>NW_019154123.1:15414462-15762013 GCF_002288905.1 Enhydra lutris kenyoni
TTCTTTCTGAACCTCTTTTTATCCCCTTTCTCCCCCCTCACGATTTGGGATCTCTTCTGATTTGGCTAAAGCATATTTTCCTGGGGTTGTTGCCACCCTTTTAGTATTTTACTTGCTCCTTCATCTACTCTTATCTGGACAAAATGACAAGGCGGAAAAATTCACCACAAAAAAAAGAACAAGAGGCAGTACCAAAGGCTAGGGACCTAATCAATACAGACATTGGTAATATATCAGATCTAGAGTTCAGAATGACGATTCTCAAGGTTCTAGCCGGGCTTGAAAAAGGCATGGAAGATATTAGAGAAACCCTCTCGGGAGATATAAAAGCCCTTTCTGGAGAAATAAAAGAACTAAAATCTAACCAAGTTGAAATCAAAAAAGCTATTAATGAGGTGCAATAAAAAATGGAGGCTCTCACTGCTAGGATAAATGAGGCAGAAGAAAGAATTAGCGATATAGAAGACCAAATGACAGAGAATAAAGAAGCTGAGCAAAAGAGGGACAAACAGCTACTGGACCATGAGGGGAGAATTCGAGAGATAAGTGACACCATAAGATGAAACAACATTAGAATAATTGGGATTCCAGAAGAAGAGAAAACAGAGAGGGGAGCAGAAGGTATATTGGAGAGAATTATTGGAGAGAATTTCCCCAATATGGCAAAGGGAACAAGCATCAAAATCCAGGAGGTTCAGAGAACCCCCCTCAAGATCAATAAGAATAGGTCCACACCCCGTCACCTAATAGTAAAATTTACAAGTCTTAGTGACAAAGAGAATCCTGAAAGCAGCCCGGGAAAAGAAGTCTGGAACATACAATGGTAAAAATATTAGATTGGCAGCAGACTTATCCACAGAGACCTGGCAGGCCAGAAAGAGCTGGCATGATATATTCAGAGTACTAAACGAGAAAAACATGCAGCCAAGAATACTATATCCAGCTAGGCTATCATTGAAAATAGAAGGAGAGATTAAAAGCTTCCAGGACAAACAAAAACTGAAAGAATTTGCAAATACCAAACCAGCTCTACAGGAAATATTGAAAGGGGTCCTCTAAGCAAAGAGAGACCCTAAAAGTAGTAGATCAGAAAGAAACAGAGACAATATACAATAACAGTCACCTTACAGGCAATACAATGGCACTAAATTCATATCTCTCAATACTTGCCCTGAATGTTAATGGGCTAAATGCCCCAATCAAAAGACACAGGGTATCAGAATGGATAAAAAAACAAAACCCATCTATATGTTGCCTACAAGAAACTCATCTTAAACCTGAAGACACCTCCAGATTTAAAGTGAGGGGGTGGAAAAGAATTTACCATGCTAATGGACATCAGAAAAAAGCAGGAGTGGCAATCCTTATATCAGATCAATTAGATTTTAAGCCAAAGACTATAATAAGAGATGAGGAAGGACACTATATCATACTCAAAGGAACTGTCCAACAGGAAGATCTAACAATTTTAAATATCTATGCCCCTAACATGGGAGCAGCCAACTATATAAACCAATTAATAACAAAATCAAAGAAACACATCGACAATAATACAATAATCGTAGGGGACTTTAACACTCCCCTCACTGAAATGGACAGATCATCCAAGCAAAAGATCAACAAGGAAATCAAGGCCTTAAATGACACACTGGACCAGATGGACATCACAGATATATTCAGAACATTTCATCCCAAAGCAACAGAATACACATTCTTCTCTAGTGCACATGGAACATTCTCCAGAATAGATCATATTCTCGGTCCTAAATCAGGTCTCAACCGTTATCAAAAGATTGGAATCATTCCCTGCATATTTTCAGACCACAATGCTCTGAAGCTAGAACTCAATCACAAGAGGAAATTTGGAAAGAACCCAAATACATGGAGACTAAACAGCATCCTTCTAAAGAATGAATGGGTCAACCAGGAAATTAAAGAAGAATTGAAAAAATTCATGGAAACAAATGATAATGAAAACACAACGGTTCAAAATCTGTGGGACACAACAAAGGCAGTCCTGAGAGGAAAATATATAGCGGTACAAGCCTTTCTCAAGAAACAAGAAAGGTCTCAGGTACACAACCTAACCCTACACCTAAAGGAGCTGGAGAAAGAACAAGAAAGAAACCCTAAACCCAGCAGGAGAAGAGAAATCATAAAGATCAGAGCAGAAATCAATGAAATAGAAACCAAAAAAACAATAGAACAAATCAACGAAACTAGGAGCTGGTTCTTTGAAAGAATTAATAAGATCGATAAACCCCTGGCCAGACTTATCAAAAAGAAAAGAGAAAGGACCCAAATAAATAAAATCATGAATGAAAGAGGAGAGATCACAACAAACACCAAAGAAATACAGACAATTATAAGAACATACTATGAGCAACTCTACACCAACAAATTTGACAATCTGGAAGAAATGGATGCATTCCTATGGACATATAAACTACCACAACTGAACCAGGAAGAAATAGAAAGCCTGAACAGACCCATAACCAGTAAGGAGATTGAAACAGTCATCAAAAATCTCCAAACAAACAAAAGCCCAGGGCCAGATGGCTTCCCGGGGGAATTCTACCAAACATTTAAAGAAGAACTAATTCCTATTCTCCTGAAACTGTTCCAAAAAATAGAAATGGAAGGAAAACTTCCAAACTCATTTTATGAGGCCAGCATCACCTTGATCCCAAAACCAGACAAGGATCCCATCAAAAAAGAGAACTACAGACCAATATCCTTGATGAACACAGATGCAAAAATTCTCGCCAAAATACTAGCCAATAGGATTCAACAGTACATTAAAAGGATTATTCACCACAACCAAATGGGATTTATTCCAGGGCTGCAAGATTGGTTCAACATCCGCAAATCAATCAATGTGATACAACACATTAATAAAAGAAAGAACAAGAACCATATGATACTCTCCATAGATGCTGAAAAAGCATTTGACAAAGTACAGCATCCCTTCCTGATCAAAACTCTTCAAAGTGTAGGGATAGAGGGCACATACCTCAATATTATCAAAGCCATCTATGAAAAACCCACCGCAAATATCATTCTCAATGGAGAAAAACTGAAAGCTTTTCCGCTAAGGTCAGGAACACGGCAGGGATGTCCATTATCACCACTGCTATTCAACATAGTACTAGAAGTCCTAGCCTCAGCAATCAGACAACAAAAGGAAATTAAAGGCATCCAAATTGGCAAAGAAGAAGTCAAACTATCACTATATGTGGAAAACCCAAAAGACTCCACTCCAAAACTGCTAGAACTTGTACAGGAATTCAGTAAAGTGTCAGGATATAAAATCAATGCCCAGAAATCAGTTGCATTTCTCTACACCAACAACAAGACAGAAGAAAGAGAAATTAAGGAGTCCATCCCATTTACAATTGCACCCAAAACTATAAGATACCTAGGAATAAATCTAACCAAAGAGACTAAGAATCTATACACAGAAAACTATAAAGTACTTATGAAAGAAATTGAGGAAGACACAAAGAAATGGAAAAATGTTCCATGCTCCTGGATTGGAAGAATAAATATTGTGAAAATGTCTATGCTACCTAAAGCAATCTACACATTTAATGCAATTCCTATCAAAGTACCATCCATTTTTTTCAAAGAAATGGAACAAATAATCCTAAAATTTATATGGAACCAGAAAAGACCTCGAATAGCCAAAGGAATATTGAAAAAGAAAGCCAAAGTTGGTGGCATCACAATTCCGGACTTCAAGCTCTATTACAAAGCTGTCATCATCAAGACAGCATGGTACTGGCACAAAAACAGACACGTAGATCAATGGAACAGAATAGAGAGCCCAGAAATAGACCCTCAACTCTATGGTCAACTAATCTTTGACAAAGCAGGAAAGAATGTCCAATGGAAAAAAGACAGCCTCTTCAATAAATGGTGTTGGGAAAATTGGACAGCCACATGCAGAAAAATGAAATTGGATCATTTCCTTACACCACACACGAAAATAGACTCAAAATGGATGAAGGATCTCAATGTGAGAAAGGAATCCATCAAAATCCTTGAGGAGAACACAGGCAGCAACCTCTTCGACCTCAGCCGCAGCAACATCTTCCTAGGAACATCGCCAAAGGCAAGGGAAGCAAAATGAAAAAGCAAAGGGCAAAAATGAACTATTGGGATTTCATCAAGATCAAAAGCTTTTGCACAGCAAAGGAAACAGTTAACAAAACCAAAAGACAACTGACAGAATGGGAGAAGATATTTGCAAATGACATATCGGATAAAGGGCTAGTGTCCAAAATCTATAAAGAACTTAGCAAACTCAACACCCAAAGAACAAATAATCCAATCAAGAAATGGGCAGAGGACATGAACAGACATTTCTGCAAAGAAGACATCCAGATGGCCAACAGACACATGAAAAAGTGCTCCACATCACTCGGCATCAGGGAAATACAAATCAAAACCACAATGAGATACCACCTCACACCAGTCAGAATGGCTAAAATTAACAAGTCAGGAAATGACAGATGCTGGCGAGGATGCGGAGAAAGGGGAACCCTCCTACACTGTTGGTGGGAATGCAAGCTGGTGCAACCACTCTGGAAAACAGCATGGAGGTTCCTCAAAATGTTGAAAATAGAACTCCCCTATGACCCAGCAATTGCACTGCTGGGTATTTACCCTAAAGATACAAACGTAGTGATCCAAAGGGGCACGTGCACCCGAATGTTTATAGCAGCAATGTCTACAATAGCCAAACTATGGAAAGAACCTAGATGTCCATCAACAGACGAATGGATAAAGAAGATGTGGTATATATACACAATGGAATACTATGCAGCCATCAAAAGAAATGAAATCTTGCCATTTGCGACGACGTGGATGGAACTAGAGGGTATCATGCTTAACGAAATAAGTCAATCGGAGAAAGACAACTATCATATGATCTCCCTGATATGAGGGAGAGGAGATGCAACATGGGGGGTTAAGGGGGTAGGAGAAGAATAAATGAAACAAGATGGAATTGGGAGGGAGACAAACCATAAGTGACTCTTAATCTCACAAAACAAACTGAGGGTTAATGGGGGGAGGGGGGTTGGGGGGGTGGGATTATGGACATTGGGGAGGGTATGTGCTATGGTGAGTGCTGTGAAGTGTGTAAACCTGGCGATTCACAGACCTGTACCCCTGGGGATAAAAAGATATTATATGTTTAAAAAAATAAAATTTAAAAAAAAAAAAAAAGAAATCACTTCTTGGGGCACAAGGGTGGCTCAGTGGATTAAGCCTCTGCCTACAGCTCGGGTCATGATCTCAGGGTCCTGGGATCAAGCCCCGCATCGGGCTCTCTGCTCAGCAGGGAGCCTGTTTCCCCCTCTCTCTGTCTGCTGCTCTGACTATTTATGATCTCTCTCTCTGTCAAATAAATAAATAAAATCTTTAAAAAGAAGAAGAAGAAGAAAAGAAATCCTTTCTTGAAGGGGAATGCTCCTACACTGTTTGTGGGAATGCAAACTGGTGCAGCCGCTCTTGAAAACAGTATGGAGATTCCTCAGAAGGTTGAAAATAGAACTACCCTAAGACCCAGCAATTGCACTACTGGGTATTTACCCCAAAAATACAAATGTAGTGATCTGAAGTGGCATGTAGACCCCAATGTCTATAGCAGCAATGTCCACAATAGCCAAACTATGGAAAGAGCCTAGATGTCCATGGACAGATGAATGGATAAAGAAGATGTGGTATGTGTATATATATATATACATATATATATATATATATATATATGGAAATGGAAAATTATGCAGCCATCAAAAAATTATGCAGCCATCACACAATGGAAAATTATGCAGCCATCAAAAAAATCCAAAATCTTGCCATTTGCAATGACATGGATGGAACTAGAGGGTATTATGCTAAGCAAAATAAGTCAATCAGAGAAAGACAATTATCATATGATCTCACTGATATGAGGAATTTGAGAAACAAAACAGAGTATCATAGAGGAAGGGAGGGGAAAATGAAACAAGATGAAACCAGAGAGGGAGACAAACCATAAGAAACTCTTAATCTCAGGAAACAAACTGAGGGTTGCTGGAGGGGATAGGGGTGGAAGGGATGGGTGGCTGGGTGATGGACATTGCAGAGGGTATGTGCTATGGTAAATGCTGTGAATTGTGTAAGACTGATGAATCACAGACCTATACCCCTGAAACAAATAATACATTATAGGTTAATTTTTAAAATAAATAAATAAGAAATCATTTCTCAAAGCAGAGATCAGCAAACCATGGCCACAGGCCAAATTCATCTTGCCACCTCTCTTTGTAAGTAAGCTTTCTTGGAATCCAACCACGTTCCTTCATTGATAGACTATCTGTGGCTGCCTTCATACTATAACCACAGAGATGAGTGGTTGCGATGGAGATTGCGTGGCCTGCGAAGTCTAAAATATTAACCTTGTGGCTCTTGACAAACAGATCTATCTATCCCAAAGGGTAGAAGTAAATGGCCTCCTTGGTGTCCTTGCCTTAGCTTTGGGTTTTATCACTCCAGTGATAAAGAGCAGGCAAGGAAATTACATTCCTATCCAGGAGGAACATGGCACGTTTCTCCTGAAGACTGACCTCTAGCAGAGTGGTTCAGAGCCCCCAACCCCCACCCAAGGCTTGCTCAATGTAGGAGGCTCCTGCCATGAGGGTGCAGCTCCAGTCAGCCGGTGCAGTCAGGATGCACAAGGAAAACTTAGGAAGGAAACATACCCCCAGTGAACCAGCAGCTGTGGTAATTAGCTGGATTACCTTACTGTCACCCTTCCTAGTTCCTTTCTTAATTCCTCACAGGTGGGTAGCTCCCTTAGTTCAGACAGTATGCATTTTCTTTATTTCATGCTGTCTTTTGTAGCCGTTTCCCAGAGAATGAATATTTACTATAGATAGACTAACAGCTATGTGCGTAAAGATAATAAACAGAGCAATCTCAAAAATTTTGCCTTTCCCCTCTTCATATCCAAAACTATTCCTCCTAATGCAATGACCCCTTAACCATGGAGCTGTAGCCCATCATATCAGCTATCTTTCTTATTGGGGTGAACTTCTGTGTGTATGTGTTGCATTAGAGGCTAGGGGGAAAAGGGAGGGTTAATTACCCTCCTCCTAAAAACCAACTCTAGTTCTATCTCTACCTGCCTTGATATCATAAATTATTCTGAAAAATAAAGGTCTAATGAGAGTTGCCACTAACTCTACGGTCATCTTAAAGATGTGCCATGCACACAGACTAAAGTCTCTAAGAAACAATGCAATGCAGAAACCTGTCTAACTTTGTTTAACCTGGTGTATTAGTCAGCTATTGCCACAATAGTGTTGCGTAACAAACAACTCCAAAACTTTGTGGCTTACAACATGGGATGATTCTGACACTTACAAGTCTGCAGGTTGATAATAACTTGGCTGATCTAGGCTGGCCTCAGTTGAGCACCTCTGCTTCAGGCTGAGAATTGGCTGAGTTTGGCTTTCAGGCTCAGGTCAGCCTCTGGAGTAGTCATTCTGAGGCTCAGACCGAGGAGCAGCAGTCACCCTGAAGAAGCTCTTGCACAAGCATATTTCAAGCCTCTGCTCACGTCAGGTCTGCTAATATCCTACTGGCCAAAGCAAGACAATACCCAAACCCTAGTCAAGGAGCAGGGAAGTCTATCCTGTGAGACCAATGTCTTGAGCATGTCTTAAGCAGTGGTGTGTGATTCGACTAACTTCTGACCATCCATTAGCTTTCTGACACTCCTTCCAACCCTCTCTGACTCCATCAATATTCCAACTCTCATCCCAGCAGTTCCCCACATTTTTCAACCACAGGACTCTCTTCTGACTCATATATAGCAAAATCAGTTATATGGAATTATCCTTCATGCTAACCTACACACAGTGGATTATACGTGTAACTGTAGCATGAGACTTGGTTTTCAAACACAGTGCACACCAGATTCTTCCTGCCAGAGAGAAAAAGACAAGAGAATCTCCGAGACCTCATCCTCTCTAAACATGCATGTACTTCGTCTATGCAATGTTATCAGAAAGAATCTGAAATTGCAAGACTAGCCTCACACAGCGTATGAGCAATTTTCCTAGACTATGCCAAGAAACGACACGGAAACCCGTACAGATGATGTGTCCTCTTTGGGGGTTTGCAAAGCCATGCCTTGGCTCTTGCAGCTGTCGTCAAGGGGTCCACGCTGACTCATCAGAGTTGGTTTACTTCAGTCATTGTGCGGCTCTCCTCTCCAGCAGCAAGAGTCTCGGGAACCTGGCCTGGGAGCTGAGCTGGGGTTGTGAGAGGGAGAAGTCATCTTCTCTATCATCTCTCTGTTCAGTGCTCAATTCCAAGATCTAAGAAGTGGCATCTGAAGTGAAAGTGAATTGAGAGGCAAGTCAACAGTTCGGGGTGTCAACCGAACTGGCTGATTATGGACACAAAAAACAAGGTCTAGATGTAAAAAGACATTTCAGCAGCAGCCAGGTCCAGAGTACAAGGGAGAAAGAGGCACCACCTGGAGGGAGCCCTGTGGATCCTTGACCTTGACGGTGAGTGAAGAGAATCTGGGTCAGTCTAGACCACTTATGAGCTACCAGGTTGCATTTGGGAACACCACAATTTAGACTTGGAAATCATTGCATACTTAATATAAGGGGGTTATTTTAGATTGGAATATTCTTTCTTGGGATGCCTGGGGGGCTCAGTCAGTTAAGCACCTGCCTTCAACTCATGATCCCAGGACTGTTTCTGGGATTGAGCCCCGCATCATGCTCCCTGCTCAGCGGGGAGCCTGCTTTTCCCTCTTCCTCTGCTGCTTCCTCCTACTTGTGTTCTCTCTCTCTCTCTCTGATAAATGAACAAATAAAATCTTTTTTTTAAAGAATATTCTTTTTAAAAAAAAAAAAAAAGAATATGCTTTCTTTTTTTAAGATTTTTTTAAGAGAGCATGAGTGGGGGGGGAGGGGCAGAGGGAGAGGAAGAGCAGTCTCCCCACTGAGCAGGGAGTCCATGCAGGGCTGATGCATGACCCTGAGATCATGACCTGAGCCAAAGGCAGATACCCAACCAACTGAGCCACCCAGGTACCCCAGATTAGAATATTCTAAAGGATGTTATAGAGGACACAGGTTTTGGGGTATTCTATGGATATTACATGAAAAACGGTGTTCCACAGACAAGTGAGTTGTAGAAAACTCTGTTAGATGAGGTTAGAGGGATTTCCTGTCAGGACTTTGTAGCACCTTTATAATAATAATGTTTATTATAAGTCTCCAAGAGTGAGATATAGTTTATAGCATTTGCAAACTGATTATGAAACCCACTTTTTTTTTTTTTTTAAAGTAGGCTCCACACCCAGCATAGAGCCCAATGCTGGGCTCAAACTCACAATGGTGAGATCAAGACCTGAGCTGAGATCAAAAGTTGGACACCTAGCTAAGCCATCCAGATACCCCTGAAACCCACTTTTTCGGGCATTTTGGCAAAACACACTTTTAGGAAGCATGGATATAGTGACACAAGTCAGTTAAATTTGCTTTCTGCTTTTAAATTGTCTAGTACCCAAGTCTTTACAAAAGGATTTAAGTATAACATATTATATTGTCACCCTCTGAACTGTTTTACTTACTTCATCTCTCATTATTTTCTTCTCTTTTTTCCAAACTCTTTAAGGGATGATATTTTAATAAGATTTAGTTGCTTTTTTTTCTGTATTTTCTCATACGGAACATCCCACAGTCTCTCAGAAACATCTATTTCCCTTTAGAAGGTTAATGATTTATTAAAGCAAGAGTGCAAAAAGAAAAACCGTTAACATTCTGCAACTTAATGGTTTATAAGAGTAAGGTTTTTCAAGAGAAAACGAATTTCCTAAGCCTATTTAATTCCCATTAACTTGCTCAGGGCTAAGCTTAAATGAGCAAGACCATACAGTTTCTTCTACAACTGTGCTTCTCAAACCTGAATGTGCACATAAGTCACCAAGGGATTGGTTAAAAATGCAGCTTCTGGTCCACGGGGTCCACATAGGACCTGAGATTCTGCATTTTTAATAAGCTCCCAGGCGATGCTGATGCTGCCGGTCCATGGGCCACATGAAGGGTGGGGCTGCACTGGAGGGAGGTCACTCCATGGACATTTGATGACTCACTAGGACGCCTGCTGCCCTAGGGTAGAAAGAAGATGAGATGAAGAGCAAATGGGAAGCCCAGAGTTTTTCCCTTCCAACCTGAGGGATGGCGGGAGGAAGAAAGGAAGCAGAGGAAGGTAAGATGTACCTCAGTCTCCCTTATTTGGACTTGAGTCTCAAGAGAACAGAGACATATTAGGAAGGGGTTGAGGGAATTTACAAAAAGGAAAAGACTTCTTTCTGGCTCGTGGTTTCCGGCACTGGAATGAAAATACACAGGTGTGAGCATTCCTAAGGAAAGGTCTCGGTTAACTCTCCAAAGCTGCCTTCTGGTCCCGTAGTTGGTACCCAAAACCCCAAAACCCCTGAAAGCCTGGGGAGTTTCACAGAAGCAATCACAACAGGAAGTCTCCGCCAACCTTCAGGGGTACCCACAGCACAGTAAGAACCAGGGCAGGGCTAAGGTAATAGGGAAACCCAGCTTGATGAGAGAGGCCAAATCACTGGGGTTCAGCAGGGGATATCAGCTCCACACCCCTCTGGAGGAGCTAATTGACCTTGGAGTTCTCCAAGCCGGGGAGCAGCCCAGCTCAGCGCCTCTGCCACAGAGATGGAAGCAGTTCCAGAAAATGGTGCAGTCCAAGAATTCCATCCCCACCCACCCCCACCAGCCAAGGTCATATACGCCCCAATACCTAATGGACCCTCCATCACTTTAAAGAGGCACAATGGGTGTGGACACAAAGAGAGTGTCTATGCAAAGAAAATAAGCATAAACTTAGATCATTTAAATTCCTGAGTTGGACTAAGATTATCCCATTGGACTAAATATTAGGATCCGGCAGTGTGGATCAGATAGTTAATGAGGAAATAAACTACCTATTCTCTGATGTAAAACATAGTCTCGTCTGCAGACATAAGCAGCCCTCATCTAGTGGAATATGGCCTGGACTTACTAATGCAGCGCGCAACTGTGTTTTCAGAATTGTCAATTACTTCCTACAACTCTCAGCCATTTAGATGTAAGAAATACCTCCAATGGTTAATTTCCTCTCATCTAACTTATCCTTCCTACATGGAGCCTCGAACCACTGACCCTAACTTTAGCTCTTTTCTCTTCCTCAAATAATTGTTTGTGGGTGCCCTGATACCCTGATGAATGTCCTCAAGGGAAATGCTTTCTTGAAAGAATGCATGTCCCAATAGTTGGCATTAAATGGTTAAATAGGACTATCCAGGAGCTCCCTCCAAACTGACCTGCCAGGAAGAAACGCAGAGGTGTTCTCCAAGAAGGGCTTTTGCTACTTCCCATGAGGAACATGCCCTCTCTTGGATCCCAAACTGAAAGTGATTGTGAATTCACTTTTGGTGAATCCCTACCAAAGGGATTCACCAAAAGGAACACCTTTGCAAACCAACAGCAGATAGAGAACACTGATTCCTGCGTGCGCATACACACACACACACACACACACACACACACACACACACACACTAGATCCTGAAGAGATAGCAATGCCTCTTAGCTAAAAGCACTGCCGGGCTTAGAGGGGATTTCTTGGGATCTCTGTGATGTTTCCCCTGGCAATGGGGAATATGTTCTACTTCACCCTCAGCCCCTTTTCCGTTCCCATAAGAATCACTGCCACCAGGAGCCACTGTTATTGATGGGAAGTGTTTTTTCTTTCAAGTTTCTCAGACTCAAAAATAAATGTACAAATGAATGAATGAATACATGAATAAATAAATACAGAAATAAATAACATTCAGAGACACTATATCAGAGAAACAAGAGCTGCTGTGTCAAGAACCAAATACAGGCTAACACTTTCCAGAATGTATGGGGGAACATGAGACACTCTATAAAGATTAAACAGAAGATAGTGTTATCTCCTCCTTAAATCTCCTCCTTAAAGAGGAGATAGTGTTTTTAACTAGTGTATACGCAAAGACAAAAAGACCTAGGGGTGATTAGTAATAAAAAGCACGAAGCTAACATCCCAAGAGAGATGGGATATACAAAGTCTGCCCAGATACATCGTAATTACTCTCTGGGCACAGCTGCAAGGACTGATCACCAGCCCATTCGTGGGTGAAGACGGGTGTCTTGTGAGATAGATCTCTGTGTAAGTGCATAGTTAACCTGGTTAACCTGATTTCAGGAATTTCAATAAAACTTTTTATCATCTTCAGAATATTTGGGTATCATCTTTTATAGATCCAGACATGCACTGAGCAGATGCTGCCTACTGGCAAGAGTCAAGATTATGGTGCCCTAAGTGGAAGGAATCAGACAGCCTCTCCCCGCCCGCAGATTTGCTCGCTGTGAGCTCTCTGCATCAGGGGCAATTGGCATCGATGTGTATTTCCTCTGAGTGAATGATGCACTCCTATTGCGTAAGAAGCTGGGCCCTCTTCCTTCAAAATGGGTCAGAAACCATCAAACAAAGGTCGAACAAGTGTCGTTATGTCCCAGCCCACAAACACTCCAGGCCCCTTTGATACACGCAGGTGGTCTCCTCACAGGCCTGCAAACAGACGGAAATCTTTCTTCCTTGATTCATTGAGTGTCCTCCTTCGCCTTTCTAAATCATTCTTGCTGGCTAAGGCTAGATCATATTTCACTTCCTTAAAAAAAAAACCTTCCTTGGCCACTCAAACCTTCATTGATCTCCCCCTTCGCTGAAGCTTCTTGAGCAAGTATTGATTGTACCTTAATTGCAGTATTTAATCACGCACTGCCTTGTTTTCCTCAAGTTTTTTTTTTCTTAATACTAGGGCATTTTCCAAAAAAGAATTTGAAGATGGCACTATGAAAGGGCTTGTCAAATAAAGGATTAAGTTCCAGGTTTCTTAATAATCTAGTTATGAAATGTTCTCCATCAGGAACCACACTGTTGCCTGATCTCATCAGGAAAGTGCCCCTAAAAGGCTATAAATCGGGGTAAATGCCTCAGAAGAAGCTGGTGCTCCCTGACAGCCCCTTAGCTTCCTGATGCATCCACCACCCCACTGTGGCACACCCACCACTTACCCTTGCTCCTGACTCACTCAGTTTGCCATTCTGACTCGGGCTCTTCTCTTCCACTCACTAGTCTAGGCATTGCCTTTTTTCACTAAGAAAAGCCTCTGCTTTAGATCCAGATCTCTTCTTTTAGGGTTAAGCTTCAGACTGTCCAGGTTAGACGTGTCTGGAGCAGACACTACTGGGATAGCCAGCTTTTGGCTGCTGTTCTAACATCCTCCTAATTGATAACCTTGGTTCAGCGAGCGTCTACGGGCCATTCGGCAGCTCTCTGCTGCCTCCTCCTGGCAATTTGTGGCATTTTGTCAGCTCGTTCTGGGAACACCGCCGGTTGCCTTAACTCTTTAAATTCTAGTAAAATCTTCTGGATTTGGCATGCCTGACGACAAATCACTTAATATCTATCACATGAGAGAATTTTTGCATTGCACTACTGTTTCTTTTGCATTTACTTGCCTATCTCACATGTAGCCACACAATCAGCTAGCACGGCCTTTATTAGATGCTCATAGATCAAAAAAAAAAAAAGAGTGAGAGAGAGATGCTGATAGATCCAAAAGGCTCTCTGAAAAAGCCAACGATCTATATTAGACTTTTCTTTATATATGTAACATCAAAGAAAGCTGGAAATGTTACTCTATGTGGGGCACTGAAATTTTAGGCAAGTCATTATAACTGCTCTCTTTTTCTGATTCATCATCCACTCCAATAACAGAGTTAAATCTGATGTCTACAACGGTAATTGTCAAAGATTCATTTGTGTAAGAATCTGCAGGTAAGCCAGTTAAAAATTAAAATTTCTGGACCTTGCCCTTCACTCTTCATTTTCCAGGTGGGACCCAAAGATCTATACATTTAACCAGCACCAAGCAATTCTAATGCAAATGACCCATGAGAAGCATTGGTCTACTAGCCCGATTCTATTTCTATTTATTCTATTCCTTGATTCAGCCAAAACCACGCACTCTAAGGCTTAGAAATAGAATACCAGCCTAACAAGGACCTAGGGTAAAAGCAAACTTCTGTGAATAGGCATCTTTTATAAGCACAGTAATCACGATTCTCTACTTGCTCTGTGATGATTGCAGTGCCCAAAATATGCCTAACACCAGCAACTGATGTAAGAAAGACTGTTGTAATTTAATAACTCTCTTCCATAATTTATCACCCTGGACCCTGCAGCACACAGAGATGATGAATAACCGAGTCAGCAAACATTTCTCGCCCAGGAGACAAGCAAGTGCTATTTAGAGGGCATTGTGATGTACTTCCTTGGGTCTGGAGACATGAACTCAAGAGGGTTGTTGTTGTTGTTGTTGTTCTCATTGTTGTTATTTACTTACTCAGATGAAGACATCCTAGGATAACTGGGCTTCCTAATATTATTAAAGCAAACACCAAAGAGCAAGGTGGCTTCCTCAGCTGCTGGAAAGATCCTTTCAGGGCATTTCCCAAGGAAGGCTTGGGGGCAGGGATTCTCTAAGAGATTCCTGCATTTGAATCACCGGGGCTCCTGTGAAAATGCAGAATCTGACTCAGCAAGTTGAGGACAAAGCCTGAGAGTCTGCATTTTTGCGGAGATTGAGAGATTGAGTTCCAGAGGGATTCCAGTGCTGCTAGTCTACATACTGAGTAGGAAGGCTTTCTGTGGGGCTACACTCTGGGGACAGGTTGCCTTCCATGGCCTCCTGGTGCTACCACTTCACCAAGTGAATCTGGCAAGCTGATGAGCCTTAGTTTTGTCACGTGTAACAGCACCTCCCTGAAAGGGTAATTGTGAGAACTGTAAAGCACTGGTCCGTGGAGACCTTCCAATCCACATTGCTTATCACTGCTGCATGACCACATGGCTTTGTGGAGCCCCGGCAGCCACTGTCAGCACAGTTCCCAGACATTGTTCCCATCCTTTCTGGGTCACTTTCCACCCTGCCTCTACATTCTTCACTGCCCCAGACTGTCTTGCATTTCTGGGGCAATAGAAGGTGAGGTGAGGGGATGGAAGAGAGATTTGAAGATGGAAGAAGACACCGTGAACCCAGGAATGCAGCTCTAGAAGCCAAAATATGTAAGAGACAGATTCTCCCCCAAAAACCTCCAGAGAGAGTGCAGTCCCGCCAGCACCATGCCGTTAGCCCAGTGAAGCTGACTTTGGACTTCCAGCCTCCAGAACTGTGAGGGAATAATACAAGTTATTATTTAGCTGGCTCCTCACTGTATTTTTCCTAGTTCCTCAGGGCCCCACCAGGAATGTTCCTTTCTTTCTTATCCTACTAAAATGCAAATTCCCTAAATATGGTGATCCTGTCTAACTGTATCTCCAGCAGCTGGAACAATGCCTGGCACACAGTAGGTGCTCAATACACACTGAGTGAATGAATGACCTCTAGCTCTCTCCTCATCCTTCCCTCTCTTCAGGAGCCAGAGTACACGCCCCTGAGTTCAACAGCTCTTTTGTTGACCCAAAACTCCACACTATATATGCCACTGACAAAGCATTACCCAGGAAGGGTGAGCTGCTGCTTTTGTGGAAATGGCTAACATTTCTGGACATGAGAGACTCCATTGGAAGCTCTGTTCTCCTTTCTAACCAAAACTCCTGAACTGGGCCAAAAGTAGCAAGTGGTTTACAAGCAGTTGCTCATAGAATTTCAACAGAGTGACTGGCTCATTTGGATCATACGTGGGCAGGAGGTAACTAGTGCATAACAGGGACAGTTTTATTTGATAGCACCAATAAAATAATCAATAGGATAGTAATCAGAAGCTTCTCAACCGGTCAGCACCAGATTAGCAGGGGTTGTTTTTGTTTTGTTTTGTTTTGTTTCCTCTTCTCCTCTTTATCTAAATTGTGGAATTACACCTTCCCCCTTTTCATAAAAATCCCTTGATTTCCTCACATGAGCAGGACACATTTCTGGTTACTCCGGAAACTGCGTGCCCCAAATTACAGTTCTGAGGCCCCAAATAAAGGTCTTTGTTCCTTTTCAGTTTTGCTTCTTCTTCTCCGTTGACATTCTTAAAAGCAGCGCGTCATCACTGGAAAGGAAGAAGGAATGACCATCTGTTGATCACAGATGAGGAGACTAAATCTGAGAGGTTAAGTAACCTGCCCACAGTCCCAGAACAAGGTTTCTTCTTCAGGGTTGCATAAGCAGAAAATTGTTACTATCCCCAAGTTCTAAGGTTGTGCTCCCCAGACCGCCAGACTCCACTCCAGTCCTATGGGAACAGAACCTCTAGGGCTGGGCTCCGGGTCTGTGTTTTTTTTTTTTTTTTTTTAAGATTTTATTTATTTATTTGACAGATAGAGATCACAAGCAGGCAGAGAAGCAGGCAGAGAGAGAGAGGAGGAAGCAGGCTCCCCACTGAGCAGAAAGCCCAATGAGGCGCTCAATCCCAGGACCCTGGGATCATGACCCAAGCCGAAGGCAGAGGCTTTAACCCACTGAGCCACCCAGGCACCCCCAGGTCTGTGTTTTAACAAGCCCTCAGGGGACCCTATGTGCCCCAAAGTGTGAGAGCCCCAGTCCTCTGTCCGTCATGCTGCTCAAAGTGTCTTCAGACCTACTCCTGGGAATATTTAAAGGTTCAATCAGAGGATCCCACAGTTACTCTAAAAAGTATAGACTTGCATGATGCATAAAGCTAGGAATAAAGAGAGAAAAGATGAGTACTTTTCACAGGAAGGAAGTTTGAGAGGAAGTAAAAAAAATGACAATTCCCACCCCTTCTCCCACCCACCGTGGTCCATGGAGCCCTCAGCACAATGGAGACCATATCCCTGAGGCCTGAACGGGCCACAAGAGTGAGGCAAAGTCTTGAACTATAGTGATACCCTGAGGAGGAAAGTGAAGCAAGATCATCTCATGAAGGAAGAGAGACATTATTTTATATTAACTATTTTATACGAAAGGAAACAAAGGTGAAAAGTAGAATCTTGGCAATATTAAACAGATCAGATATATACTTGAGGACAGGAGAGGGAACATAAAATTTAAAAAGAAACATTATATCAGAGGGCGATATGAAGTTTAGGAATTTCTTTAAAATACTACTACAAAATAAAAGGGGGTGGCGGGAAGCAGGCCAAGGTCGGCAAAATGTTGACAACTCTTCAAATAGAATAATGGAAGTTCACTGAAATTCTCTGTTCTTTTGTGTGTATTTGAAAATTTCCCACAATAAAACATATTTTTTTAACAAAGAGAATACATTCACAGTGCTCAGATAGAAAGATTATGGGAACATTTCAGCCCGCTAAAGGCATCTGCTGAAACAGGGAAGAGGCTAGAAGTTTCAGGAACTTATAGGACAACTACTCCATGGTTTTGAGCTCAAGATAGGAGCTGGAGTCAGTCTCACTCATAGGTTCCGGAACGTTAGCAAGGAAACCCATTGACCTTCGAAAAGAAAATCCCCATATTCTTACATTTAAAGATGGCCTGACCGTCTTTAAATGGGACATATTTATACTAAAAAATTATTTATTATTTATGTAAAATCCAAATTCAGCTTGGTGTCTTGTATTTCTATTTGTTAACTCTGACAACCCTACCGTATTCTATTATCTAACCAAATTTGACACTATCATCTAAGTTTCATTCAAGTACGTTTTCTATCTCAATTCACATCGCCTTCTTCTCTTTATCGCTCTTCTTCTCTCTATTCTCCCTTCCTTTCCAATACACTTTGATGCATTCTTTTCTTTCCTGGTGTCCTTATCGGATGGTTAATTTCCTCCATAGTAAAGCTGCTTTACTCCCACAAATCGAGGGAACATTTTCTCCAAATGATACCAATTGTGGATAAACCCAGATTCAAAACAAAGTCAACATCTCAACGGTGTTGGCATTGTCTGAATAATTGCATTTCTTTCCAGGACTGGAAACCCCAAAGTCAAGAATTTAGGAAAATCCAGGGAGAAAAGTGAGAGAACAGAAAAGAGAAAGCCAGTTTGGCCCCTAACCCCACCCCCTACCACAGAAAAAAATATTTTTCCTCGAGCTGTTTACACTTTAAGAAGAGAATTAAGGGAGTGCCTGGGTGGCTCAGTCATTAAGTGTCTGCCTTTGGCTCAGGTCATGATCCCAGGGCCCTGGGATCAAGCCCTACATCAGGCTCCCTGCTCATTGGGTAGCCTGCTTCTTCCTCACCTCCTCCTCCTCATGTTCCCTCTCTAGCTGTCTCATGCTCTGTGAAATAAATAAAGAAAAAGAAAAAAGAAATAAATCTAGATAATTGGTCATAGTTTAAAAGAAAAGACAAATTGTATTTTGCAGAAGTTTTTTTGTTTTTTTTTTTTTAAGGGCAGGAGAATCAAGAGTAAGAGATAATACATAGATCTGTTTTGCTGACATTTTGTAAAAACAAACAATTTCACAAGTGTTTTAATTAGTCCTCAACCTCCGTAGGTGGTGGGTGGCATGACTTATTATCATACATTTACAAAGAGAGAAACAGGCTCAGAAGGGTGAGGAGAGGCTAACTGGGATTCTGGAGATAAGCTTGGAGATGTAAGAAGCCAGGCTTTGGGTCTGAAGAGGAACATGCAGGCCCTAGTGGACCTCTATAATCACTGGAGCAGCATGGTGTCAGGAGGCATTGCTGAGGAATCTTTTGTTTGTGGGTGATAGAAAACAAGACAGACAGTGAATTTTCCGGATCTCAAGACTGAAATGCCCGGGAGTGGTCTAGCAAGTCAGGCATGACTTCTCCAGGGTCTAAAACTACCTTATCAGGTCTTGGCCTTTCTCTATCCATTTCTTAGCTTTCACTTTGTCTATACTAGCAGCTCCTCAGAGCTGATAATTCCTTAAGGTTTCAAGCAGGCAAAAAATCTCAAGCTTTTACATACTTCCACGTTCAAGGCCTGCAAGAAGTAAACAAACAGAAAAGGACCCCTTTCCTAAAAGAACCAGAAATATTCCCTTTGAGAAGCATTAGCTGTCCTTGGGTTGTGACTCCATTTCCTAACCAATTTCTGTAGACCAAGAAATGCAACTGATGGACTAGCCTAGAACACTAGCCAAGAATGGGCCACCCTGAAACACATGGCCCCAAATAGGACAAATTCCTCAAGTGACTGTTTCCTGTCTTGTGATCAAATCTCTGGATTCTGACAGGCAGCACAACCAACTAGCAATTCTTAGACCATCCTCTCCTAGACCTTTCTCAGGTAGGAGGAGGAGGAGGAGGGGAGGAAGAAGAAGAAGAAAAGAAGAATTAAGTGGTATGTGGAAAGAAGCTTTCCCCAAAGACTGACTCTGTGGCTATAAAACATGCCTTCACCTCCCTTCAGAAAGTAAAGCCTAATTCCCCTCCCCTTGAATATGAACTACTCTTAGTGATTTGTTTCTAACAAATAAAATGTGACAAATGATGGTTTATAACTTCAGGGACTCGATCTTAAAAAGCATGCCTGACTGTCTCTTGGAGCCTGGGGCAGCACTGAGCCTGAAAGTTGGACTAGTAAAGGGTCAATTCTCCTATAGGGGCCAAAACCTGTTAGAAATATCAGCTCCCTCATTACAACCCAGGGTGACTGAGGTCCAGGGGCTAAACTGCACCACGGTAAGTCGTCTGGAGCTGCCTGACACAGGGACAAAGGGAGGGGTGGAAATCACACCCGATGGCAGATCTAAGGTCTTAGTATAATCCAAACGATGAGAGATGAAAATCAGAGCTGGAAAGGCGTGTATAATTGAGACATAGCAAGCAGTAATATTTCAGGATGAAGACTTGAAGAGGAGGAACCTGAATCAGGCAGCACCCCCTCAACTGGCCATGGGAGGAGGAGACCATGGCCAGGTCTAATCTGGACAAGACAGGTTAGAAGCTCAAAGTAGACTGGGGATTTTCAAACCTGGATGCACAAGAGAAGCTTTCTAAAACATAAATTTACCAGGGTGCCTGGGTGGCTCAGTTGGCTAGGTGTCTGCCTTTGGTCATGGTCAGGTCATGATCTCAGGGGGTCCTGGGTTCGAGCCCACATCAGTCTCCTTGCTCAGTGGGGAGCCTGCTTCTCCCTGTGCCTGCTGCTCCCCCAGCTTGTGCTCTTTCTGACAAAGAAAGTATTTTTTAAAAAATAAAAATTTTTTAAAAATGTAAATTACCGGGCCCCACCTCCAGAGATCCTGATTCTAATGTCCAAAGAGGAACCTGACAATCTGCATTTCTACCGAGTTCCTTAGGCATTCCAGACACTCCTGGTGTCTTTTGAAAAGGGCTATGCCAGGCAGATGGGCTGGAATTATGCAGGGCTTTGAGTCCAACTCTGGCACAGCAGGAAGAACATACAGAGGAGATGCCTTTGAGCAGACAGGCATTCGTGTTCCCTGAATCTAGATATCTGCCTGTCCCACCACTATGTCCCCTGGATAATTTCTTAAGCCTCACCCTCTGTTCTATGCCACTCCTTTCACCATCAAAAAAAAAAAAAAAAAAAAAAAAAAAAATTCAATGACTGTGAAGTAACTGCTATCATTTACTGAGCAGCCACTACAGATTCATTAACAGCATACAATTCTGACATCAAACTCAGTAAGGGGAGCACTCTTATTACCTCCAATGTACAAATGAGAACCCAGAACTGACAGAGTTCGGTTAACTGGCCCCGAATCATTCAGTGGGTTGGAATAAAACTTTAGCCATCATCCTAACTGTCTAACAGTGAGAGAGGTCTGTCCCTTAGGAAGCAGGAAGCCCATTTTGCCCCCACAGTAAAACAAAATCCATCAGGCAGCAAAGTACCACATAATGAGCTTTTGCAGTCATTATTTTTCAAAGAGAAATGAGATGAGATGATACCTTGTTTAATGAAAGCTTGGATGCAATTCATTTCCTTTTAAAGCAGAACATAATCGAGATGCTTTTGATATTTCTCTAAGAACCCCTGCGACAGGGCAACCTTCAAAAAACATCAAATAGAAGTCAGGGGAAATCTCTGTGTTCGCTATTTCTTTCCCATCATGTGCACAAATGACTGATCTGTAGCTTATTTATTTGCAATTCTGACCCCCAGAGACAAAGCCTATTCAGCTCTGTTTGGTGTTGGGTTTCTTACAGCTGGATAGGAAAGTTGGAAACTGAAACGTCCAACACATTCTTTCTACAACCCATATGACAAATATCAGGCAGCATTTAAACTCTTCTATTTTAGATCAATTTTAGAATATTGAACCTCAGGTATGGGATATGTTAATAAATGAAAAATATCAGTTTACAACAATCTTTTAAATTATGTCTTAGGCTGATGTCTTGGCTTGGGTTCCCATAGCAGCAGACTCTGAGTCCAGAACCCAAATTCAAGGAGCGTCTTCTGGAGGTGACCACAGGATACAATGATGGAGGAGAGGGGAAGTGAGACAGGAAAAGGAAGCAGCCAACAAAGGACACTCTGTCATGCAAGTTAACACCATGGGCAGCCCCCCCTCCCCCCAATGCCATTGGGAACTCTGGAGCCAGGTTGGATGGCATCTTGGCTGAGTTAGTGCACAGGGCTGGGGGTAAGGAATCTGAGTTATTTAAACAGCAACCTCTGTCACTTGTTATTTGAAGGCTGCTCCCAGGGGCCATGAATTCTCTGGCACATCCAGCTTGCCACAGACAGTTGTAGAAGGGGCTATGGCTGCCAAAACAGGAGGGGAAAAAAATGAAAATGAAAAAAGTTGAGGGAAGATGCAGATCCTGGCAACTGGAACCAGGCAGGGATGATACCTTGTTTAATGAGTGTTTGGATGCAATTCATTTCTATCCCATGGTGGTAAAGTCCAAAGGAGAATTGGTAAGAGTATCCTGACTGTCTGCAGCTCCTAGGTACCCCAGAGTCTAGAGCTCAAGGCAAAAGCATAGGTGTTACTAGGTTTTCACCAAGTGTGATCCCAGGGAGGAGTGAGGTAAAAGGGAGTAAGGCAGAGAAAGGCTAAGTCAGTGCAAGGAGACATTTCCAAGCTCGCTGTCTCTTGTTAACAAGTGCACGTGATTACTCCATCTCATAAAGCTATCTCTTCAGAGGGTGTACAAACTACTGCATTGCAGGACAGTCTGTCCCGAGGAAGGGAAGAGGAGACTTAGCCCTCAGCTTCTGTATCTTGCTGGTGAAAGGTTTTCCCCATGATGCATTAACTCCTGAACACCCCCATATTCTGCATGTGAGGACATCAAGTGGGTCTCTTTACTCTTCATAACTCAAAAGCAAGAAGGAAGCCAAGAGTAGGAGGTGAGAGGCACCCAGCAGAGGCAGGAGAGGGACTGCAGAGTGGACCTGGGGGACGTGGGTAGAGTCCATACATCCCCAGCTAATGCGGTGGCAGTCAGGGAAGAAAAGCTGGCCAAAGACCTCAGAAACAGGGAAGGACAAAAGGATCTGAGATGTTGCCCGAGATATGCCTGATACATTTTTGTTATGTTTATGTGTACATGCATAAAACATGCACTCACGTGTACAAACACCATCACATTTAACAGACAATAGTTACCAAAAGATGGTGGTAAAGATCCAACCAAATTTTATTCCATCCTACATTCTTTAATACATGCTGCAAGTTTTGTATAAGAAAGGTATTTTTTTTTTAAGATTTTTTTTTTTTATTTGTCAGAGAGAGAGGGAGAGAGAGCAAGCACAGGCAGACAGAATGGCAGGCAGGGGCAGAGGGAGAAGCAGGCTCCCCGCCAAGCAAGGAGCCTGATGTGGGACTCGATCCCAGGACGCTGGGATCATGACCTGAGCTGAAGGCAGCTGCTTAACCAACTGAGCCACCCAGGCGTCCCAAGAAAGGTATTTTGACTTTATAATGGGTAAGGGTCATGTGGATAATTTTAGAAAGGGAGACAGAGTAGCAACTGCTTATTTTTTTTTTAAGATTTTATTTATTTATTAGTCAGAGAGAGAGAGGGAGAGAGAACAGGCAGACAGAGTGGCAGGCAGAGGCAGAAGGCGAAGCAGGCTCCCTGCCGAGCAAGGAGCCAGATGTGGGACTGGATCCCAGGACTCTGGGATCATGACCTGAGCTGAAGGCAGCCGTTTAACCAACTGAGCCACCCAGGCATCCCGCAACTGCTTATTTTTTAAAGAAAAACAAAGCAGCAAAAAAAATCAGTATTCTGTTTTACTTGATAGGCACAGCCCAAGTTGTCTTCTTCAACAAAAGTCTAAATCTTTTAAGAGACTGTTTAGAAAGCAGTAATAAGTCATTTTTTTCAGTGTGAGAGTTATAATTCTTGTCTTATGATAAAATAAGATAACTCTTTATCTTATGTTAAAATTTATGATAAAAATTATTTCAAATAATTTAAGAATATACGTTGTTTATATATCTTGCTTCATTAGCCAATAGGTATTATTGACCAAATACTTTCTGAGTAATACTTGCCCTGACAATGGGCAAGGTACCTACCAGTCATTGGTGATAACAAGAAAAATCAAAAAGAATTGTTACCAGCTAGGTGCGCACACTGGAGTAGGTAGGATCAGTTAAGGCAGTGAAAAATCAGTACCCAGTAAGTATCCAAACACTTTCTGATCATTTCCAGCCTCCCTTGCAAAGAAGTGAGGGCCATGTGACTATTTCTGTCCAATGAGCTGTGAGCTGAGGCGTGGCTCCGACTCTCGCTACCCCTGGAGCGATGCCCACTGAGGCCACGTTTTGCTCGATGACCTACCTACAAGAGGGTAAAGGACCACCGGACCCACTTCAGGTCTTGCACGGATAAGCTATAAATCTTGGCTGTGTTAAGCTCTTGAGGTTTCAGGGTTATCACCACACTGTTGCCAAGGTCAGCCTGGCTAATACATAGACATGTAAGCGCTTGCAGTGTGCAGGTGAATTCATTGCGCTGTTGAAACAAAAGAAAGGAGAATTAACCAAGCTAAAGCTGCCACTTACGCTCGGGATACTAAGTCCTAACAGCCACGTGGAGGAACAGCTTTCTCCACAGCCCGGACTGAGTGTAGACCTTTTCTTGTTCCAGGATCCACAAAGAAAACCTGACAGTCTTATGGGTCGTTGTTATCCAGTGGATCTACCAGAGAAGCATGTCCAAATACACTGACGCCAAAGTACAGAGAGACCCACCAAGTGACATGTGTCATTCCGTGGGGTACCTCACTTTAGAACGCATATCCTGACAAACCTCCGACATCGTACTTTTAAAATTTTACAATGTAGCAGACTCCTAAATTTTTGCAGTGCTTTACTTCTACCCCTAATAAGACAGGACAACAAGGGCACATGACTTTTTGATATTTTTCCCCATAATCTATCACCTCAGTCTAATCATGAGAAAACACCAGACAAAGCAGAAGTGAGGGCCATTCTGTAAAATATCCGGCCAGGATTTTTCAAAAATGTTAAGATTATAAAAACAAATGAACAACAAACAAAAAACAACATAAGAAAAGACTGAGTATGTGTCAGAGATTGAAGGAAACTAAGGAGCCATTATAACTCAAGGTAATATGGTATCTTGGATTGAATCCTGGAACAGGATTCAATCTAAATTGAATCTAAATTTAGATATTGGATATCTAAATTCAGTATCTAAACTAATATCTAAAAAGGTATTAGTGGAAGAATTGGTGACATCTGAATGTCATCTAAGGTTTGGATAATAATGTTGCACCAATGTTTATTTCATAGTTTTGATGAATGTGCTGTGGTTTTGCAAGTTGTTAGCATTAGGGGAAGCTGAGAGAAGGGTATACCAGACCTCTGTATACTAGCTTTATTGCTCTTCTGTAAATCCAAACTATTAAATGGTTAAAAGTTTGGAGAAAGGAAGATAGAAAGGGTCTGGTTAGTAAGATCGAATATACAGAAAGGAAAAACCAAGGTATCCGTGAGAAAGTCCGTGTGTGTGTGTGTGTGTGTGTGTGTGTGTGTGTGTTGGTGAGTCTGTGTGATGTTGCGTGGGTCTGGGTGTGGTTGGGGGCCATCTGGTGTGTGGGGTGTGTGTATATATGTCTCTGGGTGGATGACTGTTTATGTGTGTATATGTTGGAAGAGGGGTGAATTTACATGCACACGGCTCTACTGGGAGGGTTCTACTTGAATGAGAGTGAGCACAGCCTTAAATTTTGAGTCCTAGGCACCTAGGGTGCTTGCCTCACCCTAGACCTAGTTTAAAGAGGCTGCCAAGAAGAGCAAAAGATCACAGAGGGGGCACCTGGATTTGAACCAGGGACCTCTTGATCTGCAGTCAAATGCTCTACCACTGAGCTATACCCCCTGATGGCAATGAGCTTCACATAAACACTTATTTCCCTTTTATGAGTTACATCATCCTTCATAAATACCTTTTACAGCTGAGATTCTTCTTGGGTTTAAATTCATCTTCAATTCCCTTCCAGCCACACACCAGCTCCCAGAACATGTATACTCGTTCTCTTCCCAGCACCTAAAACTCCATGTAATTCTCAGTATAATTTCCCGGTTTTTAAAATACAATACCAACTGCCCAGAAATCTCTGGGCACATCTATTAATTAGTGTTTTTCCCCCACACCCACGTCAATGAATGTTTTAAATATCATGAGTCATTAACGAGTATTGATTGGACAGGGAGGGAACCTTAACTGGGTATCCAGAAACTTCAGAGGTTCCGGTATAACTCTGAAATTGTAGGCAGATGTGTGTATGTGCACGTATTGGATATTGTGTATGTTTTTATCACATTTTCAAAGGGCAACTCAGGGTAATCTGTCACAGTTTACAGTCAAACAATGACAACAACGAGGTATTCCCAAGTCCAAAATTCATCTTTAATACCTCTAATGCCCATTCCCTTCAATTCCAGTCTGAGGATTTTTAATCTTGTGTATCTTTGAGACTGAGACGAAAGGTCAAGGGAATCTCTGCCATTGCAACAAATCCTCCCAGAGGAGGCCTGTCGCCTCCATAAAGCCGGGGAGGGAACAGAGCCAGAGCCTCAGCTCACCAGCCCTCGGAGAACCCAGATACTCCTTCCCAGCCACTCCCCTCTGAGGCCCTACAAGAACCTCAGATTTCATATCCGGTGCGCCCCAAAACAAACTTGCCACCTTCCAGCCCAAACCTGCACCTCTTCCTAATTTTGCTTTGTTGTCATAATAACAGCTCATATTTACCAGACACCTGCCAGACACAGTACTAAAGGTTCTGCCCATAACTTCCCAGGAGATCATTACAGAAATGCCATAAAACAGGTATTAATATGCACATATGGATTTTGCAGGTAGGGAAACAGAAGCACAGAGCGGTCACACAGATAGGAGGTACCAAGCCCGGGGTTCTGGTGCAGGCTCGGGGCTCAGGGCCAGGCCTGCCTCCCTAACCATACCATCAGCCTCCTCCCCATCTTGGTTGCTGACACCACCGTGTACTCAGTCATTCGGTCAAAACACTGACAGCCGTGGGCTTCTCTCACCTTCTCTTCTCCAGCTCCAGCTAATCTCTGGGTATTGCTGATTTTAGCGCTGACGTCGCTTAGGTCCATCCCCACCCCTGCACTGGCAATGCCACCACCCCCTAAATGGCCTTCCAGCCTCCACCGCTCACAGCCACCCTCCTGCGGCTCCCACAGCAGCCTGTTTAAAATGGAGTCTATCTAGGTCACAGCCCTTTAAATGCCTTCCCTAGAAACTCGAGTCACTTGGCACCAGGGGCAGGTTTCTTTTCACGTGGATCCTATCTGCCCCTTCAACTTCATCTGCTGACACTCCCGTATCTTGCTGTGAGCTCCAGCTGCCCCCACCTGCCTTGGCCCAGGCAGCCTAGTCTGCCTGCAACTCAGCCGCCCCTCCACACGGCCCTTCCTCCGCTCCGTTTCAGTCCTATGAAATATCATTCAGCTTTGAAACTGGAATTTGCCACTAGCAATTCAAGGAAGCCTCCCTTAACCTCCCCTCCTCTGGATGGAAGGCATGGTTGCCTCCTCTGCGTGCCCCACGTTGGCACAGCTCCCTGCATGTCCTGTCCCTCTGATTGTGTATTTGCGGGCGTGCTTCCTGGTAGACAGTGCACTGACGCCATGGGCCGTGCCTTAGTCACCTTTGGGTTCCCGCTTTGCACAGTCCTGGCTCACAGTTGGTGCTCTGTGCTATTCAGGCTCTTCTAGAGATGCAGCATGGCCTGGGCTGCGGGCAGGGGTTGGACTCTGACAATAGTCTGACCTCTGGCCCGCACCTGGGTTCTGAGTAAAGGCACCCACGGTGGGAGTGTGGGGCTGAAGGAAAGGATTGAGAGGAAGAAAGGTAATAGAGATTCCCAGAGCTTTAGATCAGGGAAAGAGTGCAGCTCCCTATACTTCGGGTCCATTCACGCTCACCCCAGCAGTGTTTTGTGAATGAAGACTTACTTTCCTAGGGCGCTGCTACAGTGTGGGCACAGTCACTAAATCACTGGGTTGACCCTGCAGCCCAAAGTTTCTAAAACTAGATGGACAGTTCTGGCACCTTGGGAGAATTGCCAAGTGGAATTTTGTCACAAAACTTTTAACACTAAGATGGTATGAGTAACATCATGAAGTCACTGAGAATGTGTGTTCTGAGTCCAAATCCTAGACCTTCTCTTTGTATATTTTCGACCATTAGCCAATTACCAAGAGTCTCCAAGTCTTTCTGTCTCCTCATGTAAAATGAAGATACTGATGGTAGCGTATGTATCTTGTAAAATTTTGGAGAGAAATAGAGGACAGAACTGATGTGAAGAATTCAGACTGGTGCCTGGCATATACACAAAGGATATTAGTTATCATTCTGCCATGAGTTATGGAAAATAATAGAGCCAAAGTTAATTCATATTCTCCTGAAGCAAAAACTCAAATGTACAGGGGGCACCTGGATTTGAACCAGGGACCTCTTGATCTGCAGTCAAATGCTCTACCCCTGAGCTATACCCCCAGTGATATAAGCTTGTTTTTATAGTCTATTTCTCTCTCAACTCGCTGGTTCTGAAACCTCCAATGAATGACTCAGGGGAGCTAAAATTAGAGTGAATGCTGCCTGGAAGGCGTCTGGGCATTACAAGCGTTAGAAGAAGTTTATTATGAAAAAAGACAGGAGTCCTGAGAATGAAGCCCTTGGAGCCCAGAAACTCTTCTTAGACTTCCCAATACCCAGAGGCTCTCTGTTTACCCTATCTCACATAAAGCGAATCTCAGTGCCAGGTAAAAATCATCAGGGTTTCCACAAATGGCAACATCAATATAATGCCGATGACTGGATTCTTGTCACACTTCCTTTAGAGCCGGGGCTCCTAGCAACTGAAATTCTCATTCCTCTTCATGACTTCACAGAACTAAGATCATAACGGGCCCTCAATAGATATTTGTTACATTAAATTGATTCTGGGAAAAAATATGCATAAATAATATAATGGGTGTGATTTAGCTTTTCCAAGCCATGACTGTAAGATGATTTTAATCTTACAAAAACAGATGGTCAGTGAGTTACATTCTTATGTAACATAACTTGCCTGGAACTTGGAATATTGTCAACTCCAAAAGGTCATTTGATGAAGAGAAAAAAGGCTCCAAACAAGAGCCTTTAATCAACTAAGTAAATTATTTATCCTGGTCCTACCTACCACCAAAGTTTCCTTTTCAACTTCCAAAAACAACCTCAATTAAAGTCACGTATATTTTGTGGCTTTATATGAAGACATCTCTCATCCTAATAAACTGTTCAAGTCCATCTTATGGAAATCTGGCGTGTTTAAACCTATTGAAAAGTCTCTTTTCTGCTGATTTCTCAGACCACATACTTTTTTCAGGTCTTTTCAAAGGATCTTAAGTTTGGGCTACTTTATGTAAGGGCTGTGGTTGGTTGGGAGTTCAGGAAAGGGGAGAAACTCCATTCTATTCTTTTTCTCCTCTGCCCCAGGTTGGATTTGAGAGCCCAGAAAGGAATCACAATGCACGATTTGCTCATTGTTCTTTTCTCACCTAGAACATCAGTGGAGCTGAGATTTTAGCAGCAATAGATGTAATGTGTGCTTCATATCTAAGAACCAACACTGAAAAGGGTTTGGAAATCATTTATCCCAACCACTTCTTTTGCAGACCAAGACACAGATGGAGGAAAACTAAGGACTCTTGTTTGTTTAAAGTCACAGACATATCTGAGTGGTTCATTTGGTTAAGTGTCCGACTCTTGATTTCAGCTCAGGTCATGATGATCTTAGAGTCCTGGAATCAAGCCCTGCATTGGGCTCTGAGCTCAGCAAGGAGTCTGCTGGAGATTCTCTCTCTCTTCCCTTCTGTCCTACCCTGGCTCACTCTCTCTCTTTCTTAAATAAATGGATGAATCTTCAAATAAATAAATAAACAAACAAAGTCACAGACATACCAAAGCAAAATCAGAACCAAGGTTCCACCTACTACCAGCTCCTTGGAGAACCCCAAGCCAGATATAATGTGTGACTGTGGGATAAATATCAAATTTACTGTCAACTGAAAAAAAGAGGGAAAACTGAAAAAGAACAAAGGCCTTTATTTGGAGTATCAGAGTTGTAATTAGGGACTCACAGATTCCAGATCGAGTAGTAAGAAAAGGGTCCTGCTCCTGTGGGGAAAGCACAGGATTTTGTGAGAAAGCAGCAGGGGGTAATCACATGATTTAGATAAAGAAGAGAAGAAAAGAAACTGCTCACTTGGTGCTGACTGATTGAGCTGCTTCTATCTTATTGATTCCTTTATTGAGCTGTCAAACAAAACTGTCTCTCATATGTACCAACCAACTTCACTGTCCTCCTATGATCCAAATGCCAGTGGCTCTGTCGAAATTTTATGAGCATCTACTTGTAAACCAATTGCCGCGTCTAGCCCAGCTCAAGAGTTCATTAGTTGAGGGGCACCTGGGTGGCTCAGTGGGTTAGGGGCCTCTGCCTTCGGCTCAGGTCATGGTCCCGGGGTCCTGAGATTGAGCCCTGCATCGGGCTTTCTGCTCAGTGGGGAGCCTGCTTCCCCTCTCTCTGCCTACCTCTCTGCCTGCTTCTCGGCCTACTTGTGAGCTCTCTCTGTCAAATAAATAAATAAAATCTTTTTAAAAAAAAAAAAAGAGTTCATTAGTTGGAAAGGAAAATGGGGTTTCAAATGGTCTCTAATGTCCAGAAATGTTATCCAATTCCACATTACATGTAAGTAGACTAAATATCCTGTTTTGCTGTGGATTCTCCTGGTTTCAGCACTGAGGGTCTCGTGTTCCATGAACTCACCCAGGAAACCGGCTTTCATTGGTTACCCTACATATTATCTTATTTTTTTTCTCATCTACAGTATTTCCCAAACTGAATCATTCACTTTCCCCTATCACAAGGTCTACCATACCGGTATTTACTTACTATTTGTCTTAAAATCAACCTACCATTTTTTTTTTTTTTATTTCGCCTCATCCTATGCAAAAATATCCTTGAAATCATGCCAATTGTACTTCCTTCTACTACACATCAAAATAAATACAAAGCTATTGAAATGTGTTAAAATTGTATTAAACACATATTGCACTTATAATTTGCCATGCCTGGTTCTAAGAACTTTACAAATATTAATTCACTTAATCCTTAAAACAACTCAGTGAGAGAACTGTTACCACTTTTACAATGAGGAAATTGAGGCACAGTGAAGTTAAATACCTTACCCAAAGTCACACAGCTGGTAAATATGTCCATGTGTCCCCAAAGTCATCTTGGAAACCCTTGGTTTCCAAGGGTTTCTTGGAACTTGGCAACTCCGATCCTTGTCTTCCTTATTCTTGTGAATTGCCTTTATGTTATTTTTCCTCAAAATGTGCGTGTTCATCAGGGGAACATATGGGATGGGCATCAGACTCCTCTCGGGATGGTAGAAACCGTGCTGGAACAGTGGAGCATTGTATGCACAATGACTCTTCACAGAAGATACAAATGAAACCTTTTAAAAATTTGTTGGCCTGCCCTGGTGCACAGAAGGCTACTACTTCTTCAGAGGCAGTTGACAGATTTATGCCTAGGACAACACAGCTGCAGGAGCGGAAAAGAAGAGAAGATGATCGTAAAGTTGGAACTTTTCTCGGAACAAGCACGAGTAGTAATGAGGTTATGATTGGGCCTCTGTTACCTCACATACCTAAAGTGGACATGCATGACGACTCGTTGAATACAACAGAGAATTTAAGTCGGAATAAACTTCAAGAGGTCATTTCATCTGTGCCCAAACCTCCAGAAGAGAAGCTGGAAGATGTGGGGACAAGTCGTTCATTAAAGCAAAGAAGAAGAATATAGACTGCCAGCAACCAGTTATGTTTCTGTGGTTCTGTTAACTTTTTACTTCTAGCCTGTCACTTTAATTGTTGAAGAGATTGTACTGCTGGTATTTTTTAATGCACTTCTCTTTATAATGTCATTCAAGCTACTTATCTAATAAAATTTCATCTTTTAAAATTAAAAAAAAAAGTGTGATGGTTTTAGAGTGCCTAGACATTTGACCAAACATTGTTCTTGGTGTGTCTGTACAAGATTAACATTTTGAATCGGAGATCGAATAAAGCAGATGGATTCTCCCTTTTTGGATGGGCCTCATCCAATCCACTGAAGGCCTGAAAAGAAGAAAAAGTAACAGGGACCTCCTCCTGCCTGACTTCCTTGAGCTAGGGCATTAGTCTAGTCCTGCCTTCAGAATCAAATAGAAATATCAGCTCCTGGGTCTTGAGCCTGCTGTCTTTCCATCTGGTATTCACACCATTTTGTCTCAGGTCTTTGGACTCAGACTGGAACTACTCATCAGCTCTTCTGGGTCTTCTGCTTGATGACCACGGATCTTGGGACTTTTCAGCTTCTGTAATAAATCTATTTATATAGCTGTTGGTTCTGTTTCTCAGGAGAACCCTAGTATACACAGCAGACTCTGGGAAGAATAGTTGGGCCTGCACTGGCCTTGAGGATACTGGCCATATTTGTTGAGCTTTCATATACCTCAAGAGGCACAGAACAACACCACCTGCCCTACCTACAAGCTAGGGGATCAGGAAAGATGGTTGAATTGACCTAACTTCTCTTCCCTTTATCATCATGTCAAACATGTGAACTGGTTCTCATTGTCAAAACATAAGGAAAAGTTAATATGTGTTTTAATTGAAAGGTATATAAGCCAAACAATCTCACCTGAGCTCCAAAGCCCATCAAAGATTTACATCAAAGCTACAGGAGAGGAGGAGATGACAGCACAAGACATCTTGCAGAAACGGGAAAACTGTGGCAATTATTCAAAATATGTTCAATCACAGAGTTTTAGAAACTGAACCTTCCTGATATTTCCAGATCCCATAGGACTATTTCATAAGGGGAACGAATTAGAATTTAAGTTTCAGTAATCAGAAGGCTCTTTCCCCTTATATTAAGGATTTTCCCCCCTTATATTCTTTCTTAGTTGAATTCTTTTTCACTTTTTCATCCTCAGGTTTCTTGACTCAAAAATGGGGATGTCGCCATTAGAAGATCTCCTTAATCTTTTCCAATCCCAACAATGTGTGACTCACAAATTCAAAATTTAGCTTCTAGTCAAAAATATGAGGATGGTCCAAAGATGGCAGAAAAAAGTGATTAAAAAGAAAGGGAAGGGGCGCCTGGGTGGCTCAGTGGGTTAAGGCCTCTGCCTTCAGCTCGGGTCATGATACCAGCATCCTGGGATCGGGTCCCGTGTCGGACTCTCTGCTAGGCAGGGAGCCTGCTTCCCCACCCCCCGGCCTGCCTCTCTGTCTACTTGTGATCTGTCTGTCAGATAAATAAATAAAATCTTTTAAAAATATAAAATAAAATAAAAAGAAAGGGAATATGTTACTGTGGGCACAAGATTTATCATCAGCCTTATTACCCTAATTTTTCCTCATTTCATTCCACACAACATTTTTTTTTCTTATAGATACCTATGTTCTGGCAAAAGATGCTCAATGTCACTAATCATAAGAGAAATGCAAACCAAAACCATAACGAGATATCACTTTATACCCCTTAAGATGGCTACTATGAAAGGAATAGAGAATAACAAGTGTTAATGAGGTTGAAGAGGAATTGGAACTCTCATGCAGTGTTGATGGGAATGTAAAATGGTGCAGCCTCTATGGAAAGCAGTATGGTGGTTCCTCAAAAAAATTAAAAATAGAACTACCATATGATCCAGCAATACTACTTCTCATACATATTACAATAGGATTCAAAGAAGAATATCAAAGAGATATTTGCACACCCATGTTCCCTGCTGCATTATTCACAGTAGCCAAGAGGTGGAAGCAACCCAACTGTTCATCAACAGATGAATGGATAAAGAAAATGTGGTATAAATATACAATGGAATATTATTCAGCCTTGAAAAAGAAGGAAATCCTACCATTTGTGACAAGATGGATCTGCCTGGAGGAGTTTATGCTAAGTGAGATAAGGCAGACACAGAATGACAAACAATGCACGATCCTACTTTTACAAGGAAGGTAAAACAGCCAAACTCATGGAACTGGAGAGTACATAGAATAGTGGTTACCAGGATCTGAGTGGAGGCAGAAACAGGGAAATGCCAGTGAAAGGATAGTTTCAGTTCCAGTTAACCCATATGAGTAAGTTCTGGAGATCTACAGTACAACATAGGGCCAAGAGTTGACAATATTTTATTGTATACTTAAAAATTTTCTCAGACAGTGGGTCTTATGTTAAGTGCTCTTACCACAAAAGGAAAAAGTCTATTAAGATAGATAGATAGATAGATAGACAGACAGACAGATAAAAATTTAGAAATAAAGGGGGTGAGAGGAAACTTGGAGGTAAGGTAAGGAATGCTTATAGCCTTGAATGTGGTGATAGTTTCATGAGGTTGTACTTATTTCCAAACTCATCAAGTTGTATACATTATACATGATACCTTTTTTTAAGTTAATCATACTCAATAAACTTTCTTTTCGATGGTTTAGGAAAAGAAAGAAAAAAATAGTTGTCAAGGGCTGGGGGAAGAAAGGAATTAATGTTTCAGTTTTGCAAAATAAGGAATTTTTAGAGATCTATTGCCCAACAATGTGAACATACTTAACACTAATGAACTATACCCTTAAGAATGATTAGAATGGTAAATTTAATGTTATGTGTTAAAAAAAAAAAAACTGTGCCCCAATATTACAAAGAAATTGAGTAATGAAACAAGCCACATCAAAACAAAACAAAACAAAAACAAAAACACCAACACACACCTACTGTAGAAATGGCAGGCAACATAAGCACTTACATCTCTTGATGGGAAGCTACTCCACAACTTCCAGCTTAGTGAAACAGATTTTGCCTGATTCATGGACTAAGACAAATTCTTCCTCTAACTCAACAGCAAACCCAAATGTCTCTGTCTGCTCCCAGCAGGGCCTGCCACCACCTGGCATTCTTTATTTCCCAGATGGTTACTGCATCATTTATTTTAGCCCCTTTTCATTATTCAATTAACAAAAAACCAAAATGAAGCTAATATTATAGCCTATTTTTCTGTTCTTGGAAAAGCAGCCTCGGGATTTAGCCCCACAGTCAAACCTGCAAATCCACCTGACCTGTGCTCAGGACACCTGACCTGTGCTCAGGATGCCTACTCTGTCCATAACCCATGTAGGGAAGTCATTCAAGTTCGTGTTGAGCCTTCAGCCAGGTGAAAGAAAGTTGGGGACTGGTGCATGTTAGTTTCACTTAAATTGTGGGGTGGGGGGATGTCCCAGTCAAAGGACACCAACATGGATTGTCATTGGGGAAAATCAGCCAAAGGTATTTTTAGTAACTGCTTTGCAGTTGACATCTCCAGAGCTTTCAAGGGAAAACCACCTGTTCTGCTATAGTCTTAGGTCACAGAAAAGGTTGTTTTTTACTTTCAAACTCACTCTCAAAATCACTGTCTCCTTCTCCCCTTCTCTCTTCCCTTCTTTCTTTCTCCCTCTCAAAGCAATCTAGATTCAATCTCCCAGGGTTCAATTTATTCTCTAAATGAAACAATGGCCCTTTTACAAGGTCCATTCAAGCTACTCAGATTACAGGGTTTCAGTGCAGAAGTTAAAATTTCACATACAAATGTGCCTTATTTATTTGAAAGTTTGTTCCCTGCAAGTTACTGTGTGACAACCATAGTCCTGTGTCCTTCTATGAACACCTTTGCTAATTTGCTTCATGAAATATTGTCTTGCTATCATATATTGCCCTCTCTACGTTTTCCTAAAAGTCGTCCAAAAATAGCCAACCTGACAGTAATCTCTTTGACATCAGTCTTGGCAATATTTTTCTAGATATTCCTCTGCAGGCAAGTAAAAGTAAACTACTGGGACTGCACCAAAATAGTTTTTGGACAGTGAAGGAAACCATCAAAAAAAAAAAAAAAAAAAGACAATCTACTGACTGGGAGAAGATATTTGTAAATGATACATCCAATAAGTGGTTAATATCTCAAATATATAAAGAACTTCTGCACGTCAACACCAACAAACAAACAAATAATCTGATTTTAAAATGGGTGGAGAACCTGAACAGACATCTCTCCAAAGAAGACATCCAGATGGCCAACAGACACATGAAAAGATGCTCAAGATCACTCATCATCAGGGAAATACAAATCAAAACTACAGTGATATATCACCTCACACCTGTCAGACTGGCTAGAATCAAAAAGACAAGAAACAACAAGTCTTACTGAGAATGTGGAGAAATAGGAACCCTTATGAATGGTTGGTGGGAATGCAAACTAGTACACCCACTGTGGAAAACAATATGAAGTTTCCTCAAAAAATTAAAAATAGGCATGCCATACTATCAATAATTCCACTACCAGGGGTGCCTGGGTGGCTCAGCCAGTTAAGTATTCAGCTCTTGGTTTTGGCTCAGGTCATGATCTCATGGGTGGTGGGATCCAGCCCCACATCAGGCTCTATGCTCAACAGGGAGCCGGCTTGAAGATTTGTTCCCTCTGCCATTCCACCCCCTCTCCCATGCTCTCTCCCTCTCTCTCTCAAATAAATAAATTAATCCTTCAATAATAATAATAATAATAATAATAATAATAATAATAATTCCACTACTGGGTATTCACACAAAGAAAACAAAAACACTAATTCGAAAAGATATATGCATCCCTATGTTTATTGCAGCATTATTTACAATAGTCAAGATATGGAAGAAACCTAAGTGACCATTGATAGATGAGTGGATAAAGAAGATGTGAGATATATATACAGATAGATATAGATAGAGATAGAGATAGAAAAATAGAGATAGATATCTATATCTATCTATCTATATATATATGTAATGAAATAGTACTTAGCCATAAAAAGAATTAGATCTTGCCATTTGTGACAACATGGGTGAAACTAGAGAGTATTATGTTAAGTAAATAAGTCAGAAAAAGATAAATATTATATGATTCACTTATATGTGGCATCTAAAAAAACAAAAAAATGAACAAAAAAAGCAGGAACAGACTCGTTAATAAGAGAACAAACCATCAGTTGCCAAAGGGAACAGGGTAAGAGAATGGACAAATGGGTGAAAGGGAAAGGAGACACAGGCTTCCAGTTACTGGAATGAAGAAGTCATGGGGATGAAAGCCACTGCATAGGGAATAGAGTCAGTGATATCGTAATAGCATCGCATGGGGACAGATGGCAGCCACACTTGTGGTGAGCACAGCATAACATACTGAGTTGTGGAGTCACTATGTTATACACCTAAAACTAATGTAACACTGTGTATCAACTATGCCTCAATAAAAAAATTTAATTAAATAAACATAGCCAACCTGCCAATTGTTTGGATGGAGCACTGAATATATGGTTATTGGGAGGATAAAGACAATAATTTAATTCATAGATGTGGTGGCTTGAATGAAATCAACTGAGCTAAGCTGGAACTACAACTCCCAGAATTCCTTTCTCTGCATGGTTCTGGGCTAGGGTTGCCCCCACAAGAGAGTGCAGGAGATACAAAGGTGGAGGGAAGGAAGTGTTCACATTGAGATAGAGGGAGCTAGGGCAGGTGCTGTTGTGGTTCACTCGTACGCACTGCTTTCTGGGCCCACTTTATTGGTTTTGGGCAGTCCAGGCCCATGGTTCTGTCCACTTCCTGCTGGACCTCCTCCTCAGCTTCTCTGAATCCTGGGCCACATTTATGAGCAGCTTTGGGGTGAAACGTGTCAGCAGCTCACCCACATCATTGAAGATGGAAGTTTGGAGACATGGAGAGACTGATAGGGGTTCCAGTTTGTCCTTTCTCTTTCCCACTTCATGTCTGTCTTCACTCTCAGACTGCTGGCCTCAGGCCCAGCACCAGACCCAGGATATCAGACTAATGTATATTGCTCAGTTAGCTCCCACAACTGCATAAGGTCTCACCTCTATAATAAGTCCTTTATATCACATATATGTTTCTGATTCAATCCTAATTACTGGAGAAATAACTCAGCAAACACCACATAGAAGCTGAAATTCTTAGGTCTGAGCAAATTGTTCTTTATAATGGCATTCTCCCTTACCATTACCTGTTCATGCCTGTTTAGGGTCACTTTATATCTGAAATCAGCCCTGTGTATATATCAAATCATAATTTCTTGCTCCAAATATATAGGGTTTTTTTTTTCCTTTCTCATTAAGCTTTATCTAGCAGTAACTGAAAACTTCAATCTAAGAATCTCCCCTTTATGTTATGGAGAAGAACACTGGCTAGCTGTCAACTCCAGCTCCATTCAATCAGACCTTTGGGCAAGCCCCTGAATCTCTTTGGATCGCCCAACCTTTATCTGCAGAAAGAAAGAGCTAGAATTGATCTCTCAAGACTCCTCCAACTTCAAACATTCCATTCAAAATATATCTTTTAAATAACACTCCATATACACTAAGGGAAGCATCAACTTTAAAGGAGCTGGAAATAAATATTCCTAGAAGCAAATTTTTAGACTTTTGTACATTTTCAAAGATATGTCAAGCCATAGACACAGCTATATAAAAGCATATTTCAGAATGAAATTCAGAGTCGATTTAATATTCAGTCACTGTAATTAAATTAATTCTAGTTTTTAGCGTATTTATTCACATGGTTTTTAGCATATTTATTCACATGGTTTTTATTTTCTTTTGATAGTCTTGCTTTTCAAATATATACTGCCTCAATCCTATTTGGAAGTGTGTGAAATATAAACTGTAAGGAAATAACTAAAATATTCCAGTAGCTCTGAAGGAAAACTACTATAGGTTAAAACTCCTTGATTATGTCCCCAGGAAACTGCAAGTTAATGCATTATTTAAGATTGCTGGGAAGAATACAGTTCTCAAAGGGCCTTGATTAACTTCTGGGAAGTGAATTCGGCTTGGGAAAAAAAAAAAAACAAGCATAAAGTTTTTTCTGACTTGGCCAACTTCACATGGACTGAAAGAGCTTTAGTCTTTGTTTTTCAGGAAAACTGCTTCCTCTACCTGGGTCCTCCAAGCTTCCTGAGCTAATGCGTACCTATACCCAGGACCCTACTTCATGTGAGGGACATCAGACATTAACAGAATTTCTAGTCCTTCCCACCCCAAGGATAGAGAGCTATATATCTCATTTTATCACCAGTCTCTGCCCAGTGGTGGTCAGGTGCCTGCCCCAGAACCAAACCCAGGGACCAGAGCTCTGCCCACTATGGATGGGTGGCCCAGGTATGTGGGTGTCTCCCTTCCCTTCTCTCCTGGCCTTACCTATGAGTCCATTTCTTGTCGCCAAGCAAAGGTAACCCAGAAGGCAAAACTAAGAGCCCAGAAGGCAGAGTCAAGATGGATAGAAAACCATGACAGTAGCCCCAAGCCCCTAACAGGGAATTAGTCACATGTGCCTTGCTAGATTCTAGAATTGCTGTGGACCAGGGGCTGTTGTGTGCCTCCCGTTTCCACTCTTTTTTGAATGGGAGTGCCTATTGTGGTTATCCTGTGCCTGTCCCATCATAGTGGGATGCATGATCAATCTCTTCAGTTCACAGGTTTTCAGAGTGAAAAAAGATGGTTCCCAAGAAGAAGGATTTGAGGAGCCATACCTAAGGGGTCTCATTTGCACCTGTACCTTGAGGCTGAGCTTGATTTCATAAAGGGATGAGACTTTGTAGGGACTTGGGAGAAGTGAATATATTTTGCACGTGGGAAGGATGTAAACAATTGTGGTCGGTAGATTGTCTGTGTTTTAAAACACATTTTAAAACATGACCCCGAAATTCTTCACCATTTCTCCCCTTAAAAAGCAGTTTCCTCCACTTGATTCTGACCAGGCACTTCGGGACTTCTACAACCCACAAAGGATGGCAGAAGCAATGTGCTAGGACTTCTGAGACTGGGTCAGAAAGAGACATTCAGCTTCCGCCTATTTTTCTTGGGATTCTAGCTCTTGGATCCCAGCTACCATGCTGGGAGGAAGCCCAAGCCGCCACCTGGAAAGCTCATGTGTGGGTATTCAGCCCAATAGCCCCAGCTTCTGTCCAGCAACAAGACATGTGAGTGAACAGGTCTTTAGATCACTCCAGTCCTGGCTGGGAAGACATCCCCAGACTTCAGGTCTTCCCAACTGAGGCCCCAGATGATGCAAAGCAGAGACAAACCATCTTCATCGTGCCCCTTCTCAATTTCCGACACATAAGTGTAATAAATAGCTGTTGCTGGGCGCCTGGGTGGCTCAATGGTTTAAGCCGCTGCCTTCGGCTCAGGTCATGATCTCAGGGTTCTGGGATAGAGTCCCACATCGGGCTCTCTGCTCAGCAGGGAGCCTGCTTCCCTCTCTCTCTCTCTGCCTGCCTCTCTGCCTACTTGTGATCTCTCTCTGTCAAATAAATAAATAAAATCTTTAAATAAATAGCCATTGTTTTGCACATTAACTTCAGAATGGTTTATCACATAGCAGTACATGTGTAGAGCTACCTGTCTGTATTCCCTGTTCTTGCTATAGCTGATGGGGCATTCCACTACTCTATGCCTCAACCAGGATTGGAGACTGCAAAGCCCTTGGGTCCTGTTTCTTTTCTACCCCACTGACTGTCCCCGGCCAGTGTCACCATCTATGAGGCCCAGTTCCAGACCCCGTCCTTCCTCCCCTGCTCTGATTTGTAGGGTCACTGCTTTATGGATGAAACCCAAGACAGTACAGGCATAATGGTGAGTGACATGATTATGACTAGGCAATAAATAAGGAAAATGAAATCAAAGTCTAATAGTTGAATTTTGGTCTGGTGAGCAAAGCCCAACATGCCTGAATGTTCTGTTTGTTCTTATCTGTCCTGGCACCTCCATCTAGAACGTTGTCTTTTATCTCCAGTCTCCCATTGATCTAAGATGAGTACTAATGACCAGTGATTGATAAGTTTCTGGCAAAGCTCCAGCTTCACTTGGCAGAGCTCCAGGCTAGGTACCAATCCTCAGACCCCTGCCTAGGCAAGCCAGGATGCCCAGTGAGGGAAAGCGTGCAGCCAGCAGCACTTTCCCACACAGTCAGATCTCCTGCTCAGCACCTACCCATCCTCCTACACACCCAGTTCCAGCTTCCTCTAGGTCTGAGATCTCCAGGCTTCAAGGAAGTGAGACGTTCTCCTTCTCCCAAAATGGCATCTGGCACACAGCCCCAGTGTCTCTGTTCCCTCTGTTCCCTGCCTCATTCTGCCAGCCAATGTCATCAGCTTTCCTCTTACTGAAAAGCCATGTGTTACATATGGACTACAGTAGTCCCCCAAATAATGACAGTAATGCCAACAAGAAGGCCTGCCGCAGGGGAAGGGGCCGCGGGATTCAACGAACTAAGCAACAGATTCACTAGACTGCCCACTGTTAAGGGATGTGGCAGCAACTCCTCCCCACTGGCCTGAGATCTTGGATGTCATAGCCTAAAACCAGGTGACAAGGCATCTGTGGAGGGCAATGCAGCAACCCAGCAGTGGGTGGTGAAGATTAGGAACAAAAAATGGAAATTGACAGATGGCAGATCCTGCAGCCAAGAACAGATTCTTCAGTTTGACATGGTTGGCATACAGATTTTAACTAGAACTTGGTAGAGATCAGGGTTTTTGCCGTAGAAGAAGCCCCTGGCTCCCATAAGGTCTCAAGTTTGCTTTGCTTTGCTTTCACTAATGTTTCTCTACTTTCCACGAACTTCAGAAGGTGGGGGAGGGGATGTGTGTGCTGGGGGAAAGGGAGTGGCAGATCAAGGAGAATTTTAAGTCCTAGATCTAAACTTTGAAATCCTAAAATGTTTCAGTTATAAAAAGACGTCCCAATTTCAGAAACCAGTTCTGTAAACAGTTTTCAGAAGTCAGGAGACTCGTAGAGACCTGGCTGACAAAATTTTCATTTGCCTCTTCCATATTTCATAGTGCCACTCTCTATGGTTTTCAGTCTCTAAACTCCTAAATTAACATGGACATCTGCTTCGAACAAATATAGTCAGAGCTGTCCTGCCACCACCAGTTTGCAATCACAAAACCAAAGAAAGAAAAAGAAGTGAAAAAGAACAACTTGGCGCAGCTTCCAGGAGCGAGGATCTTTCCCAGCTCGCCCCCTCCTTCAGTACCCCCTCCTGTCTCCCATCACATTTCAATCTAATGTCATAACTCAACTGCCAAATGCACAGAATAGCAAACATCAGCCCTGACTTTATTTTTCTGCAATCACTCAAAAATCACCAAGCTGTCATCAGACTGGAAAATAAAAACAATGAAAACTTTGTGAAGACATACTACATTCAAGGACTGGGAACACCCCAACCAGCTCAGCCACCATATACTTGTAATGAGGAGATGCTAATTCCCGGGCAGGCTGGCATCTGCCTCACAGCCTCATGGCCATTAGGTCTCCCTGACTTGGCTTCCGCTCCAAGCCAGCAAGGCCCACTGGACATGGAATGGAAACCTCAAGTGGGAGCTACATATATAATTTTTTATTATTGAAATATAGTTGACGTATAATGTTATGTTAGCTTCAGGTGCACGACACAGTGACTCAGCAGTTCCATAGGTTACTTAGTTCTCGCCACAGTGGGTGTAGTTACCATCTATCACCATACAACACTGTTACAATGTTATTGACTACATTCTATACTGTACTTACTTGTTTGGGAACTGAAAGTTTGTACCTCTTAATCCCCTTCACTTGTTTGGAACATCTCCCCAACCCCTTCCTCTCTGGCAACCATTCTGTTCTTTATATTTATTAGTCTATTTCTGCTTTTCTTGTTTGCTCATATTTTTTATTTTTTAGATTTCACATATAAGTGAAATCATATTTGTCTTGCCCTGACTTATTTCACCTAGGGTAATACCCTCTAGGTGCATCCATGTTGTTGCAAATAGCAAGATTTTATTCTTTTTATGGTTGAGTAATATTCCACTGTCTGTATATTCCACATCTTCTCTATCCATTCATTTATGGATGGACATATGCGTTGCTTCCATGTCTTGGCTATTGTAAACAATGCTTTAATAAATATAGATATGTACATATCTTTTCAATTTAGAGTTTCCATTTCCTTTGGGTAAATACCCAGTAGTGAAAATGCTGGATCATATGGTATTTCTATCTTTAATTTTTTGAGGAAACTCCATCCCACTTTCTATAGTGGTGTACCATTTTACATTCCCTCCAAGTGTCGGTGAGGAAGTAGAGAAAAGCAGACCCTCGTGCACGATTGCTGGAAATGTAAAAACTGGTACATATATAATTTTTAATTTTCTAGTAGCCACATTTAAAAGTAAAAATAAACAGTTGAAATTAACTTTCAAAATACATTTTAAACTCATATGCTAAATTATTATCATTTTAAAAGTAATTGAAATGTAAAAAATTGTTGAGAATATAAAATACAAAAATGTTATATTCCTTTTTCATACTTAGCCTTCAAAATTGGGTATACACCGTTCAAACTATCCCTATTTCAGGTCCTCAAAAGTAATATGTGGCCAGTGGCTATTTTATTACCCTGCACAGCTGTGTATAAGTAGCCTGTCCTTATTTTTTTGTAACTAAATATATTCTTTTCTAAAAGAATGTACCTCTCCTGGATTAGGCAACTGAAGTAGGAATCCCTGTTCCCTGCAAGTAAGCTTACAAAATAAAACTCAAGATACCTTTGAATTTCAGATAAACAACAAATAAAATTTTTAGTATACATGTTTGGCAAGTATTGCATGGGAATACTTATACTAAAATAACTGTTCATTGTTTATCTGAAATTCAAATTTAACTGGACTTCCTATAATTTTTTGTGGTAATCTAGCAACTCTACCTGAAAGGCATTCGTAGAATTGAATCTTCAGCTCCAGGAAAGTACATAGGTGGTAGGTGAACACGGCTTTGTCCCATGAGGACCACTATGAAGGTAATGAAGGGGACATATGTCCTCAGATAGCCAGCAGGAGCAGGAAGGGACAAGGGGTATTCTAACTTGGCCTAGATATAGATAAGAGCGTACTGGCAATCCTACCAAAAGAAAGAAGTGGGAAATGGAGGGAGAGGGAGAGAATAGGGTACGTGAGTGAGCCAAAGCAGAAGATGCTGGTGCACCAGGAAGTCAGAGACAGAGCTGCCGGAGGAAGAGCCACTGTGTTCAGGGTGAAAACCACCATCATTAAGGGTGAGAAATGAAGGCACCTGCCAAAATGTACACAGGCTGAGCAGCAGATGGTGTGGACTCTCCAGAGCCTACACCTCTCTGCCCTGTTTTCTTCTTCCCTTTCCATGAATTTTATAAAGATATCTGTAAATCTCATAAGAATATGCATTTTGCAAGACCTTGATCTTAATGTCATATCCGCAGCTTTCCAATTTGCTATGGACTTTCTTTGCTGATAAAATTGTCTTCTATAGGGGCGCCTGGGTGGCTCAGTGGGTTAAGCCGCTGCCTTCGGCTCAGGTCATGATCTCAGGGTCCTGGGATCAAGTCCCACATCGGGCTCTCTGCTCAGCAGGGAGCCTGCTTCCCTCTCTCTCTCTCTCTCTCTCTCTGCCTGCCTCTCCATCTACTTGTGATCTCTCTCTCTGTCAAATAAATAAATAAAATCTTTAAAAAAAATTGTCTTCTATATTTATTTCACATATTAAGAGCTCTGGCACTTGGTTAGGAAAGAAAAGCATTGAGTTTTTTCAATTTATTGGTTATTCCTTTGTGTGCTCCAAGGGAGAGGAGTGAAACTTGTCCCCCCAAATTCTTAAAAGTCCCCCCAAACTCTAAAACAGTAACCCAATTAAATCAAAGGAGTGGGGCGGGGAGTGGGGGGATGTGTTTTTCAGACTGGCCAAGTGTTGAGTACTTTAAGGCACAGAGATGAGATCCTGAGTGTCTGAGTCAGAGATCAGAGGTGAGGGCTTGAGAATTGACATTTCTAACCATTTCCCAGATGTTGCTAATACTGCTGGTCCATGGCCCCACTTTGAGAACCAATGCCTTAGATTATGAGAGAGTTTCTGTGGGGGTATAAATAGCAACCATTGAGACTTTTTGTTCTGTTCTACAGTTACTATCTCCTTAAACTAGAAACCCCTAGAATGGGGTGGTCCTACAGGGCTGGTGGTCTCAGCAGTTGCTTTGGGTCATGAGTTGTGTGACATGGCCTTTCATATCACGAGTCAGATGGTTTATTTGGAGCTCTGGAATTTGGAGAAGAAAGTGTCTCAAAGGTGATCTTTTGACAGATATCCCAAGCCACAGTCTTCCCACTGCCTGGTCATTTCTGCCCCTCCCCCCTCCATCCTCCACTGCACTTCCTTTCAATCAGCACTGTGGTGCCAGGCTGTCCTAGTCTGTCCTTAGCCTCCAGTCAGCCCTAGCCTGGGTCACAGGAGGGTTACCTTCCCTTATCTATCGTCACCCAAATCCTCAAGTCTATCATCATCTACAAAGATCACTCCGGATACAGAAAACCTTTCATACTCTTTTCTTGAGCATGGTGGTAAGGAGACCCACTTAGTAGCATGAGTTTAGTTTCCTGGGCTGACTATGTAGTTACCTCCTGTCCAGAGAAAAGAGCCTCACACATATCAGTCCCCGGCAAATAAGATGGAACTCCACCTAAAGGTAGAAACAGTGGGACATAATGAGATTTTTAGCACTTACAGAAGGCACTTCCATTTCCTAATCTCTCCTGAGGTTTTACCTTTATCTCCAACAGCCCATCCACCTTCTTCCAGCTGGCTGCTGGGAGGCCAACCTGTTCTCGATTCCTTTTCTGGAATGTTATCCTCTTAGAACCCTCTCCAAGACTTCCTGTCTACCCAGGTTGCACTTGAACTTGTCATCCACTCAGTAAGGAATAAACACTATTCATTTAAGGACTTAATAACCAAAGTAAATGGAGTTATAAGGGATGTACAAGATCAAACATAGAGAAGCCACAGAGGTTCAGAACACCTCACTACATTCTCCTCACCTTTGTCCCTGTTCCATTCCAAGAGCCCAGGTACCCTCTTGGCTCTCTTTTATCCCCAGGGATACAGAACATTAAACCACACTAGTCACCTGTACCCTTCTCTCATCTAGAGGAGCCGCTCTGCTGTGAAGATCCCCTGATGCAGAGCCCTTCATTTTGGCCAGACAGGAAGTTTAGGGAAGATCAATAATGGTGAACTAGCAGGACATTGAGCTGCCTCCTAATCTCAAGTGGGAAACTGTCCTCAGGGGAACTTGGAAAGAACTTTGAAAGAGTCTTTGAGAACTGATGGAGAGGCAGTACACTGGCTTCAGCAAAGACTTTGATTTTCACTCAGTCTCTGTTTAGCATTTTGCCTAGAGCTGTTGGCTAGATGAGCCTGACCCTTGTACCCAGTTATAGAACTAAACACATTATTGCTAATAAATATATGCTATAAATTAAATAAATCTTAGAGTGCAACCGATTATTTCCCTCTTAGTTTTCTTAGTGAGGTCAGCCTATTTCCACATGTAATAGCTAATTTCTGGGATGTTGGAAATCAAAACTAATAATCACTTTGCATATTCTTTTTCCTCTTTTGAAAAGGATATAATCAGGAAATCTTCCATTAGCCTGAACATTTGATTGTTCTGATAAACTAGTATTTCTTAAACTGCAGTCAGTAGGACCATCTTCATCAGAAATAAGTGAGATATTTATTAAAAATTAAAATTAAAATTAAATTAAATTAAAAATTTAAATTAAAATTAAATTAAAAATAAAAATTCTTGAGGTCCCATGGATGGCTCAGTCGATTAAGTGTCTGCCTTTGGCTCAGGTCATGATCCCAGGATCCTGGGATCGAGCCCCATGTCAGGATCGAGCCCCATGTCGGGCTCACTCCTTAGCGGGGAGCCTGCTTCTCACTCTCCTTCTGCCCCTGGCCCCTGCTTGTGCTTGCTTGCTCTCTGTCAAATAAATAAATAAAATCTTTTTTTAAAAAAATAGAATAAAAAAATAAAAATTCTTGGCCTCCTTGCAAACCCACTGGGGCAAGGTGGGGAGGGGGTCTTTATTCCTAAGAAGCTCCTTGGGAGACTCTCATGCTCACTACATTTTGAGATCCACCAAAAAAGAGTTTATATTTATCCCACAAGTGTTTCATAAGCACCAATGTACTTAGAAAGCAGTTAGGAGTTTGACAAAACTACACCCCTTCTGTGACGCTGGTTCCTCTGCTTTGTAATTATGCTGCCATAATTATGGCAAAAAGCTCTAGCTTTATTCTAGATAGAATTCAACACTGGATCAAAGATGGCTGCATTGCTTTTTCCTAAGATGCTTTGCCCTTTATAATATGCTCCTTCCCCACTTTCCTACATTAGCATGCCATTATTCCCAATTCATTCAGCACCTCTTCACTCTTTCATGCCTCGAATCAATAATCATGTTACCATGCTTTTCTTATCAAACTTACATCTTTTCTAAACATTGGCTTTCCCCAAAATACACAGATTCTGTGACATTAACTCCGTTGCCATTCCTAATCCCACCAACCAAAATCGTCTTCCAATTTAGCAATAATAGTATCTGAAGTACTTAGGGACACAGCTCACCATCTTTCCTGAAGACCAGTAACCGTTTTGTTTATCCCTTTTTACAACAACATGGGCTGAATTGATCCTTGTGAATAAATCATCCTAGATCTTCATTTCTCCAATTAAATTAACACATTGCCCTTTCCCTCACTTACTTCAAATAGCAACTTCCTCCCACCTTCAAGGTAGAGATAGTTGATTAAACCTTCCTTTGCACTGACTCCAGACTTTAAGCCCAATTCAATTTTTACACATATCATGCTGCAATATCATATTTGTTTATCCACATGTTTCCTGTACTAGACAACGATCTCCTAGGCAGGAATCTGATTAATTACTTTGCTATCTACAGTACTTAATAGAGTTCCGGCACACAGTTGGCATTTAGTAATATCTATATGGAATAGAACTTTTCTTAAACTTTTATGGGTAGAGCCGTATCTCATTTAATGTTGTTCCATAAAATGGTGATTTGCTATGCCACTGTTTATTTCAGAGATATTAATATATATATATATACATGTAACACTGTTTATTAATAATTAATTTAATAATAGCATAATATATAATATGTATAATAAGTAGTACTAAATATAATAAATAGCATTATATATAATAATGTTATATAGAAATAGTGTGCAATTAATAGATATTTTCATAAGGTCAGAGAGTAGTGTCTAGAGCAACACTGTCTAACAAAACATTTTCTTTTTTTTTTAAAGATTTTATTTGTTTATTTGACAGAGAGGGATAGCACAAGCAGGGGGAGTGGAAGAGGGAGAAACAGGCTCCCCGTTGAGCAGGGAGCCCAATGCAGGGCTGGATCCCAGGACCCTGTGATCATGACCTGAACCGAAGGCAGATACATAACCAACTGAGCCAACCAGGCACACCTAATAGAACTTTTTCTAATGATGGAAATACTTTATGTCTATGCTGTTCAAAAAAGTATCCTCTAGCTACGTGGAGCTGCTGATGAACTCTTGAAATGTGGCTGGTGAGTCAGACTGAGGAAATTAATACTTAATATTATTTTTCATTGATTTAAATGTAAATAGTCACATGTGGCTGTGGCTACCTTATTGGACAGACAGGTCTGCTATCTGCTATTTTAATGCTGTCATCCAGAAGGCACAAATGCTGCTAACTGCTTCCTTTGCTATGGAAAATACCTGGCAATCTGGTGTTTGCTGAGCAGTGGTGTTCCAAGTAGGGAGTGGGTGAGAGTGGTCAGCTGAAGCACAGAGAAGTATTTTATCACTGACATTGTTTAGAATTGCTGGGGCATGGTGATAATAAAAATCGGACCAACTTTTAGTTTTATTACTATTTTTAAATGATTTATAGACAATGCCTCCACTTATGGCCAGCACCCAGAGGAAACTGTCCCCACCCTTGCCCCCATTACAGTACTAGCTTCTGTTGTCACGTTTCTTCTTGTCCTCACATCACATTCCAGTGAATATTTTTGACACATGATAGATAGATAAATAGATAACACATGCAAGTGATTATGCTGAAAATGAGTCAATATTGGCAAGGAAGGGGGTGCCCGGGTGGCTCAGTCTGTTAAGTGCCTGCCTTCGGCTCGGGTCATGATCCCAGGGTCCTGGAATGCAGCCCCACATCAGGCTTCCCGCTCAGCGGGCAGTCTGCTTCTCTTTCTGCCTGCCCCTCCCCCTGCTTGTGCTCTCTCTCCCTCTCTCTCAAATAAATAAAATCTTTACAAAACAGTGGCAAGCAAGGTATCACATTAAGTTTAAAATACAAGTTGTAGGGGCGCCTGGGTGGCTCAGTGGGTTAAAGCCTCTGCCTTCGGCTCAGGTCATGATCCCAGGGTCCTGGGATCGAGCCCCGCATCGGGCTCTCTGTTTACCAGGGAGCCTGCTTCTTCCTCTCTCTCTCTCTGCCTGCCTCTCTGTCTACTTGTGATCTCTGTCTGCCAAAAAAATAAATAAAATCTTTAAAAAAAAAATACAAGTTGTAAAATAAATATATTAATGAACTAATTAATTAAAATAAAACACAAGTCGTACAGGGGAGAAGTTCCTTGACACTGGTCGTGGCAATGATTTTTTGGGTATGACATCGAAAAAACAAGCAACAAAGCAAAAATCAACAAGCAAGAGTACAACAAGCTAAAAATCTTCTGCACAGCAGAAGAAACCATCAACAAAATGAAAAGGCAACCTGTGCAATGAAAGAAAATATTTGCAAACTCTGTATCATATAAGGGGTTAATATACAAGATATATTTTTAAAACTTCTGCAACTCAATAATAAAAAATAAGTAATCTAATTTTAAAATGAACAGAGGAAATGAATAAACAATTTCTCAAAGAAAACATACAGATGAACAATAGTACCTGAAAAGATGTTCAGCATCATTCATCATCATGGAAATGCAAATGGAGACCACTATGCAGTATCACCTCACACCTGTTCGAAGAGCAACAATCAAAAAGAATAGAGAGAACAAGTGTCGGTGATAATGTGGAGAAAACAAAACCACTATCCACTGTTGGTGTACATCGGTGCAGCCACTATGGAAAACCAAATTTGAGTTTTTCTCAAACCAAATTTGAGATTCCTCAAAAAATGAAAAATAGAATTATCATAGGATCCCACTTTTAGATAATCCTAAGGCAACAAAATCACCGTCTTACAGAGGTATCTGCTTTCTTGTGTTCATTGTAGCATTATTCACAATAGCCAGAAGAGTGGATGAAGATGTGGTATACATACACAACAGAATATTATTCACCCATGAGAAAGAAGGAGCTCCTAGGGGCACCTGAGTGGCTCGGTGGGTTAAAGCTTCTGCCTTCAGCTCAGGTCATGATCCCAGGGTCCTGGGATCGAGCCCTGCATCGGGCTCTCTGCTTAGCAAGAAGCCTGCTTCCTCCTCCCTCTCTGCCTGCTTGTGATCTCTATCAAATAAATAAATAAAATCTTAAAAAAAAAAATTCTCTCTCTCCCTTTCCCCTGCTCTCTCTTTAAAAGAAAAAAAAAAGAAGGAGCTCCTGCCAACATGAGTGAACCTTGAGGTGACAGCCAGGCTATTTGTGAATTGTCCTTGGGAATAAAACATTTTTTAATGTATACATCCATTTGTTACCATGGAAATAAGCTCATTAGATGTTAAAGGGAAAAAAAAAGAGTTTATAAAATACTGTAAGTAATATAATGCAGATTATACACTGGTTGTATGTGTATATATGTGTATGGTTGCCACTAGCTACATCGTGGTGTAGTGGTGAGTATGTGTGTGTGTGCGTACACGTGGTACCTGTGTGTAAATATGTGTATGCCTATACACATTCAGAGATGAAGAAATAAAGAGAATGGTAGAGGATGCAATTAAAATGTAGCAGTAATTAGGAGTGCATGGGTGGATCAGTCTGTTGAGTGTCGACCCTTGGTTTAGGCTCCGGTCATAATCTCAGGGTCGTGAGATCCAGCCCTACTGGGCTCTGTGCTCAGCACAAAGTCTGCTTGAGATTCTCTCTCTCCCTATCCCCACTCTCTATCTCAAATACATAAATACGATCTTTTAAAAAAAATAGCAGTGATTATGTTCATATAATAAAATTACAGTTTTATTTCCCCAGATTTATAAAGAATTTAAGCAAATAAGATTTCCACAAAAAGCATACAGCAAAGAAGAAAAAATCATTATTTTTAAATATTAGCATATATTCAAAGACTTCAGTTATTGGGTACATCTTGCAGCTCTTAAATTCTTAGAGTTAGGTACTGGTTCTTCGTTTGTTTGACTTGGTTTAGTTTGATTTGTAAAATCCACTCTTTTATCTGCTATGTTGAGTTCTAAGTGGTTTTCCATGTCCAGTATAGGGATTCATGCTCATTTTTCTCCTGAACAGCTTTTGGTCATTAAACACTGGTTTAATGCATGTGTTGGGTGCATTTTTTCTTTACATAACTGCTCTTGAATCTTTCCTTTTTATTTAGAATGATCTGAAACCATGGTTCTCATACAAAGGCAAAGTCTCCATGGACACCTGCTTCACCTGTTTTTGCTTATCTATTAGAAACCGGACATTTGGCATTGCTTTCAACTAAACACCAATATGAGGAAAGGTTTTTTTTTTTTTTTTAATTATATATCAAATTGGATTATTATTTCAGGCCCCAAGTGAAAACATAGATACTGTTATAAAACTAAATGGAATACAGAGCTGCCTAAAATAGGTGGCTTCGTGAGCCTCAGCTTCACTGAAGCGCTAGAGAAAATGCTGATCCTCCGGAGGGATGGATGGTGAAGCCAGATGCATCCTACATGGTAAATTGAGACCTAATGCAAATAAAAACAGACCTTTGGAGTTTAAATTAGATGTCAAGTGGTTTCTCCATATAAGCAATTCTTAAGTAATGAGAAGTCAATGCTGCCTGATCAGATAGTGAGACTTGCTAAACCAAATAACCTAGACAGACCAGAGCTCTGAATGAGGCTATTCTGGACTCCCCTTGAGGTGCCAGGTCCCCAGCTGATATGTTGCTTTGCCTCAGGCAAGCTAGTTGAATTCTTTGTCACTTACCTTCTTTTTTTTTTTTTTTTTTTTTTAAGATTTTATTTATTTGAGAGAGAGAGTACACACACAAGCAGGGAGAGAAACAGGCAGAGAGAGAAACAGGCTCCCGGCTGAGCAGAGAGCCTGATACGGGGCTCAATCCCAGGACCTGGGATCACGTCCTGAGCTAAAGGCAGATGCTTAACTGACTGAGCCACCCAGACGTCCCTGTGACTTAGCTGCCTTATGAAAAATGCTGGTCTTACTACCTACCTGCCAGATTTGTTGTAAAAATGAAACAAGTATGTGTGAAAGTAGAAATATAAAGTATTTTTATGCTCCATTTTTTTTATTTCTCCATTCATTCTACTGGAGTTTGGGAAGGGAGGACAGGGAAAGAGGCATTCTTGGTCAGCCATCTTGAACAGAAAGTTTCAGTATTAATATCGAGAGGTCTGAAAAAAATTCCTATACCAAGAAACAGCAAAGGGATAAAAACTACCCATTTGGGGATCCCCTAAGAAGTAAATTACCACTTGGAAGTCAGCAGACTTTTGAATCACCTGCTGATTCACCACTGCTGGTCGCTCAAAGGGGGCCTTCAAGCTTTATTAAGGGACTGACTCCAGATATCTTCCTGGAGAAACAGGTCAGAGGAAGATGGAGTGATAAGAGGAGCAGATGAAGGGAGATGAAGACTGTTTAACAACTAATGTGCAGGAGAAAAGGAGAAAATAAGAAGGCTCAGGGCTCCTCAAGAGCCAGTTGAGAAAAGGCCATGGGACCACAGACTAGGGAAATCAGGACAAGAACTCACTATTCCCCACTTTTACTATTTGTGTTATCCCATGTCAAACTACCTGGGGAGATGAGCAATTAGAAACCTAAAAACCTTTTATTACTGAAATAAGTGCAACTGAATTTAAAAATTATAAATAAAAAAAACCTTCATTAATACCAAAATAAAACAACAACAACAGTCTTCATTCTCAGAGACAACAAGGATCAGGTAAGCTGAGAGAATGATGTCCAGCTTACCAAGGAGGTCGGAGGGGAGAGAAGTGTTTGCGAGCACGAAGAGAAACCAGCATGCAGTGTGGAAGAAAGAAGAGTGTGCAAATAATCGAGTTTCAAATACAGACTGTGCTGCTTCTGAGTTATGAGATCTTGGGGGGATGTGGAAATTCTCCAAGTCTTGGCTTCATCACTAGAAAAAAATGGAATAATAATAACACTGGTAGGGGCTTACTTGTGTCCCCTCCCTCACACACACCATTCATGTGTTGAAATACTAACTCCAGTTCCTTAGAATGTGACTGTTTGAAGATAGATTCTTTTCCTTTTTTTTTTAATTGAAGTATAATTAATAGACAGTGTTATATTAGTTTCGGGTACACGGAGATACAGTCTTTAAAGAGATAATTAGGGTTAAATGAGGTCATTGGAATGGGACCTAATCCAGTAAAACTGTTGTCCTTATTAAGAGGAAGATACACACGCATGGAGAAATAGCTGTGAGGAAACAGCAAGGGGGGGCCGTATGCAAGCCAAGGAGAGAGGCCTCTGAAGAAATGAACCCCACAGACACCTTGATCTTGGGCTTCGAGCTTCCAGAGCTCTAAGGAAATAAATGTCTGTTGTTTAAGCCAAGTATTTTTTCTGGCAGTCCTAGCAAACAAAGATAAATACAATAAATACAATGTGAGACAGTGTTTGTGAAAATTAAAGGGAGGAAAGGCAGAGAGGCAAAGGGACATAGACACTGAAATGCATGTCTCCCCATCCCTTTCTTCCTGAAAATGGTGCTTCACCTGGAATTGGCTATCTTTGGGTAGAAAAGTGTCAACTCAATAGGAGGGCAGGATACAATGAAAGTCCAACCCCTGAGCCACTCAGCTACTGTTACAGATTCCAAATAACCCAAGAAAGATTAAGAAACATTAGTGCACTGGGTGTGGTGCATAAACAATGAATTCTGGTACACTGAAAAGAAATTTTTAAAAAATAAAAAATTAAATAAATCTTTAAAATGTAAAAAAAAAAGAAAGAAAGAAAGAAAAGAAAAGAAAAAAAGAAATATTCGTGCAGAGACCATTTCAGAAAAATTATTTTCCAGTGTCAAAAGTTATTTATAATAGGGGCACCTGGGTGGCTCAGTGGGTTAAGCCTCTGCCTTCAGCTCGGGTCGTGATCCCAGAGTCCTGGGATGGAGACCCGCATTGGGATCTCTGCTCAGAGGGGAGCCTGCCCATCCCTCTTTGCCTGCCTTTCTGCCTACTTGTGATCTCTTTCAAATAAGTAAATATTTTCTTAAAAAGTTATTTATAATAGAATATACTTGACCCTCCAAACTATTCGTTGATTTGCTAAGATCTCTCCAGAAAAAGAGGAAAAGAAAAGAAAAAGTACATGTAGTCCATTTGTTTCTATAGATGAAGAAATCATAACATTTGAACTATTCTAGCTGGTATGGCTGAATCATCCACACCTTGGGACCCAGACCCCACGAATTTTGCAACATGGCCATTCCACTTCTGCAAACATTGTTTTGTTGTCCAGGGACTCACACCTATATTAATTAGCATTCAGTGACTACTAGCAACTGACCCAGTCTTATGCTAACCTATGAATTCTACATGCAAAGACATAGAAAGTCAGTATTCATATTATTCCCAAGTCTCTGGCTCCTAAAGCAGTAGGGGGCCCATCAGCTGTCCACTGTTTAGTCCCTCCCAGTAACTGAATAGCCAGGTGTTCGACTACCTAGCTATTCTGCAACATGCCCTTGGCCTTGCAGGTTTTCCGCCCTTAAAGGACAGTTTCCATGAATGACCCATAGATGGCACCAGTTGGCTATAATGAAATAGTTTCTTTAAAAAAATAAACTTTTTACTATGAACATTTTCAAACATATATAGAGACAATACTGGAATAAACCGCCATGTCCCTGTCACCCAATGTCAACAATTATCGAGTGGCCAACATTGATTGACCTACTCCATCCACTTCCCTACCTACTAGATTATTTTGAAATCTCAGACAGCGTGTCATTTCACCTATATATTTTCCTATGTATCAATAAGAGTTAAAGGTATGATAAGCAGCTTTACCAGTTTGTAATCTGTCTGGGATTTTATTTTTGTTTCTCTTTTTCTTAAGCCGCTAAAATTTAATCCACAAAGAAATTTTTCAAACGAGGCCGTTCTGACTACTGCTCCATTTCACAGGCTCTTAGCTCTTTGCTTTCTCTTCCTCCCTGCATGCCCCCTTCCCTGCTTGTTCCTCTCACCTCTACACTTATATTCGCTCTCTGGCCCCTCAAGTGACGATAAAGTTAAAAAGGATGGATTTTGCATAGACTTTTGTTCCAGTTTTATTACATCAAGTTTGCTTGTTATTTAAAGAGAAGCATTAAGAAGGTCAGTGAAAGAGTTGTATTTCAAACTAAAACTATAAATTTGAGGGGCGCCTGGGTGGCTTACTCCGTTAAACTTCAGCTCAGCTCAAGATCTCAGGGTCCTGGGATTGAGCCCTGTGTCAGGCTCTCTGCTCAGCAGGGAGGCTGCTTCTCCCTCTCCCTCTGTGCTCTCCCTCCCTCTCGCTCTTGCTCAAATAAATAAATGAAATCTTTAAAAAAAATTATAAATTTTATTTGTTGTTTAAAAACAACAAATAATAGGGGAGCCTGGGTAGCTCACTCCGTGAAGCAGCCAACTCTTGATTTCAGCTCAGGTCGTGACCTCAGGGTCATGAAATTGACCCCTGTCTCAGGCACCACACTGGGTATGAAGCCTGCTGAAGATGCTCTCTCCCTCTGCCCCTGCCCACCCCGTTTGTTCAAGCCGTCTCTCTCTCTCTCTCAAAAAATATTACATTTAATTTAAAAATTAGCAATAACTTTCCTTCCTAAGAGTTTTATGGTGTACTCTCTGTAACTACCTGGGTTCCAACTCAAACCCTGACCACATAGCTTCAGGCTTAAGGAAGAAGCAGGACCGGAAAACAGCATGGCAGCAGGAAGAAACCAGACTTGGAGACTATGTGGATCCCAACCTCATCACTATGGAACTTGTCATGCAACCTCTCTGTGCCTCAGTTTCCTCTTCTGCAACAGGGGAGTACTTGTACCTCCTCACCCCCTCTCACACAATCGTAGCAGAGATGGAGGGAGATCCATGGGAACCTGCATTTCCATTCACAAAGTGTCACCTACACGGCGTGAAGTTAGGTGTTGAGAACAGGAGCTCAGGTGTCAGATCTGGGTGTGAGATTCAGCTATGTTTGACCTTGGGCAGGTGGCTTTGCCTTCCTGATCCTCTGCTTCAATGTCTACAAAATAAAGACAGTTATAGAAACCCCATCATGGGGTGATTCTACAGATTAAAGGACTGAGTGTATAAAGCACTGAGCAAGAGTACTTGACACATGTAAGCAAGCAATCTAGAGCAGTTGTTACTACTCTTACTACTTCATTTCTAAGCTGAAGGGCCCTAGAACTACATAAAGGCCAAAAGGACTATAGAGAACGCTTCCCAAGAGAACCCTTCAGGACTGCTCATTCAAGTTGTTCACAGCTCTGGTTCCTGGATCAAATTCACCCCAGAGCCTCCCTAAGCTCAGCTGGCTCCTTGGATCCTGGCCTTGCCAGCATTCTTCCACTGAGACCCCAAGGCTGAAGGTTGGGGAAACTCATGTTCCTCCCGCAGCCTTCTTAATATCCCATACATCATCTTGGGCAGTCCTGTCCAGGGATTGCTGGTCTGTCACAGACGGTGATGAGTAAACACATGAAAATGCAGTGATTCACTTGCTCCCTAATCTCACTCACCTAAATGTTGACCTATCCATTTCCAGAGAGGCTGGAGCTGCAGGACTGGGGGTTTTCCCAAGAAAATTTCCTCTTCACTCTTAAGTGGGAGGATGTGAGAAGGAGCAGATGCTTTAGAAAAAGCCTGCTCTTGGTTCTCACAAAAAAAAAAAAAAAAAAACCTGTGCAGTTAGCTGCGAGGGAATTAACACAGACCTGATCTCATTCTCTCATCGGTTGTTTAAATTCAACCTCCCACCACGGGATGATACTTTACACTGTGATGCTCTTAAAACTGGGATCTTCACCAAGAAAACTTTTCACGAATGCGTGACTACTGCTCACATCATCGCTGGGGCACTTGGAGACCCAGAAAAGAGTTTATGTTTGGTTTGTGGGGCTTCTAAGAGCAATGGAATGAAGGAAGTTTTCTTTATAAATCTCCTGTAAGGCTCCTTGTAAACAAAATATCACCAAGAAATACAACTGTCTACTCCCTTTTTTAATAGCAACCAAAACTCTTAACCTTGGCCAGAGACTTTGCCATTTATAGAAAACCTAAATGGGACAGACCTAAGCACTGATGAAGTAGAAACAGGAAGAGAGACAGAGGTAATTGCTCCATTAAAAGGAGAAAAAAGACAAAAAGGAAGACACCAGGGTGGCAGCTCTCTCCCACCCACAGAGGCAACCCCAGGCCAGCATTTCCCAAACCCATCTGATCAAATGATACAGTATACTGGTAAATTACTATATAAAAATGAGAGTGTTCCTTGGTAAAAATAAGTTCAAGAAATACTGAATTCAATAAAATTAATCATGTCACATTACTGCTAGATTTCTCAGAAACTTTACTATGTCACTGTGCCTTTATAACACTCCAAAAAGGTGATGGGGGTCTGAAGTATTTCCTAAACATGTTCTGCCCTAAAAATCTTTAATTCACTGATTAGGAAATTGGGGGAAACTCCCCTAGACTAATATATCATTTTTTCAATCCCGTGTGTTCAAAGTGTTACATTATCCCACAAGAGCAAAAGTAAACATCCAAATATAGAAAAAAGCAAACCTCTTATAAGTTAAAAAGTTTATGTTCTGGATCTACCACTGGCTGGTTGGGTGCCTCCCCTGCTTCTGTTCCTTGAAAACATACCCCCACCTCCACCATTTGCACACACAACATCAGGAATTTGCCCTCCCTCTCAGCTTCAACCTCCAGTGGCCAGTAAAGGAAGTAGCTTATAAGCATGTGTTAATTATGGGTTGAATTGTGTCCCTCCAAAATTCTCATGCTGAATCTTAATATCCAGTCCCTCAGAATGTGGCCTTATTGGGAAATCGGGTCTTTACAAAGGAAATCAAGTTAAAATGAGATTATTAGGACAGGACCTAATCCAATATGACTGAGGTCCCTATAACAAAAGGAAATTGGGACATAGATATTGGCATAGGAAAGATATGGGAAGAGACAAAAGGAGGAAAGGGCCATCCATAAGCCAAGAAAAGAGGCCTGAAACAGATCCCTCCCTCACAGCCCATACCTTGATTTTGGACATCTAACCTCCAGAACAGTGAGACAGTAAGTTTCTGTTGTTTAGCCACCCCATTTGTGCTACTTTCTTATGGCAGATCTAGTAAACTAATACACTGCCTTTATGAGCAGCTTTCACGTCATTTATTTATTTATTCATCAAACACTTACTGAGAACTTATTAATTTCCAAGACTGTTTTAGTTTCCAGAGACACAATGGTGAACAACTGCAAAACTTTTCCCTGACTTTATAGATCTTACAGCCTCTGGAGGGACTCAGATATGAAAAATACTTTGAAATGAAAAATTACAAACTATGAAAATCACCAAAAAGAGACAACAAAGATGCTAAATCATCCACATAGACAGGAGCCTGACTTATTCTGAGGTGTCAAGAAAGCTTCCCTGAGACGAGCTCTGACTTAAAGGATTAGCAAGAAACCATAAGGATAAGAAGGATGTGAGAACAGTATGCCCACTGGAGGGAGAAACATGTGAAATCACTTTTTACACAAAAAAATAATAATGATAGCATATGAAAAAAGCACATTTTGTAAAGAGTTGAATTCTCCAGGAAGAAATAACTCCAAAGTCTGTCTTTCTAATAAAATGTTTTTCAATTATATTAACAAAAATTGAAAGTAAAAGAGAAATGGAAAGAATCCCCCATCATAATGACAGATTTTAATACACTGCTCTCAGTCATTGACAAATTAAGAAGACAAACAACACTAAGGACCTAAAAGATCTGAATAAACAATAGACACTTGATCCAATAGAGACAAATAGACATATATAGACTACTACTAACAGACGCTCAAAATACACAAGGTTTCCAAGCACACTGAGAACAATATGCACTAGGCCAGAAAACAAGCACCAAAACACTTCTAAGAATTAGTGTCAAACATCCTAGTCTCAGATCAATGCAATTACATTGCAACTTAATACCAAAACAAAAACCACAAAAACCCATCTGTTTGGAAATAAATATATACACCCAAATAATTCACAAATTAAAGAAGAATCTTACCAGAATCTACAAAATACTTAGAAATGAGCAATAATGAATATACCTCACTTTACAGTTTATGAGATGCAGCTAAAATAGTACTTAGAGGGAAATACGTAGCCTTAAATACACAGATTAGCAAGGGCAGGGAGGGACTAAACAAATGATCTAAGCCTCTCTGCTAATTCTTTCTAACAACTATCGGTTGCCCTTCTTATTTTCTATGCCCCCAAGAATCTCATCTCCAAGGGCCTTATTATCCTAGGTAACTTCCAGCTGGCTTCTGATTGGGTTTACCTAATGGGTGACAGTGGCAGACATCCTCGGGTAGGAAGAGAAACAGGGTTATTTATTCCCTACTCCCTCCTCATTGAGCCATGGAGTTGGCAGAGGCAACATTGTTCTGTCTAAGGTCATACCTCTTTGGGGGTAGCTCCTCTGCCAAGGCCACTTGTCTCATGGAGTGTGTGTGTGTGTGGGGGGGTGCTTCTGAAACCACTGCACCTTCCCTCACAACCTCAGACTAAGGAGTAATAATGGCTTCCTATTGTTGTGAATTCTGGGTGCTTTACTTCTTGTTGCTTTCTTTAACCGGTTCACATCCGTATAAATACTCTCCTCATTAAACTACCTTCAGTTAATCCTTTCTTGAGTCTGCATCTATTTCGTGGATCTGTCAGAACCCTGACTGACAGAGCATCTAACTTAATAAGTTAAAAAAAAAAAAAAAACCACCACCAACAAAAAACTAATAGACTAAAGCCAAAGAAAGTAAATGGAAGAAAAAAATACAGTAAATAGAAATTAATACAATATAAAACATACAGTAGAGAGGAAGGACAATAACAAAAATAAACCATTAACATGATTGGTCAAGGTAAAAAAGCCCCCCAAGATAATACTAAGAATGAAAAGACATAGTATGGAGCCTGCTTAAGATCCTCTCCCTCTCCCTCGGCCCCTCCCCACTCAGCTCGTGCATGCACACTTGCACGTGTGCACTCTCTCTTTCTCTCTCAAAAATGTATCCTAGAGCCACCTCACACTGGAATCCAGGGCCAATTGTTAAGGAATTTTGTGAGCCAATTGTTAGCTGTTGAAACCTTGTTGTTAGCCATAATAAGAGTATATACACTATAGAAACCAGTGAACACTATAACCAGTATAGAATTAAGTTATTAATTAAAAACTACCAAAATTAAAACCTCAATCTCCAATAATTTAACCTTCAAGCTCTGTCAACTATTTATGAAATGAATAATTCCAGTCTTATACAAACTCTTTTGGGAAAAGGTAAATAGAGAATCATTTCATTAATTTAGCATAACTTTGATGTTCAGACTGATAAAGTGTGAATAAGAAACATAGCAGGACAATCTCATTCATTAATACAAATAACCAAAAACAGTAAACAGGCTACTTGCAAAGCAAATACAATAATGTGTAAAAGAAAAAAAATGACTGCACTTGTCCTGGTGAGCACTGAGTAACATATAGATTTTTTGAACCACTATGTTGTAGATCTGAAACTAACACCAACATTTATGTCAACTCTACTTCAATTTTAAAAAGATAATGTAAAAAAAAAAAAGATAGTGTAAAGAAAATTTATTTTACCCAGAAATGCAAGGATTAGAAAACCCTTTAATTTTAAGGTGATTCTCCATCTTCAGAAACTTAATGAGAAAGGTATGTCATCATCTCAACAGGTAAAAAAGAACCTTGATGAACATCAATAATATTCATAATTTAAAAAAAATTTTTCCTAACATCAAGAATAGAGGAAATTTCTTTAGCTTAATAAAGACCAGCTCCTTCCCCTCCAGAAATAAAAGCAAACATGCTAACACATTAAAATCATTTTTTATAAGGACACCTGGGTGGCTCAGTTGGTTAAGTCACTGCCTTTGGCTCAGGTCATGATCCCAGGGTCCTGGGATCAAGTCCTGCATTGGGCTCCTTGCTCAGCAGGGAGCCTGCTTCTCCTGCCTGCTGCCTGCTGCTCCCCCTACTTGTGTGCGCTTTCTCTCTCTTTCTGACAAATAAATAAATAAATAAATAAAATCCTTTTTAAAAATTAAAAAAATAAAAATATATATAAAATCATTTTTTATAAAATCAGAAACAACTCAAGGACAGTCAGACTCTTTTACCACTTCTATGCACCAGTGTACTGGTGGTTCTAGCTAGCATCTTAAGGCATGGGAAAGAAATAGTGTGTATGAAATAACCAGGCTTGGTGTAGTATAAATAGAGCGTGGGAGAAGGTAGCTGGCACCACTCTCATGGAGGAAATTTAAAGCCAATATCATATCATGACAAGTCTTAAAGGTGTAGGAGCCAATGGCAGGCCACCCCAAAATGTACCACTTTTGCATATTGAATATTTTAAATATGTTACATAAGAAAGAGCTGGTGTGAGAATGCTCAGACCCTCCTCTGTCCCCCTGAAATCAGGAAATAAATCTCTCATATGAAAGTACTCTCCTGGCACTAAGTAAGAAGACATCCTCACTAGCAGAGAGGAAATTTGAAGCCAAGAAAAGTATAGAAACAAATCTTGTTATTTTTTTTTCCTAATCTACTACGTCTCAGCCCAAAGTCCATTTAGACTTCTTAACTAATTAAAGTTTCCAAACATCTGTTTTCTTTAACTTGTTAATTCCTCACAAATAACTGTCTCTGTCTAAAAAGTATAAAATCTGCCTGCCTTGGTCATTTCTTTAGGTCTCAATTTCATGCTTAGGCCTCCATGCGCACATAATAAAGCTTTGGGTTGTTTTTTTTTTTTTTTTTTTTTTTTCTCCTATTAATCCATCTCAAGAATTTAATTCTTAGTCCAGCTGGAAGAGCTTGAAGGGTAGAGGAAGAATTTTTCCTTCCCCACAAAGTCAAGGAGAAAAGAGTTAAGGGGAAGACCCAAGAAGCTAGGAGAACAATTCCCTACTTGTTCTTCCATAATGATTCAGCTGACTGATAAAGCCCCCACTATCGGGCAATTATTAGTGATTCCCTAGGATATCCTCCTACTCCCAGGGATCACACGCTCTGAAGCACAATGAGCAGGGAAGCCCCCCTCCATCTCAGCCCACTCCTGCCTCCGGCCAACACAAATCCAGCATGAAGCAATGACTCCTTCCCTCCCAGGACAGTGAATTCCCACTCACTTCCCACCCTGTATGGCTGCATGGGCTTCCAGATCCCAGCATCCTCCAGTGAAAATTTTTAAACAAAACAAACAGAAAAACCTGATCTTTCACCTGGAACACTTTTTAAATTCTCACTGTCCAGACCACAACCTATAATTATTAAATGAGTTTTATGAGTGGCACTAGACACCAGTTAAAACAAAAACAAAAACAAAAACAAAAACAAAAACAAAAATCAAGTCATTCCGGTGTGTATGCTAGTTGAAGCCTTTCTCCTCAAAGTGTGTCTATGAACCAATAGCTTTGACATTGTGACATGAGTAAGGAAGTCTCCTTTAAAATGGAGTTAGCTATGGATACAGAGAACAAATGGATGGTTGCCTGAGGGGTCGAGGAATGGGCAAAATGGGTGAAGGGGAGATGGGGACCCAAGGTTCCAGTTATGGAATGAACAAATCACAGGAATAAAGGCACAGCACAGGGAATGTAGTCAATAATATTGTAACAGCGTTGTGTAATATTGTAACAGGTGATAGCTAGACTTGTGGTGAGCACAGCATAAAGTATACAGTTGAATCGCTATGTTGTACGCCTGAAACTAATGTAACATTGTGTGTCAACTAACCTCAAATTTAAAAAAAAAAAATTTTTTAATGGAGTCAGAAGCCCTGAAGAGGGAGCTGTCGCGCAGGTACCACTCATTGCAGCCTGCATAAGCAGCACAAAGAAGGAAGATCATTCTGGAAGGAAGGAAGGAGGGAAGGAAGGAAGGGAAGATGGAAGGAAAGAAGGGAGAGAGTGAGGAAGGGAGGGAGGGAGGAGGGGGTAGGGCCGGGAAGGTGGGTGAAGGAAAATCTCTCCCTGCCCAGAGACAAGGCACTAACCACTGATTGCCCCCACCTTCCACAACCTCAAACTCTTGTTCTTCAATGAACTTTTGCTCAAAACCATACTCCCCAGTTTCCTCCTATTATCTACTAAAAGCAGACCTTCCTGGGTTCCTGGGTGGCTCAGTGGGTTAAGCGTCTGCCTTCAGCTCAGGTCATGATCCCAGGGTCCTGAGATGGAGTCCCGCATTGGGTTCCCTGCTCAATGGGAAGTTTGCTTCTCACTCTGCCCCTCCCTCCTACCTATGCTCTCGCGCTCTCTCTCTCTCTCACAAAAAATAAATAAAATCCTTAAAAAATAGAATGAAAGCTGACCTTCCCTTTGTGTCTTTGGACTTGCCTATGGTTCGTCATAGTTTGCCTGTCACAAATTGTAGTTGCTCTGTTATTCCTGAATAAACTCCTTTTGCTGAGTAAAATAACTAGCTGTTTTTAAGCACTACTGGGGAAATTCTTTAGAACGGCAGAAACTTGGACCACACTCAGACATACCAACTTGTGTGCCTATTCGCATCTGAAAAGGTTAAATTTAGGGAAATAGACCAAGGGTAGGGATCCCTGTGGAGGCTGCAGGGCTGGGGTGGGGAGGCAGCAAATTCTCTGGAGAAGCCATTTGAGCTGGGTATTAATCACCCTGTTCCCATCCTTCTTGCCCACTGCTGCCAACGCAATCTTTCCTAAACTCAAATCCTATACCGCTCTCCTATGGCCTGCACTGTTAAAAGTCCAACTCCCTAATCATGGGGCTTACTCACCATTCCTCTCACCCATCCCCAACATTTGGTCTCTTCCCCATTTGCCAACCCCTCCACACACACTCTGTCCACACACACACACACACTCCTGACACACTCATGCCTCTGTTAATTCTACTCCTTTTGCATAGAATTCTCCCCAGTCCCAGCCCAGTTAGTCTCACCCTCTTGTTCCCCTAAAGAACTCCTCTCCCTGCTTCCAAATCAGCTAAAATGTCTCTCCTCTCAGAAATCTGGAAAAATCAGGCATTTCCTCCTCCAATTTTCTACAGTGGCTCCTACAATAGTTAGAACATAGCTGTGATTGCTCAATGGGAATTATTTGTTTTTCAAGTCTGTCTTGCTCATGGCTTTGTGCTCTTATGAGCAAGAACGGTGTTCTCTTGCCCACTATTTGCCTCTGACCTCTCACATACACTCTGTAGCTAAAGGCATCGTGAATTTTGCAAGGACCATTAGTCAGGGGTCTAACTAGACCCCCTATTCCTCCTCATATTTCCTTCAACAGCTCATGGCATTTGCCCTTTAAGACTCACATTCAGTTAACCACATACAGGAAACATTGAGTAAATGCTGCCTTGGGAATACAAAGATGAAGACAAGCACATATTGGGGGGTGGAAACAAATGTTCTTCTACCTTTCATAGGTTCTTCTGGCTGGTCGAAGAATTAAATTGACATGAGACAGATTCACAGGAGAGCAACAAATTTAATTTTGTACATTTGAGAATTGCAGATGTGTGAGCTTCAAAGGCAGAAAGGTAAACTAAGGCTTATATGACATCCTGAGCCAAGGAATGGCATAGGGGCCGGGGCTTCAAAGGGGAGGACGCCGATTCACTGGGCAGTAAAAAGATCCAGTGTATGGTAATTTTGCCCTGCCATGCAGATGGGTCACTCAAATAAAATGTATCTCTGATATTCACTCTTATTCTGGGAAGCTGACCAATTTAGATTCTTCTAGGTAGTTAGAGGAGGAACAAAACTTTCTCCTGAACGAAAAGGGTTTCCATTGCCTTCAGCTTAAAATTGTCTACACGCCAAGGTGACACATTTTGAGGAGACTTGCTCTGAACTCCTTCACACACTGTCTTTTCAGAAAATATCTTTGCAACATGTAACTATTCCATCCTCCATTGCCACCCAGCAAGCACTTTGAAATTGGCAGCCCAATGGGAAGGGAGGGTGATGGCACAATTTACATTTTCAGCAAAGCTATGAAGAGTAAAGAATTAGATTAAAACATTTATAAACCATACCCCTGGAGTGATGTTTCACATACGGTCTATTTTTATTCATAGCGGCTGTGTTGTATACATTCACCACACATGCTGGATTAGTGAATATACCTAACCATGGCTTCTAGGGAAAATACAACGGCAGGTTCCCAAAAGCTTCTGATTGCAAGATCTTCATCAGGTGGTGAATATGTCACCTTGTTTTATGTGTGTTTCTGTTTAAAGACAACTTACCTAATAGATATTGTTGATTCACTAACATTAAACTCAATGGCCAACAGCACTAGAACTCACACCTGAACGAAGCTCATCTAACCCATTTTCTCTGGAAGCCCTTCACAGTCTTCTGTGCTCACAAACACCAAACAGCACTTCCACACGACGCTGGGGGAGCCATTTTAAACAGTGGAGTCACCACCAAAAAGCACAGAGATGTGGAAAAAATGTGCCACTGATTAAACCTTGAAAAGAACAGTTGCAACAGGACATCATTTTGGAACATCATTTTGTTCCACATCAGCTCGCAATGTACCCGTAGAGCGAGTCTCATATTTCACTACTCAGCACATGTCCACTAATGACCACAAAAGCACTGTGTCGGGCTTGGGGTTACAAATGGATTTTAGCAAGACAGCGCATTCCCAAATGTAGACTCGACACATAGCAAGGAACAGCTCTATCTAACAGGTGGTAGGGCAGGAACACCAACAAAGCAGAAAAGATGCAAACCACATTATTTAAGGCCCTGGAGGCTCCTGATATGGCAGGAAAGGATACTCTGAGTGTTGTTGGGCGCTGGGTCATGGGGAACTCTAGGGAGATTCCACAGAAAGAGCTGGGTAGCCAGGGGTGGTATGGAAACAAGAGCTAATTACTGATCTATTATAGAATTACATGAAATTATTATTCAGATTGGCTCTATTGGCCATTCCCAATGTCAACGTAATGACAGGCTAAGAAACGCCCAGTTTTTCCCATTACTCATTATTTTGTCAGTCGGCTTGACTCACTTATGTTGGATATTGTATCACCCTTGCCTCAGACCAAAAAAAAAAAAAAAAAAAAAAATGTAATTGTATCTCAAGAAAGAGGAAATCCCCTGACATAATTTTAATAGCAATCTATTGGTTACTGGCAAACCCATGATCTTTCAAGAGGCACCGCCCTCCATCTTTGTTTTCTCTGCAAGAAACCTTGGGGCCATCCAAGCTTGCAAAATGCCAGTTCATAATAGCCTCACACCAGTGCGGAGGGAAGTGGAGTGGAGCAGCCTGTGGGTGTGCTTCAGGGAAAAGATGACTGAGATGGGAGGAGACCTAGCCTGGTCCTGGCTCAAAGCCATTCAGTATCCAACCTGGTCTTGAGCAACGCTTCACAGTTGTGAGGTACGTACAAATCACTGAGAATCCTGTGAAAGTGCACATACTGATTCAGCCAGTCTGAAGTGGGACCCAACACTGTACCTTTCTAACAAGCTCCTGAGGGATGTTGATGCTACGGGTCCATGGTCCACACACTGGGAATATTAAGGGTCTAAACTGGAGCGGTGGTTCTCAGTCACACCCGAGCATGCATCAAAATCACAGAGTCTGCTAAAGCACAGAGTGCTGCCCGACTCAGTGGCCCCTATGAATTTGCCTTTTTAGAAAGTTCCCAAGTGACAATAATGCAGCTGGTCTGAGGATCACTCTTTGAGAAGTAACACTCTAATCTAAGCAAGTCAAACTCTTACAACATTGCTTCCTCCAGCTTACTTAAACATATAATAATGCTAGTTTTTCATCATGGTGGCAAGAACTTAAGGTTCCTATAAAAGGTGTCACTCTAGTGATGAAGTGCCTGAGGTCAGGGGCTACATCTTATATTCATTTCATGTGAAATCAGTGTACTAAGGACCAATTAATACAATCTGGATTTGTGACAATTAAATAATGAATTTTACTATCTGATGGGAACTTTTACCCTTCTAACTGCTTTCTATTTCAACTGGCGCAAAACTAATCACCAGCTACCAACTCTTACTCTCAATTCACTATTATAAATAACAAATTCCATGTTTTACAAATACCTTCTTTCTCTTTTTGCAAATGAAAAGCCCTAGAAAGGAAACAGCTAGAGAGTAGGGGCTATGGCTCCTTCACTGGGTATCTCCTATGCCTAAAACAAGGCCTGTGAAAATATAAGAGTTCAATAAATATGAGGAAGAGGAAGAGGAAGGAAGGGAGGGAGGGAGGAAATGCATACCCTTAGTCCAATCCTTAGTTGAATGTACAGTCGGCAATTAGCAGGTCTTCCAAATGACTAAACTGAAACCCTTTCTAACAGCAGAATTTTATGTTTACTTTTAGTTGCGTCTTTATTCCAGATGAAGTCTTTCTGGCAATAAAAATTCAAATTATTTCTTATTCATAATAATGGTAATAAGTACTAAGAACCACTGTGTTACAATCCCATTCGTTTATACAAAGCAATTGGCAGCCAGGTCACTGGGAGGGCATAACCTGTTCATCCAATAAAAAACATTTTCCTTCTTCTAACCCAAGCTGACTGCTCAGCAGAGTGTTCTGTCTTACACAAAGACAGTAGCCACCAGCCAGAGAAAATCACGGTCTTTTCATACAGCTAAACAGCCAAGGCCAGGTGTTTGTCCACAGCAAGTCAAGTGTCCCTTCACTGCAGTATTCCAAAAGCTGATGAAGCCTGTCGGCCTCCCTAGAGATGAGACTCATGTTTGCAGACATTTGCCAGGTGCCTACCATGTGGAGATGACTCTTGAGAGTCTAGAGGAGATGAAAGGAGAATCAGGAGCCATCTGTACCTAGAGTAGGTCCCCCGTTGATCTGGAGGGAAGAGCAGGTAAGTAAGTGATTGTGTTGTCATGGCAAAGGCTGTGGGACAGAGCAGGGAGTGGCAATCCAACTCCTTGGGGGAATCAGAAAAGACTTTGAGAAAGTACCGGTGACACAGGCTCTTAAAGGAGGTGAAAATGTGGACAAGAGCTGAAGGCAGGACACTGCTTCTCAGTGGAGAACAGCATGTGCAGATGTCACTGGAAGTGTACCCTTAGAGAGAAACAGGCGTTATTAAACCAGTTGGGGAGGGGGGGTAGTGTTTATCTGGTCTCCCAGCTTTGAGCACCTGTCACCTGGGTCCACCCAAGTCAACTAAATAGCTACTTATAATGCCTATGGGTACTGTTCAATTCAGGGCTTGAAGACAACAGCAAACAATTTGTTAAGAATGACTGAGCCCACTCTGCTGGGCGGGCTTCTTCTCCCTTCTTCTCCCTCTCCCTCTGCTCCTCCCCTCCTCCCCCACTCAAGCTCATGAGCTCTCTCTCACGCACGGGCGTGTTCTCTCTCTCAAATAGATAAAATCTTAAAAAAAAAAAAAAAAGGAATGACTGAGCCCAACTATGGAATGAGAAGCACATACAGTTTACTACAGAGCTCCAGTAGCAAAAGCGAGAAAGGTCTGGTGTTGACTTCCAATTTCTTATCACAACGAACATGGTAAATGTCCCTAGCCACTGGGGCTCTGTTACTCCAGACTTCTTTTCTTCTCTCATTGTTTGAGATGCCGACCCACTTTTTTGGTGTCTCATGCGGTTTCTTCCCAGCAGCACCGACACTGTTTTCTCAGATGCAAAGTTGTATTCTCAGTGTTTCCCTCAGCACAGAGTCAAGGTGCGTTGTCATAACAGAGATCTGACAGTAGCTCTGCCTGGGGAATTCACCTGCTTGCTGGGTGAGTTATTGGTCCATAAATGACTTCTGTCTTTGGCGACAGGGCCATGAACCAAGAAATGCAGACAGCCCCAAGGAATGGAAAAGCAAGACAAATGCAGCTTGTGGAACCTCCAGAAGGAGCACACCACCACCAGCACTTGGGTTTTAGCCACTAGGTGAGACCTATTTCAGACTTCTGACCTCTAGAACTGTGATAACTGTAGATAAATTTGTGTCATTTTAAGTTATCAAAGGAAAAGCTTCTGTAATTTGTCACAGAAGACATAGGCAACTGGGGCATCTGGTGGCTCAGCCAGTTGAGCACCTGTTTTGGGCTCAGGTCGTGATCCCAGGATCCTGGGATCAAATCCCCAAATCGGGCTCCCTGCCCAGCAGGAAGTCTCCTTCTCCCTCTGCCACTCCCCTGGCTCATGCTCACACTCTCTCTCTCTATCTCTGTCAAATAAATAAATAAAATCTTTTTTTAAAAATAGACATAGGAAATACAGTATCATTTAAAAAGATAAATGGAAACACAGAGAAATACACTAATTTGCTAATAAGTGGCTAGCTGGAGTCCAAACCCTAGATTCACATTAACTACATTAGAGTGAGATTCTAGATTTAAGACATAATATTTGGCAGGATTTGTCAACTATTTTATATGCAAGGATTTAGGAGGTGAAGAAATCCAGGGTAACAGTTTAACCCACTATAAGGAAGGGACCTCTTTCATTGATGGAATTTTAAGAATCCAATGAGCAATCGTGGGAGAGGACTGAAAACTATCTGTATTTAATCTGCATACTCAAATCCAGATTCTGCCAATCTGGAAGCTAAACTATGGTATTTCCTCCTAAGGGATAACATCATAATAGGATCTTCTCCGTGGCTCCTCATTCAAATGCAAGTGTTGCAGAGTGGGATGGAGAAATGGAAAAGCAGCATGAGAGAGATTTGCCAAACAGGGTAAATCTCTATCTTTCAAAAGAGGACCTCTCTGTCCTGTGAGAATTATTACTGGATTGGCACCTCTCTTCTGTGTCATGAACTTCCCTCAAAATCAATTCATAAACCAGCTACCTATCAAACATTCCTAATTCACAATCCATTTTTCAGTCCGAAATACAATAGGAAGATTTGAGGAAGCTCCTTTGGGAGAAGTTATTTAATGTTCAGAAGAAAATGTCCTACTGGTTAATCTGAGGGAAAGTCCCTGCCTGAGGGAAGCAATACTGTGAAAGTGGAAATCCACAGACTTTGGAATCACAGTGACCTGGGTTTTAAATGCTGGTTCTACCGCTTACTAGCTGTGTGATCTTGGGCAAATTACTTAACCTCCCTGAGCCTTCTTTCCTCATTTGAAAAATGAGGATATAAATCCTACCTATTGGGATTATTAGGAGGATTAAATGAAACACATATATAAAGTGCCTTGAAAGGCACTTAACATTTCCTTTAGCTTTTAAAATCAGAAAGACTGATGGTTAAAAAAAAAAAAAAAAGGAAAAATTTCTTTCTAAACTATGTCATTACCTATTGTTGGGGATCGCTTTTACACGGTACATTTTTATCACCTCTAAGATGTGGCCCAGCCTTGGCAACTAGTCTGCCAAGTAAAATGGAGATCTTTGTCATTACCACACAGCTCAGCTGATTTATTATACAGATTCCAATTCTGGGCTCCAAGCTCTGAATTTGCTGGAGTGAATGACAGCTACTCTTACAGAGGAGAGCAGAGATCAAATTTCCGCTCTTCTTCTAGGGTCACTCAATCCAGTCAGCTCATCCACAAGCATAATCCAAGCCAAACAGGCTCCCATGAGGCTCATGGGTCCATGAGTCTAATTCCATAGTTGTACTCAAAGAAATGAAGTTCAACAGGAAACATAAAATGGAAAAAATCAAATCTTTCCTCTCTTCTCTGGATCGTCTCCCTTCCACAACTGCTTATGAGCTACACTCTTTCTCAGAAGACCATGTTTCACTCTCATACTCTATTCAGGTCTCTGCTCAAGTGTCACCTATTCAAAGAGATCTCCCCAAAGTCTTTATCTAATAGAATTCTCTGTTTCTTTCCCTTTATCCTGCTCAATTTCTTTTTCACAGAACTTATTACTATCTGAAATTATATCATAGATTTATATTTATTTGAGTACGATCTGTTTCTTCCACTCTCATGTAAGCTCTAGGGAGAAAAGGGTCTTTCTCTGTTTTGTTATGTTGTTATTCACTGCTGTATTACCAGCACTTAAAACTGGCCTGGGCACACAGCAAGTGCTCAGTAAATTTTTAACTGACTGTTAAAAGATCAGTTGTCAAGAGATCAGACGTCTAGGATAATAATACATATTGTTTATATTATTTATTGAGTCAGACCCCCAGGAATTCTATGAGTTAAGCACTATTATTATCATCCCATTTTATAGGTGAGGAAACAGAGATTTCATGAGCTCAAGGAACTTGCCCAGAGACACACAGATTGCATGTGGTGGGATCAGCCATCAAACCTACCCCTGTGCCCTGAATCCCTACACCCCATCCCTGTCTGCAGAGTTGGAGCAGACAAGTAATTAGATTAATGGGCCTTTAAGGCCACTTCTAAGTCTGGGGTGATGAGAAGACACTCAGAAGACTGTATAATGTTGCAAAAAAAGTGAAACACTATAACTGTTAGGAAGTAAGTTGGCCAGTTCCTCCCAGGAGCCTCAGCAGGAAGTATGTAACTCAAGTAGAGAGACAGGGAGCAAAGTTGTTCTAAAAGAGGCAGCATTCTCTTTCAACTTGACCATTAGAGCCTGCATAGATTGACCTTATGAAGATCCATCTGTGGGGGAGCCCCTGGGTGGCTCGGTTCGTTGGGCACCTGCATTTGGCTCAGATCATGATCCCAGCATCCTGGAATAGAGCTCTGCCCCATCCTCCAACCCCCACCCTCGCCTGGTTCACGGGCCCCCGTTCAGTAGGGAGTCTGCTTGTCCCTCTCTCTCTCTGCCCATCTCCTTGCTCATGTGTCCGAGCTCTCTCTCCCTCTCTCCCAAATAAATAAATAAAATCTTAAAAAAAAAAAAATCCATCTGGGAACACGAAAAACATCCTCTACTCCAAACATGTTTTGTTCCTGTCCAACGACACACAGCAGATTTATTTCTCAGAAAGGTGAGTTCATATTGAGAGCAGAAGGTATGAAGAGAAAACAACAGTTACGCGAAGATAAGAGGCAAGTAGCTGGGACCATGCAAAGAAGAATGTAACTCTGTGCTCACTTTGGCAGCACATACCCTAAAAGAAGGTAACTCCAACTTCTAGGTGTCACCTGGGTTTTCAGAGAATAAAGGAAGAATGTCTCACACACACACACACAACCAATTCCTCTTTTTTGAATCGAGCCCGCTAGATGTTAGGTAATTTTTAGTTTACCTGATTTCTCTTGCCTCACTCTTAAATACTTCCTAAAAGTGAAGTTACTTATCTCTGCTACACCAGCATCTACCAACCATGGGGCTCAAAATTCAGATTCCAGTAAATATTTGTTAAATAAATGCACAATAGAAAACAAAATTGATTTTTGCTAATTTAAAGACCTAGATAATACTTCTAAAATTTGTCATTTAAATTTGAAACACCTGGCTCATACATACCTTTTAGCAGAAACAAAGAATGATTAAAAATATTGTATTCAGGAAATCCTGGATTTCACTCTGGACCTTAACAGACGGCATTCTGAGAAAATCTGTTCACCTCCAAACTCTTCCTTCATCTGGGCATAGGCAATCACAGCTACCTTTCTGTCTGATGTCACTGAAGGGGAGCGCGACCGCTGGATGACCTGGGAGCTGGCCCCCAGCTGCGGAGGCTCCTTACCCCCTCCTCTGTCCTTGGAACCTGCAGAGTTCTTCCCACCATCCTCACAGTGGGGGCCATGTCCAAGGATGAAGCCTTGAGAGAGGGTATTGTTGTGACCATCTGGACTTACCGTGACTGAAACCGTTAAGGCCTCTGTATGAACTTTGAAGATTCTGGTGTCCCGTGAGGAAATCACCCCAGGGAAATTCCCCATATTGCAAACCAACACTTTCCAGGGTGTCATGGGGATGGTGGAAAGCCCTTGACACAGGGTCTAACAATAGAAAGCTTCCGGAAAATGCTTTGCATTGCCCTTTAAAAAGTGTTTTCATTTACTTGTCTGAGGTTAGCCTCCTTCCAATGAGCTTTGTTGGAGCTCTGGGAGAAAGTTGACTAATCATTTTCCAAGGTTTAAAAAGTTGAAAGAAAAAAATAGATATAATAAACTATGTAAGAATTAAATGTTTTAGCATGTCAAAAAATCAACAAAATTTAACCAAATAGCAAACTAGGAAAATATTTGGAATAAATAAAATAAAGATTTAATATTTAAAGAGAGTAAGACAAAAATGAACGCTATTTAAAGAGGTAAACAATATTAATAAAAAATTCATCAAAAAGAAATTTGGGGGGGGCGCCTGGGTGGCTCAGTGGATTAAGCCTCTGTCTTTGGCTCAGGTCATGATCTCAGGGTCCTGGGATTGAGTCCTGCCTGGGGAAGACCATATAGGGAGCCTCCCAGTAGGGAGCCTGCTTCTCCCTCTCTCTCTGCCTCTCCCCCTGCTTGTGCTCTCTATCTCTGTCAAATAAACAAATAAAATCTGGAAGGAAGGCAGGTTGTTTGATTTAAATAGCTTAAAAAAAAACAGAAACTTAAAATAAAGCTTTTGTGCTCACCAATAATTGAAAGACTACCTAAAGAAACATTGAAATGCTATTTTTGCCATCTCTGAAAGTATACACAAGAAAGTGTTGATATTCACTGATTCTAGGAAAGGAAAATAGTGGCTAAGGAACAGGAGTACCAAGAAATACATTTTCAGGTGTTTGGGTTATGGACACTGGGAGGGTATGTGCTATGGTGAGTGCTGTGAAGTGTGTAAGCCTGAGGATTCACAGACCCGTACCCCTGGGGCTAATAATACATTATACATTAATAAAAAAGCAAGGAAAACAAAACAAAACCAAAAAAAAAGTTAGCATTAAGCTTAAGGTATTAAAAAATTTAAAAAGAGGTTAAAGTGTACTTAGTATAACATACAAAAAAAAATACATTTTCACACCTATTGAATTTTGGCTCATCATGAGCCAAAAAATTTTGGCGTATTTTTAATGTTAAATTCAAGAAACAAATGGAAACAATCAAGAGAGTGTGTATTGAAAGCACAACACATAATCTGGACAGTGCTGGGTATTATCTAGGCCATAAGATAAATCAGGCTTGGAATATCTCTTGTCCTGAAGTAACTAAGAGCCCTTCTGGATTTTTCTTCCTCCATGTTCCTTAAATGTCAGTGTTCCAAAGGTTCTGAGCCTAGCAGCAATGTCCACAATAGCCAAACTATGGAAAGAACCTAGATGTCCATCAACAGATTAATGGATAAAGACGATGTGGTGTGTGTGTGTGTGTGTGTGTGTGTATATATACATATATATATGGTATATATGGTGTATATATATATATGTACATATATATATAATGCAGTAATAAAAAATGAAAGTATTTGGAAAATACTTAAACTAATGCTCAGGAAAAAAATAATGGAAATACAAAACGTGTTTTTTGGAATTTGAAAGGTTTTCATGGAATTTTGTGATTCCAGTTATATACATATGTATGTGCATATATATATTATATTTTATGGATTACAAGGTATATATTCTCATATTCCAAAATTAGGAACCATCTCAAACCATCTGTTTTAGATTCTGTAAAATAGTGTGGATTTATAATACTATTTTCTCTTATCCACTTGATGATACTATGGAAAACTTTTATTTTCTTCTTTATAGTTTATCATTTTCATAAATCCATAATGAATAGATTTTACTGTTCTAATAATATTTGCAAGTAAATAATAGTAAATAAGTGACTGCCTGATTTACCACACTAGGAAAGAAGTGTTAACACATAAGTAAAAAAAACAAAGGAAGGAAGGAGGAAGAGGAGAGAGGTATAGAGCAGCGCTAGTAGTAAGAACAGATAGAAGCAATGGTTGTGCTGTCGGAAAGAGAGGGAAGAGAGGGAATATGGATTGCATTATGTCTCCCCAAAACATGTTGGAATCCTAACCCCCAGTACCTGTGAATGTGACCTTATTTGCAAATAGGATCTTGCAAAATGACCTAATGAGGTCATTAGGGTGCCCCTAATAAGTATGACTTATAAAACGGGGAAATGTAGACATATAGACACACACAGGGAGAATGCCTTTGGAGATCAAGGCAAAGACTGGAGTAGTTCATCTACAAGCCAAGAGATACCAAAAATTACCAGGAAACCACCAGAAACTAGGGAAGAGGCATGGAAGAGATCCTCCCTCACAGCCCCAGGAGGAACCAATCTTATTTAATTAAGTAACCTTAATCTTGGACTTCCAGCCTCCAGAACTGTGAGAACAAATTTCTGTTTAAGCCACATAGTCTGTGGTGCTTTGTCACAGTGGCCCTAGAAAACTAATATAAGGGGCAAGAAGGTGAAGAGGGAGAGAAGAAAAGACAGTAACTCTAGTCAGTCTGGTAAACTGAGCTCTGGGGGACGGGGGAAGGAAAATGTCTACAAAAACCTAATGTGTTATGCTAAAATAGTCAATATAACCACAAGTTTCCTAAAAATAGTTAATACATGTTACCTATATAGTGTTTCATTCCTGAGAAGATAATGAATCAGGGCAGACTGTCTAGATGACATTGTGTTTCCTTCCTCTGCATGAGAAATAGACTTCAGGGGCACCTGAGTGGCTCAGTCATTAAGCGTCTGCCTTTGGCTCAGGCCATGATCCTTAAGTCCCCGGATTGAGTCCCATGCCTCCTACATCGGGCTCCCTGCTCAGTGGGGAGTCTGCTTCTCCCTCTGCTCCTCTCCCCACTCATGCTCTCACTCTCGCTCTCTCAAATAAATAAATTAAATCTTTAAAGAAATAGATTTCAATGGTAAGATTCAGGAACAGGTAAGTGTGATCTCAGAGGTAAACTGAGAAAAGAGAAAGAATGTTAAGCATTCTCAGAAGGCAAGAGATCTGGGATCAAAACTGATTAGCAGTAACATTTCTCCTCCAACTCCATGCAGTGATCTCCTGTGAGGCTGTGGAACCCATGGGGAAAGGATCCAGGAGTATAGCTCATGCTCCCTTGGGAGGCCTGCTATTCAAAGTGGGCACACAGCTTAGAGCAAAGAATTTTCATGCTTCTTCAGGATTTCTGTGTTTATTTTTTGGTCAGCGTCCTTCCCGAAGCCAGTGTTTTTTATTTCTTTAAAGATTTTATTTATTTATTTGACAGCAGAGATCACAAGTAGGCAGAGAGGCAGGCAGAGAGAGAGGGAAGCAGGCTCCTTGCTGAGCAGAGAGCCCAATGCAGGGCTTGATCACAGGACCCTGAGATCATGACCTGAGCTGAAGGCAGAGTCTTAACCCAGTGAGCCACCCAGGTGCCCCTAAACCAGTGTTTTTTAAAGGGAGATTGACATACCACACTCAGCAACATTTCTTGGAGAACTTAGAAATTATTTGAAATTCCAATTTCTACCCCCACCCACCCTCCAAATTTGGAGATTCGGGACCTCCGGAAGCAGAATCCAGGATTCTGCATTTTTTCCCCCAGCATCCCCAGGGGAGTCTTTCAGAATAACTCTAGGGCTTAGCCACCTTCAGGTCCCTGGATCCTTCTGTTGCCCAAGTAACAAGTTCTGTATGTTTGATTGGTTGTTTAGTTTTATAGGGAATATATTCCTCACATTCTGCATTTTGCTTTAGGCAAAGAAAGGATCTAGAGATATCTGGCATTCTAACAGTATAATTGAAGCTATGGATCCAAACATAAAAATTACAAATTCATGTGGCTATTTATTATGATATGTAGGTTGTTTTGCTGATAGGCTCGAAATGGGAGGAAGTTTGGAATATATATTGTAATATGAAGGAAAGGCCCAGCCATGTAATAATTGGGGGAAGTTTGCCACTTACAGAGAAAAAAATACATAAAGTTGGCCCTTATATCAAAATAATGGTACAGTCCACAAAGTAGATCTAATTATCATAAATTGTTATACAGCAAATATCATAGCATATAAATCCATAAGGCAACACTTTGAAAAAATGCAGAGAAATGAGCAGAAACACAGTTATAGTAGGAGACTTTAGCTTACTTCTAAAAACTAATAAAAATGAACAAAGTGCTCTGTCATCAAAAAAATTTTGAAACTCCCACTTTGGTCAAATGAAACAACATGAAAGAAAGACAAAAGCAGAAACCAATGAATTAAAAGGAAAAGAAAAAAGAGAGGCAGAGCTAATAAATAACCCAAGAATTGAATCTTGAAACAGTAACAGTGAAACACCTCACTGGCCAATACAATTTTTAAATACAAAGTGTACAAATAGATGCATATATAAGGGGAATTTAAAAATATGGTGAGAAAACTGGATGAAATGAATTATTTTAATGTTATCAAATTTATATAATACCAGTAATGTATTAATATAAATAACACAGACAGCAAAAGGGATGGGGGAAAAAAGGAAACCAAATACCACAAACAGAAGATTGACAAATAACCACCCTTTAAAATCCCCTGAATCCAGACAATTTCACAGGGAACTTCAATCTCCTCCTGTCAAACTTACAAGGAGCAAAGATTTCCAATGTTCTTAAAATAGTTCCAAAGCATAAGAGAAAAGGGGGATATCCAAACAGTATTTACAAAGCCAGTATGACTTTGGCACCAAAACCTGAAAACACTAGTGAAACAGCCGCAGACCAATATTTTATGACTATTATTTAAAAATCCAAAATAAAATCACAGAAATGGAACTCTGTTGTGTGTTAAAAGAAAAAGGCACCATGACCAAAAGGGATTGACTGCAAGAATTTAAAATTAAAATTCAACATATTAAGAGATCAAAGGAGCAAATGTAGATAATTCTTTCCACGGATGTTAAAGAGGAATTTGTAAAGTATCCACTACCTGTTCAATATGCTTCTCAATTTTTGGAGACTCTTTATAAAGCAGGAATAGAAAAATACTTTTAAGTCTACAAATTTGAGGTGGGGGTGGGGAATGTGTGTTCATATCTCTGTATGTGTGTGTGTTAAATAAAAAGTCAGGGCGTGTAGGGGCGCCTGGGTGGCTCAGTGGGTTAAGCCTCTGCCTTTGGCTCAGGTCATGATCCCAGGGTCCTGGAATCGAGCCCCACGTCGGGCTCTCTGCTCAGCAGGGAGCCTACCTCCTCCTCTCTCTCTGCCTGCCTCTGCCTACTTGTGATCTTTCTCTCTGTGTCAAATAAATAAATAAAATCTTAAAAAAAAAAAAAAGTTGGGGCGCCTGGGTGGCTCAGTGGGTTAAGGCCTCTGACTGTACTTCCATCTCCCCCACTCCGTGGACACTCTTCATCATCAAAGTCAACGTGACCACATCTTGCCAAATCCAGTGGTCGCTGCTTCTGTCCTCATCTTTCTTCTGCAAACACTCGGTGCTTTTGAAACACTCAACCACTACCTCTGTGAAATTCTCTCTCTGCCCAGCGTCTGTCATTACACCTTCCTATTCCCTTCCAAGTCCTCCTCACACCTTTCCAGGCTGCTCCTCTGTTTGCATTCTAAGTGTTGCTGTGCCGCAGGGCTCTGTTCTTCTTTTCTTAGCAACATCAGTGAGGTATAATTGGATACCATAAAATTCATCCATTTTAAGTGTATCAGTCAATGATTTCTAGTAAATTTAGAGAGTTGGGAAACCATCACCGCTATCCAGTTTTAGAACATTTTTCTTGCCCCAATAAGATTTATCTTGCTCTGCCTTTGGCTCAGGTCATGATCTCAGAGTCCTGGATCGAGCCCTACATCAGGCTCTCTGCTTAGTAGGGGAGCCTGCTTTCCCCCTTCTCTCTCTACCTGCCTCTCTGCCTACTTGTGCTCTCTGTCAAATAAATAAATGAAATCTTTTAAAAATTTTTTCAAAAAGAAGAATCCTCAGTATAGTAAATCAGTGTTCTCAAATTTTCTAGCACAATAGAATCTCTTGGAGTAGCTTTTAAAATTCTGAATGCCCAGACTACTATACCCCATACCAATTAAGTTAGAATTTTGGGAGGTGACACCCAGACATAGGTATTTTTTAATTCTCAAATAATTTCAATGTGAGGTTCAATGTGAGAACCAGGACCATAAGAGCTCACTAAGTTTGTATTAAATAGGTAAGATAAAACTATTTCTCTCTCAGGGTACCTGGGTGGCTCAATTAAGTGTCCAACTCTTGATTTCAGTTCAGGTCATGATCTCAGGATTGTAGATCAAGTGTCACATCAGGCTCCACACTTGGGATTCTCTCTCTCTGCCACTCCCCACCACTCCCCGAACCACTACCCCACTCATGCTCTCTCCTCCCTCTCTCTCAATAAAATAAAATAAGAAATTTAAAAACAAATTTCTCTCTCAAGTTTAACTTCCTGCTCTTCTCCATCCACGAAACAGAGCTGACACTTTCCTTGCTTACCCACAGCATTCATCCACATTTTTTTCTTGCTAAAGGAATGCAGATCTTGTTCAGGTACCAGACAGCCAGGTGCTTCATGGGACAAGGCCCCTTCCCAGGTCCATGGAATAACCCCTGGTTGGTCTATGTCAATCATAGTGATCCTACCCCCTACTAGTGATTGCTTTAGGGGTGGTGGTGTTGATGTGATTTTAGTCAATAAAACATGAGGTTTTCTTCAATGCTTAAGTGAACCATAATGAATGAACCACCCATCCTTTTTCTGTACCTGGCTGTTTCCACCTTCATGCTAGAGTATCACAACTATATGATAGGATAGCAGCTATGCCTACAATGGTGGCAGCCACCTTGAGACCATGTATAGAGCTAATCTAAAAGAGAAAAAAAAGGTGAAATAGACCTGGGCTCTTGAAGATATCATTGAGCCCCTAAATTAACCAACCCTAGCATATTCTACCTCTGTATTACTTGTTATATGAAAATTGAGGTGGCTCTTCAGCAACTCATGTCCCAAAGCTTCCTGATATGTGACCCCAGGAACAACAGAACCATTCATCCAATCTTTCAAACCCAAGGCCTAGGAGTGCCCCTTGATTTCCCCACCGCTCACGTCTCATATCCAAGACTGGTCAGCCCTTCCTTCCAGATATGTATTTTTCCATCCATCCTCTTCTTTCCACCTCCCTTATGCCTACAGCGGTCTGAGCGATCTATCTTCTGGGCCAGTGCTATAGCCTCTGGGCTCTTCTCTTTGCTCCCCCTTTTGCTCCTCTATAATCCATTCTTGACAAGCAGCCATGATGATTTTTAACACTTACCACTCCCTTGATTAGATTCCTCATTAGCCTTGTCATTGCATCAGAATGACTCCAAACTCTTCACCACAGCAAACAAGATCCTGTGTGAAATGGAACCTCTCACCTCTCTGACCTTGTCCCCTCCAGCTCTTCTCCATGTTCACTAATCTCCAGCCACACTGGCCTTCTTTTCTTCCCTCTGATACAACAACTTCATTCCTGTCTCAGGGCACATGGGTCTCCACCTGCCATTCACTTTGCCCCTTCTACTCTGCTCCAAAGAGAGCTGGAGCTCATACCCTCACTTCATTCACCTCACCTCAGGTGTGACCTCAGGGAAACCCTCCCCGGCCACCCATCTTAAGTCAACCCCCCTGCACCCACAGGATTGCTCACTGTTGTATCACCTCATTTTATTGTACTTACAGTGATTATTACTATCTGAAATCACCCTGTCCATGCCTTCCTTTATTTGCTTATCTCTCTCCTGCTAAAATAAGTTTCATTGAAGCAGGAACTCACCTGTTCACTGTTTTTTTTGTTTTGTTTTGTTTTGTTTTTGCTCACTCCAGCTTTCCAAGGACCTAGAACAGTGCCTGACACATGTAGATATTCAATAAATATCTGATTGAGTGTGGAATGATGGGCATGTAACCAAAACCAAGCCAACTAGAGTTTCCTCCAGGAGGTTTGAACTGGAGTTGGAGAAGAGTTCTTTTTTCTTGGATGAAGCAATGAGCAGTCTTGGTTCTAGTTTCAGTTGGGAGGATGTATGGTCTGAGAAACTGAAGCCACATGAAAAGAGGAGAAAAGAAGAATGAATTAGTTGAACCCTAGTGACATTTTTTAAAAATATTTATTTATTTATTTATTTGAGAGAAAGCAAGAGCACATGTGAGGGAGTGGAGGCAGAGGAAGAGAGAACCTCAAGCAGACTCCGTACTGAGCATGAAACCCAACACAGGGCTTGATCTCATGACCCTGAAATCATGAACTGAGCCGAAACCAAGAGTCAGACGCACAATCTACTGAGTCACCCAGGCGCCCGCCTCAGTGACATTTTTGTTCCAAGCCCCCATTGATCTTTACCCTTCCCTTTGTTCAGTTAAATGAAGCAAAAATTCTCTTCTTTGCCCGAGATGAACAAATCTGTCACCTACCACCAAAAGAATTTTGAGTATGAGGATGGGTTGCAGGCTTCAGAGTGAGCTCTGAGCGCCCTCCCAAAGGAAGTTCCCACATCAACCATTCAAGGTGGGGGGACAGTTAGGAGTCAGGTACCTTGACTGAGGCCCCACACTCCCTCTCATCAGCATGAAGCCAATGAGAACAGCCCTTCATTATCTGGAAAAGTAGCAGTAATAAATTTTCTGAGCTTACATGATGGTGCGATGCTCAGATCTGTTTTCAAGAACAAACTTACCAGAAATTCCAAGGAGCCTCCAGTTGTACTACTTTTGGGATCCACTGTAGCTTTTGAACTGAAGCCACATCCTTCTCAGGCAACTCCCAGACAATACCTGAGCGTGGTGGGGTACTGAATTTTGGCCCAGTTTGTGATTTCTCTATTGCACTGGAGTCCCCATTTTGTAGTCTGAGTGTTTGCAGTCTGAACCACAGTTTGAGGCTCTTCCTATCTACTCCTTCCATTCATCACTCCTTGTCCCAAGTACTGGACCTGCATCACAGTCTGAAGTCCTTCCCTGCCTGCTCTTCTCCCTTTCCCCTCTAATAGGCATTATCCCCAACAAAGAGCTTGTGCTTCTAACTCTGTCTTGGCCTCTGCTTTCTGGAGGACCTAACCAACACACTAGCAAGTGCAAGCAAGGCTAGCAGCCCTTATGCTCTCTGAGGGCCACTATACGGAGAAAGCATGGGCCACAGGCAGGATGGGCAGAGGGGACACTCGTGGTGAATCCACACCTTAGTAGTTGCAGGGCAAGAAGCTGCTTGTGTTTGGCAGGCAGCTGAGAGCCTCTGTTGAAGGAAGGACAGAGAGAGGAGGTGTAGAAGACCATCAACAGCAGCAGCAGGGGTGGAAATAAAGCAGAGCTCAGCACCATCTCCTTGGGATCTTTCTCTCCTCCTCCCTTGTTGGGGCTGTGTATGGATTGCCATGATTCAGATGTCTTTAACTCTGGGTTCCTGCATTTTGCCTATAACACATTAACTATCACACTGATTCTCATGCTGCTGGCACTATGTGCACAGAGCTCTTGGCATTTCTTGCAAAAGAAGAAAAGAAGTTTCTTTTGTCACAAGACATTCCCCTAGGAAGTTGCCTCATCCAGCAGCCCTAACCTTTCCAGGCCCAACCCCTTGAGGTCTTCCTTTCATACAGATGCCTCCCTGGCCTCAGGATCTGTCTGCTTACTTTCTGCTTCCAGTCATCCCTAGTCCACCACCTTGTAAATTTTCTGTCCTTTCCTCATGAAATGAAAAGCGTAGGGATTTTGAAGTTAGACAGACCTCCATTCACATTCTTACACTGTAGTCTTTGGCTATCTGCCTTTCAAGTATATTGGGGGGTTTCAATGAGATAAGAGGTGCGATGTGACTGGCAGAGTTTACAGCATACAGTAGGCACTCCATAAATGTTAATACCCTCACTTCCTCACTTTCTTGTCTAAGGGGCACTTCTATTTCCAACATCTAGTGTTCACTCTCTGACCTTGACTTTATAATTACCATTCTTTACCCTTCTGTTTGAGCTCTTGCACAATTTTCCTGGCCCACCCACGCTTCCCCATAACTACACCCATAACTGCAGTTTTATAGTCTCCCACCTGTCTCTCAGTCAGCCTGTCCCATATTCCTCCCCCTCCAAAATGAGGAAACCGTGTTGACGCCATACTGAACAACATAGCACTAATGCAATGGCAGACCCTGGGGTGTGCTGGAATGAGCTTCCAGTGGCTGGTGAGAGCCAAGTGTTGACTTTCCAGGAATTTTGTAAGCTGGTTGCTAAGCCCAGACCTAAATAAAAATTAAAGCTACATAAACTTAAAATTAAGTAAGTTATATTAAAAACAAAGTTCATAAATACTCAAAATTCATCACTTCCAAATTATTTTACTATGTTGTATTATTATCCATTCTCTTGAAGTTATTTATATTCATGCTAAGTTACTATGATGGATATACTATGCGCTGGTGTGCTCAGCTCTTTCCAGCTGCATATTCAATGGCAGCATGTTGGTAGCTTGAAATAGGTTGTGGTGGGAATATTTACACCGTGGAAATTGGCAAATGCTACAGATAAGATTTTTTTTTCCAGATCCAGTTGTTAAACATTTACAACATACCGTTCAATGGACCACTTCTAATATAATCCAGCAATAATCACCAAATAAACTAAAGTAACTAAAGACATAAGGTAAGTTTTTTAAATTTTTAATTAATTATTTTTATTAACATATAATGTATTATTAGCCCCAGGAGTACAGGTCTGTGAATCGTCAGGCTAACATACTTCACAGCACTCGCTATAGTACATACCCTCCCCAGTGTCCATCACCAACCACTCTCTCCATATCCCCCCTCCCTCCCCTCCCCCAACCCTCAGTTTGTTTTTGAGAAATTAAGAGCTTCTTATGGTTTGTCTCCCTCCCAATCCCATCTTGTTTCATTGTTCCTTCCCAACCCCCAAACCCCTTACCCTGCCTCTCAAGTTCCTCACATCAGGGAGATCATATGATAATAATATATAAGTAAGTTTTTTCTTTAATATTTTATTTATTTGACAGACAGAGATCACAAGTAGGCAGAGAGGCAGGCAGAAAGAGAGGAAGGGAAGCAGGCCCCCTGCTGAGCAGAGAGCCCTATGCAGGGCTTGATCCCAGGGATGCGGGGCTTGATCCCAGGACCCTGGGATCATGACCTGAGCTGAAGGCAGAGGCTTTAACCCACTGAGCTACCCAGGCACCCCTACATAAGGTAAGTTTTAAAAGATGTTTATACCCTCAAGATATCCCAGTCCAACTACTTGCAGTTCTCCAGAATGCATCCTGTTCTCTGATTCCTTCATATCTTTTGTACTGACCTAAATACTAGGTAAATAATTGCTAAAGTCAATGTTCCTCTTCTTAGCAACCATGACATTCTGTGCATGTTTCACTGGCTTCATCACATTAGAATTGTTTGTCCTCCTCCACAAGATAGTATGCTCCCTGAGGGTTGGGTTGTGCCTGCCCAAACTTGGTCTTCCCTTATCTGCTCATAACAGATACTCAACAGATTTTTTGATCATTAGCCTGCCAGTAGCAACAATTCTCAAACATTTGGCCTCGGGACCCCTTTATGCTCTTAAAAATAATTGAAGGTGCTTAAGAGCTTTTGTTTGTGTGGTTTGTATCTATTGATATTAACTCTATTCAAAATTAAAACTGAGGACATTTTAAAACACAAGAATCCACAAGCACGCATTCAACTTGCCTTCAGAGCAATGATGTCATTACCTGTCACGTAGACTTTGGAAAATTCCAATGAGTACCCATGAGAGAAAGACAATGAAAAAGAAAATAATATTTTAGCATTGTTATAAAAATAGGTTTGACACCATGGATCCTCAGAATAGATCTCAGAAATCTTCTGGAAGCATCGCAGGGACATCCTAAGCATCTCAGTGTTCCCAGCCCACATTTTGAGGACTACTGCCTTCTGGTGTATCTTCACCTGAACAGATTGATTCAGAAAAAAAATACTCTATCCTGGATTGAGTAGTGTGGATTTGACAGAAGGGATGATAATTTAGGATGGAGCATAGCAGCTATGTCCCAGTGGCATCTTTGAGAAGATGTGGAATTGGCAACCATTTGATGTGAATCACTGTTTTGTGGATTAAAAGATGGAATTCTGTAAAGCCATACAAAATACTAAACATATCAATAAAATGTATGTTTTGATAGAAATTCTCTAAGCTACTTTTTTCTTACTATTTGTATTTTTGAGCAGCTGATACGTTAGGATGTACTTTTTGACTCTACACTGCTTTTCCATAATGCTAGTAGCAGCACTAACTTTAAAATCCTTCAGCTACAAGGACCCTATTCTTCTGTTGGGCTTTTTGACAACAAAGAGAAGGGATGCATGAATGGAGACTCTTGTGGCTTTCCTTTGAATTATAAGACTCTTCTGCCTGAAATAACCATGTAGCCTTATAATCTGGTCCAATCCGCTAATATTTATACATTATGGCAGTAATTTCCTTTAAGAATTTACCTTGTCATCCAAAATTGGGACTACGAAATAGTTTTGGTTCCTCTATCTACATGCTATCCAAAATTATATTATAATTATATTGACTTTTTCTCATGTTATAAGTAATATTTCTGTATTCAACATTATTTCTAAGGACCAGTGTCAAGTAAAGAGTATGAACTCTAGGTTACTCAATTTTATTTGGACCAATGTAACCTAATAAATTTTTGAGAAGTCAAGAAGGATGAAACAGAGTAAAGTGGATATATTTACAATGTTTTAAGAAGCCTACCCTCAATTCACTATGATATAACAGGGGCCATTTTACTGCCTGCCACATAGCTTCCCCATCAAGCATTACAAAGGGTCCTCACGTTTTCTTGCATTAATATCCCTTTAAAGATTATTAATGTCATACTTCCAGATGGAGGTATATTTATCCTGGGCCATGTATTCATGTGTGTGGGTGTGTGTGTGGGTGTGTGTGTGTGTGTGACAGGACTGGAGAGGGTAATATCATTATGGAGTGTGTGCCCCATGATAATTAATTTATTTATTTTTTTCTTTTCTTTACCCATCCTCCCACCTGCCTCCCCTCTGGTAGCCATCAGTTTGTTCTCTATAGTTAAGAGTCTGTTTCTTGGTGTGTCTCTCTCTCTCTTGCTCTCTCTTTCTTTTCCCCTTACTTATTTGTTTTGTTTCTTAAATTCCACATATGAGTGAGATCATATGGTATTTGTCCTTCTCTGACTGATGTATGTCAATTAACATTGTACTCTCTAGTTCCATCCATGTCATTGCAAATGGCAAAATTCCATTCTTTTTACAGCTGAATAATATTCCATTGTGTATATATACCACATCTTTATCCATTCATCTATTGATGGACGCTTGGGTTGCTTCCATAGTTTCGCTATTGTAAGTATGCTGTAGTAGACATAGGGGTGCATATATCCCTTTGAATTAGTGTGTTTGTATTTTTTGCATAAATACACAGTAGCACTATTCCTGGATCATAGGTTAGTTCAATTTTTAACTTTTTGAAGTGATAAAGAATTTTAAATATTATTTTTATTAAAATAAAACTCAAACATTATCACACAAAGTGAAGAAGTTATATTAATTTTTCACATCAAATATGGAATTCAAAAATATGTCTCCTTCATTTGACTTTTTCCCCCCAATACATCCCATTTGACAGAAATTAGCAGAGAGTCTCAAGTCAGCAGTCAAATACTAGAGAATAGGACTTAGAAAATCACAAAGCTTTGAGAGTCTCAGTATCAAAAGATAAAGATTGACTGACAGGACTTTATTCATCCAAAGAAAAATCCTTCTGGTAATGGAATAAACAGAAAACCAGTATATAGAAATTATAAGAAAGTTCTGAGACGTGTTAGGAGGTTTTTTTGTTTTGGTTTGGTTTGGTTTCTTTTGTTTTTAGATAAAGGAACTGATCCTACAGTAAGGATTCATTCATTCATTCAACACATATTCACTAAACCCCTACTATGTGGGACACCTGGGTGGTTCAGTCATTAAGCATCTGCCATCGGCTCAAGTCATGACTCCAGGGTCCTGGGATCGACCCCTCCACATCAGGCTCCCTGCTCAGCGGGAAGCCTGTTTCTCCCCTCCCACTCCCCCTGCTTATGTTCCCTCTATCATTGCGTCCCTCTCTGTCAAATAAATAAAGAAATAAAATCGTTAAATTAATTAATTAATTAATTAACCTCTACTATGTTCCAGGTCTTGTTCTATCCAATGAGGACCCAGCAGTAAACTCTTCTACTCTCATGGAGTTTACATTCTAATGGAGGAGACAGACAATAAATGAACAAATAAATAAATATGTAGCATAGTGTCAGGTATCAAAAAGTCCATAGCAGAAATAAAGCAGGGTAGCATGACAGAGGCTGCCAGGAAGCTGCCGGGGCGGTTGGGGAAGGCCTGTGTAAAGAAGCAAAGTGAGACCGTCAGCTCAGCTGAGGGAAGAGTGTACCAGAGACAGGGCACTGGAAAATGCAAGGTGTGTGGAGTGGAAACTTTCATGGCCGTAAGCAAGGGAAGAGTGAGAAGAGATACGTTGAAGAGGTAGCAGGCTTCTTGCATGTCATGGAGGGATTTGGGATTTTATTCCAAGTGTGGTGGGAAGCCAGTGGAGGATTTTGAATGGGTTACTGACATGATGTGATTCAGGGACTTCTTAAGGACAAACTGAGGACTTTCTAAATGGGTATTGCATTGTCCTGGGATTTTCATGATACTACAGGAAATTGTCGGATCTGTTTAATACAGGATACATCAAAAGATACAGGAGGGGGACAGAATAGAAATTAGGACAGGAGGAAGACTATTCCTAAGCTGGCTCTCTTTGCCAGCTTAGGAATTGGCCCTGTAATAGGAATAGTCAGGTGAACTATGTCATACACTCAGTGACCTTCCAGACCCACCTTCCATAATGCGGAAGGTACCTGGTAATCAAGTGAGAAAGAGCATAGAGTTCATATTAGATATCTTAATATTCCTATTCTGATTTTAATAAAAATATCTGTTCATTGTGAGAAATTTGGAAAGTGGAGAAAAGCAGAAGGAAGAAAGTAAAACCACTCACAAACACGTCACCCTGAAAAAAAGCACCATCAAAATGTGCATGTTTCTTCGACACACGTTACACAGAATGAGACAGGATCATATTTTTATAAGTGGTGAGTTCTTTCCCTTCCATATTAAATAGAGTAGAACCAATACAATGGTCTGTCTGGATGGCTGTATGGGAGTTGAAACAGTGGTAGGACAATATTTGCCTTGTTATCCCAGTGACCAGAGCCTTGGAATGACTCACAAGGTGGACAATGACACAACAGTCTCTCCTGTCAGTGCCTGAACAACTGAGCCTCGTTCCAGGGTGACCACGTCAGACCCCATCCCTGTTCTTCACAGCTCCTTCTCAGTTACGAGTCACTGTCGCCTCTTCTCTCAGGTGAGTTAGTTCTGACTGTGAGGAAAGCAGTGTTACCACAGGGGCAAAGGAGTAGGACAGAGGCCAGGCCTATGCAAGTAAATACAGTCTGAGGAGCAGCTGAAGGTCACCTTTGTTCAGTCTAACAGATAAAAGTCCTCTGTTCTTGATGTCCTTATCCCGCCCAAGCCTACAATTCCTTGGAGACAGAACAGGAAGAAGTCAGATTATTTCATCGCAAAAGAAAAAAGAAGTTGTTCTCTCCCGTGTTCCAATTCATAGAGTCATGTCTGGGAACTAGGGTGAGGAGAGCGAGGCATCGACCTTGGGCTCGTAACATACAGGGATGCCAGAAACATCCTAATAATGAGCAACAGCAATCAGACAACAAAAAAGAAATAAAAGGTATTCAAATTGGCAAAGAAGAAATCAAACTCTCTTCGCAGATGACATGATACTTTATATGGAAAACCCAAAAGACTTCACCCCCAAACTACTAGAACTCATACAGCAATTCAGTAATGTGGCAGCATACAAAATCAATGTACAGAAATCAGTTGCTTTCCTCTACACTAACAACGAAAATATAGAAAGGGAAATTAGAGAATTAATTCCATTTACTATATGACCAAGAACCATAAAATACCTGGGAATAAACATAACCAAAGAGGTAAAGGATCTGTACTCAGGGAACTACAGAACACTCATGAAAGAAATTGAAGAAGACACAAAAAGATGGAAGAGCATTTCATGCTCATGGATCAGAAGAATAAACATTGTTAAAATGTCTATACTGCCTAGAGCCATCTATGCTTTCAATGCCATCCCGATCAAAATTCCACTGGCATTTTTCAAAGTGCTGGAACAAACAATCCTAAAATTTGTATGGAACCAGAAAGAGACCCCGAATTGCTAAGGAAATGTTGAAAAAGAGAAACAAAACTGGGGGCATCACAATCCCTGATTTCAAGCTTTACTACAAAGCTGTGATCAATAATATTTTAGCACAGTATTTTGAAAAACAAAATTAATGTAAATCAATCTATCATTTAAAAAGATGTCAAGGGGGGGTGCCTGGGTGGCTCAGTGGGTTAAGCCGCTGCCTTCGGCTCAGGTCATGATCTCAGAGTCCCCGGATCGAGCCCCTTATCGGGCTCTCTGCTCAGCAGGGAGCCTGCTTCCTCCATTCTCTCTCCGCGTGCCTCTCTGCCTGCTTGTGATCTCTCTCTGTCAAATAAATAAATAAAATCTTAAAAAAATAAAAATAAAAAGATGTCAAGGGATGCCTGGGTGGCTCAGTCGGTTAAGTGTCTGCCTTTGGCTCAGGTCATGATCTCAGGGTCCTGGGATCAAGCCCTGCATCAGGCTCCTTGCTCAGTGGGGAGCCTGCTTCTCCCTCTGCCAGCCACTCCCCCTGCATGTGCTCATTCTTTCTTTCTCTCTGACAAATAATTAAAATCTTAAAAAACTAATAAAAATAAATAAAAAGATGTCAAAGTTTAAAGTAAAAACAGGGTCAGCATTATCGATTTTTTAAAAAAAGATTGTATATTTACCTGACAGACATAGATACAGCAAGAGAGGGAACACAAGCAGGGGGAGTGGGAGAAGGAGAAGCAGACTCCCCGCTGAGCAGGGAACCCGATATGGGGCTCGATCCCTGGACCCTGGGATCATGACTCTAGCAGAAGGCAGATGTGCAATGACTGAGCCACCCAGGCACCCTATTGATTTTCCATTTGCCTCAGGCTCCCATCAAGTTTGGCAGGACAGTCACTGATCTTACATCACTCCCCACCACCACACCACCAATGACATTAACATTGGATGTTTACCTAAATATTCAAAATAAAACAGACATACCAAGGGCAAACAGACTTACAGACAGACACTAAACACCCAAAATGATCAGTAAAGGAGAAAAAAACTTTTATTCTAAGCCCCTCTTCCATTTGTCTCAGAGCAGCTAACACTGTAACCAAGTTCTGGTGCAACAGTTTGCCCTGACAGTGACTGTTGATTAATCGTTACTATTTAGTGCCCAGTAGTCTGCAAATCACTGAGAGTCAAATAATACAATTGCGAAGGTGTAACAAGTGAGGAGTTTAAACACAGCCTTCCTCCTTGGTGAGCAACCAATGTATCTATTGATGGATCTTAACTCCAAGACAGACTCTTGCTATCAGAGGCATGCTTAGTGCTTTCACAGCCTTTGATCTACCCAGGATCATGAATTCTTTTCCTATGAATAATTGTTCATGGTCATGGATTCTGTGTTGTACTACACAAATCTCCCTTCGTGAGCTGAAGGATTAATTCCCTCCAGCTCTTGGGATTTTATTCTTTGACATTACTCAGCTGTCAATTCCTTTCAGAACTGTCGTGGGCGGAAGAAAGCCACCTTACCCACCGCCACACTCCCTGCTGGGAGCAGCCTGTATCCAATGACTGGCTGAGGCAGGAGTAAAAAAAAATGCCCAGCTCCCTCTCCCCAGTTCAGGACAACTTCAAAGGCTATCCCAGCTTCCGCTCTCCTAGCAGGGTCAGCTGAGGTCTTCTCCCTCTGCCCAAGCCTGCTTATTTTTCTTACCCCTTCTGTTGTTGCTCCTGAGAACATTCCTAAATAAATTTCCTGCATGCAAATCTCCATCTGGGAGTTGGCTTTCCAATGAACCCAACCTGCTCCACTTACAGGACTTCCTAACATAGTGTTGTGTTAGTTACATAGAGCTATGTGAAGAAACAAAAGTGATTCAGACAGTAAGTTCTGCTAATCGTCGACATAAAAATTACTGGCACCCTTTCTTGGGATATCAATAAAGACACCCAATTTTTTTTAAGTCTCACCTTTTTTTTTTTTTTCTTAAAGATTTTATTTATTTATTTTTGAGAGAGAACACAAGCAGGGGGAGCAGAAGAAGGAGAAGGGGACTCTCTACTGAGCAAGGGGGACTCGATCCCAGGACCCTGGGATCATGACCTGAGCTGAAAGCAGATGCTTAACTGACTGAGCCACCCAGGCACCCTGAAGTCTCACCTTTAAAGCTACCATATCTGCATATTTATTCCAGATGACTCTTTAAGCCTTCACAAAGGCCTTATGAAGAGACCAAAGAAGATTCTTAAGTGAATTTAATCTGAGTAGTCAGATCTATATCTATGATCTTCTCCTCCCCTTATAATTTAATAATCAAAGTAGAAGTTAGGGTGATGATAAGGGTAGAGAATAGAAGTATAAACTGTCCACTTATTCCAACCTGAACCCATTTAGGTTGAGATGTATTCAATGTAATTATCCTTTCTCAGTTTCTCTAAGAATTGTTTGCTGCAGCTGCTGCTACTATTGTTGCTACTTGGAGGGCTACAAGGATCCCAGAGGAGGTGATGCAGAGAAAGTAGGATCTGGATCAGAAGAGGGTTTTATCCAACCCAACACAACACGGCATAGTGGGTTAGAGAACCAGAGACAGTACCAGGAAGCACTAAGCCTATAGCCAGGCATCAAGCCAGAGGCAGATAAGGAAGAAGACAGGACAACAAGGAGCCAACCTGATCCTTGAAAAAACATTGAACAAAATGACATATCTGGTACAATTTAAGGCATGTGGGTCAAAGCCAAGTGAAAGGTAAACAGGAACTGGAGCTTCCTTGGTCAGGTTGCCTGGTGCATACAGCAGGGACCATCAGTGTAGCAATTTCAAATCTGCCCTGAACCAGCTCTCAACCTCCATCCCCTTATCCCTGAATGCATCTCCTCAAAATGTCACCCACTGAAAATGACAATGGGGACTGGCAGGTGAAGAATGTGATAGCAAACACAGGGTCCCAAATCCCCTGAAATGTCTAACCCTACCACACATTCATTCATTCTTCACATACGCTCTTCCATACCAAAAGAAGCACCCACTTCCCCACACACCACACGCTAGGGCATTCTGTGATCCCTTCACCACAGAACCCTCTTGCCACAGGTACAATGTACCAGAGACCACCTTGTGAGACCAACCATTGATCTCCCTCTGCTGAGGGGGTAGGTTCAGCCTACAATGGGGCTGATGGGTTGGGGGAAAAAATGGAAAGCTAAATTCCCTCAGTCCAGATTTTCCTCTTTTGTAGCATCCCTGATGAGATCAGGGTTGGAGAGGCAAGGCTGTGACTCACCCAGAATGCAGAACGCAGGGCTCAGGGCCCAAGACGGTGACTGACAACATAGAGTTATAGGTCAGTTTGTTGTTGTTGTCATTGTTTTTCAATTGTGTCAGGTTAGGAAAGGCACTTCTAATCCTAATTTTGAGACACCACAGATGAACCCCAAATATCTGAAGGTGTCACTAAAAGTTTTCAAAATAAAGTTTCTCTTACTTTTCTTCAATTCAAAAACACCTCTCGAAAATTTAAAAAAAAATAATAATAAAAACACCTCTCTAGGCTACATGAGAGTTTTACAAAAGGGAGCCAAGTTTGGCCTGGGGAATAGACCTAAAATACACCAGTACTCGCAGTCCCTTCCATATTTCTGTGCCTATATTTCTGAATTTCCAAATTCCCAGTTAGGAATAACAGGCCTAAGCTTTCTAAAGTCGAGGCAGATCCCTTTCCCAAGTGACAGCCACAAAGAAAACACTGTATCACACCCTATCTAAAGAAAAGGGAATGGTAAACTTTAGGGGGGGAAAGTGTCCTAACATGCTCCCTGACCTTGAGCAACAGCTTACCCCTCTCTGGGTCTCAGCATTCTACCTTAAATCCAGAAGACTGGGATCTCTCACACCCAGCCCTCAAATTACCCGAACAGACACTTGCCAAACCCCGCCCCAAACTACCTGGTGATCTTACTATTTTTGCGTCTGGCTCCGCCCAGGGACTCCTTCCCTTCCAATCCCTTTGTTAAATAGCTTGCCCTCTAATGGCTTTTGCTCTGGAAACAGCACCTCGGAACTCCAGCCCGAGAAAGCACTCCCCAGCATGAGGGTTGCCCTGCTTCCCGTGGCCAGGGCAGCAAGCCTTGGCCTTAGTTTCTGGCTTCTGCTCTCCTGGGTAGACCGAGGTGCGGTCGCCAAGGAGCTCAAGTTCCTGACTTTGGTGAGTAGACTTTTCTCCTTGTTTTTTCCTTAAAACTGTTACCAGCAGGGGCTGATACCCAGGTGTCAGGTTTCACTTTACCCTCTACTGTGGTCTCCAGAGTCCTAACTCAGAAAGTGCATAATCAAGTTTCGCAAGCTCCTCCTAACGAATACTTAACGTGTCCCGACAAAAAGTGTTTGCTTCTGCTATTTGTGCCTTTGCCGCTGTTATTTATTTATTCACGTATTTCACAGCTGCCCTGAGTGCATGTTTCCTCCAGATAGCCACAGACGCTGTGCGGGAAGCCCCAGCTGGCCACGTTAGCCCCAGGAGCTAACCAGGCTTCCCTCAGTGCGATGATTATTTGTTTGCAAACCAAAGAACACCCATCTACTGCATGAAGGAGCCCCTTCCCCTTTTCTTTATCAGGAAATTGGAAACTCTATTTGCCAACCGTCTTTGAAGCATAAAAGTGAAATTAAATTCGAGAAATTTCGAGGAGGACTTCCTGATATGTAGATTTGATTGATCATTAAAATAATGTTTTTCTCCACCCCCGTATGTGTGACAAGTTGTGGGGAAAGAGGGGTGGCTGATGTGTGACGGGAAGGAAAGAAAATACACTGTGGAGTTTTCTTAGAAGTAGGTAGGAAGGGGGTTTGCGAAGTGAAGGGGATTTATCACTTTCCTGGGAGTCCTGGGGTTAATCCCTGTGTGTCCCTGGGTTTCCCTGTCTGTGATTTTCTCTGTATCTCTACTTCTCTCTTCACCTGTTGCACTCACTGTCTCCACCCCCTCCTCCCCCGACTCCGCCCCTTTCTTTGTCTTTCACACCTGCTCTCTCAATCTCTTTCTCTTCCTCGCCTTTTTTATTTGATAGATGGAAAATACGCTGGTAAATAAGTAAATTTTCTTCCTGTGAGAATACTCAAAATTTATTTCTATAATTTTCAGGGAGGTCATCTTTTACCTAAAAAATCAAACATAAAATTCCTGTTTCCTCAGCTGAGTGTTTTCAGAACTCCTTTCTTTCCCTTCTACAGAACAAATTTCATAACCATATGATTATGCAAATTATGATTGTTAGTGCAATAAATCTTTACTAGGTCATGAGTCAACAAATGAGAGAGAATCAGAGAAACATCATCAATTTATTTACAAGTGATTTACCAGCTGTCAGACTTCTGTGCTGAAAAAAGAATGGTGTGTCATATCGTGTACCTTCTGTAAAGAAATCCACGCAAGTGGGACTTTTACTTATATTCATGGGTTTCTTGCCAACACGTACATTAAGCAAGTGTGGGGGACACAGCAGAAACTGCACTCTCAACACTGTAGGCCTGTGGTAAGTTGGCTGAGAGGTAATCGCCTGTGAGGTATTATAGTGAACTTGGAGTTAACTGCATGTGGTCAATTCTGTGTCTGTTTTACTCCAGCATGGGCTCACTCCCTTGACTACCAAACTGTCTAGGGCTTCCTTTCTCCCCCGTCACTCTCAGTTAACAGATGTTCAGGGACTACAACTTCATTCTACCCTAAGAAAAACCTGACAGACACACCTGCGTGGCTCAGTTAAGCAAGCATCTGCTTTCACCTCAGGTCATGATCTCAGGGTCCTGGGGATGGAATCCCACTTTAGACTCCCTGCTCAGCAAGGAGCCCGATGCGGGACTTGATCCCAGGGATGTGGGACTTGATCCCAGGATGCTGGGATCATGACCTGAGCTGAAGGCAGCCACTTAACCAACTGAGCCACCCAGGCGTCCCTGAATAAATAAAATCTTTAAAAAAAAAATAAAAAGGATAACGACAAGAAAACCTTACAAAGATAGCTCTCTTGGGGCTATAAAGATTAACATTTATCACACAAGGCTAATGTTAATGATTTTTCCTAGCAAGGCTTTCTTCCATTAATGGTAGATGAAAAGCAACTTAATACAACTTCTTGGCCCTTACCAAACAATATCTAAGGACTTCAGCGATGAGATACTACTTTCTTTTTATTGATTATAGAGAATATTTGACCATAAATGGTTAAATTATATACCCAGGCAAATCCTTAGAAAATTATTAGAACCAGAATAAAAGAAAGGTGCCTCTAATTAAAGTGGTAACATTTGTAACAATAACCAATCATCACTCGATGTTATTATATGCCGGGCACTGTTCTGAGAGTGCGATGTGGAAAATGTCCCATTATCCTTCCAACAACCCCGTGAAGTAGGGTTCCTAGGAAAACACAGGATACCCAGTTAAATTTGAATTTCAGATAAACAGCAAATAATTTTATAGCATAAAGTATGTTTCGTGCAATATTTGGGCATCCTGCAGTTTGGTTTGCTCCATCTGGCGACTGCTCTTTAAAATTTTACAGAAACTTTACTATCTCTATATTATAGATAAAGATATTGAGACGCAAAGAGGCTAAGCAATTTGTCCACAGTTACGTGGTAGCCGTGGTTTGTCAGGATGTGAATCCAGGCTGTATGACGGAGGCTCTGACCCTGATCCCTGCACATAGTCCATTCCTGCTGGAATGGAGCCAGCACATGGAGCTGAGCGCTCCCCCTGGAGGTTAGGTGCACAAACAGCTCATAATCAGTAGGTAGTTTCCTCGCAGTTCCTCCGAGATCCAGGAAAAATAAATCTTTCCCACTTCTGAGAAGCTGTCCTTGGCAGAAAGAGCAGGAAACTGTCCTTGGCTCTTGTTCTGTCTCATGAACAGAGTTATCACACAATCTTTTAAAACAGGTTTATCAACGTGTGTCCCATGGAATGCTAGTTTGACGAGTTGTTAACAGGAGTTGCTTGGAAGAAAAAATGGGTTTCAGTAGTCAAATCAGTTTTGGGAACAAAACAAGAGTCACATTGTATTTCAGGTCTCTAAAGGGCAGGACTCCTCGGTCTTTAATAGTCTAACATCTCTGGGCACCTGAGTGGCTCAGTGGGTTAAACCTCTGCCTTTGGCTCGGGTCATGATCCCAGGGTCCTGGTATGGGCTTCCTGCTCAGTGGGGAGTCTGCTTCTCCCTCTCCCTCTGTCCTTCTGCTCATGCTATCTTTCTCTCCCTCTCTTGCTTTATCTCAAATAAACAAATAAAATCTTTAAAAATAATAATAATTTAATATGTGCCATGGCTTTAAAGGAAAGGATCTAGTAGGGAACTATATTTCCTAAAATTTGACCACAGAATCCACCTCCTCTTTTCCCAGAGTGTCCCATAGAAAACCCTTAGAGAATCATTATTTTTAACTTTTTAGAGAAAGAGTAATAAGTATGGTGAGTATGGGAGGTCAAGAGAGACCTCTCTTGGTTGCCTTTTTCAGAAGGGACCTGGATTCAGTGACCGCCAGGATTAGAAGTAGGAGGAGGACATTCCGGACCGATGGAACTTCACCGCCCTGAGGCTGGAACAATGTATTGGATGCAACAGCAGGGGCTCTGTGGCTGACCATGTTTAGCAAAAGTGTAAGATAGTAGCATCAAGGTGGGCAGGGCCAGATCAGATAGGATGATGTAAAACGGCAAACCCACTCAGCAGACTGGATAGAGAAGGATCATTCTTGGGGGAACCAGACCATGGTTCTGTTTTTTAAAAAGTCACCTGTGATCTAAAAGGATAAAGTGAATGTGATGTGGGGGAGAAAACAGTGGGTAGCATTCATGAAAACCAAGAGATCTGTATGGCTCGTTCTGTCTCTTTGAACCTCAGTTTCCTTTTTGGTTCAGGACAGCAATAGGGCCAGCCTGGCCTTGCAGGAGTTCTGAGAATTGAAAGAGAGAGCAGGGAAAAGACTGTACAAAACTCTGGAGGGTTACACGGACATAAGGGGTTGTTATCCTGGATGTCTTCCTATTGCAGTTACCTCTGGGGCTGCAAAATAGGCCTGGGGCTTACCCTATATGTTTAGGTTTCTGAAGGATTTCATACAAATCTGAAGGATTTCATACAAATTTGGCAGGCGGCTGTTAAGAAGTTTGCCTTACCGCAGGCTTAAAACACTGAGGCACAGTCTAAAGGCTCCAGCTGAAACTCCAGGAGCTCAAGAATGGCGTGTGTGCACTTGAGGGCGCTCACTGATATGCACACCAACACATGCTCACCGACACACACACACATACTGATTTCCAGCGTCTGGGGATGTGGAGAGGGATGGTTTATTAATGGTCTCTGGGGGACACCCCTTTTGAAGAGCTCACAGCTTGTTTGAGCCACTATCTCAAAAACCCTTAAAACTTACTGCAGTATAGGGAAGTGCAATTATTCCTGACCTGTAAGGACAGAGTAAGAAAGCTTGTTCAAGCCTGTGATTATGTTCCAGGGCTCTGCTGTTTAAATAACCCTCCTCTAAGGGCACCATGCTTATTTTTCTCCCTAGGCTACACTGTCATTTAGATGCATAATCTCAGTTCTATTTTTTTTTTTTTTTTTTTTTAGAGAGAGGGAGAGAGAGCAAGCACAGGCAGACAGAATGGCAGGCAGAGGCAGAGGGAGAAGCAGGCTCCCTGATGAGCAAAGAGCCCGATGTGGGACTCGATCCCAGGACGCCGGGATCACGACCCGAGCCGAAGGCAGCTGTTTAACCAACTGAGCCACCCAGGCGTCCCCTCAGTTCTATTTTTTAAGTAGTGTTTGGGATTGTTGCTTACATCAGAGTTTTCCTGTAGTGCAACACAGAGAGCTTCTGATCTTAGAGGAAAAGTTCATAACGAAGCCCTGGATCCTGGAGAGCCCACTGAAGGGATGCCGAGGGTGTGTTTTAGCAGAGAAATGAGCCTCTTAACACGGGTTAAGAATGCTGGCACTGGAGGCACACCATCTGTGCTTGGATCTCTACTGTCATTTACATGCTGTGTGACCTTAGGGAGGTCACTTAACTAGGACTGATTTCCTTGTTTGTGAAATGAAGATAATATTCATAAGTGCTTTGTAGAACTGATGAATGGATTAAATTATGAGAAGCACTTAGCACAGTTTCTAGGACATATCAAGCATTCAAAAAACCTTGAGGGACGCCTGGGTGGCTTAGTTGGTTAAGTGTCTGCCTTCGGCTCAGCTCATGACCCTAGGGTCCTGGAATCAAGTCCCCTTCTCCCTCTGCCCTTCACCCTGCTTGTGCTCGCACTCTCTCTCTCTCTCAAATAAATAAATAAATAAAATCTTTAAAAAAAAACAAAAACAAACTTGAGCTATTGTGGTTAAAGGCTGGTAAGAAGCATTGTAAATTATTTTACTACAATGTCTCTCATCTAACTTCCCTTTGGCCAACTTAGGCATTCCCAACCAGAGATGATTTTGCCCCCTACAGAACATTTGGCAATGTCTGGAGAACTTTTTGATTGTCGCAATTAGGGACTGCTACTGCACTCTTGTGTGCAAAGGCCAGACACGCCACTAAACATTCTGCAGGTAATAGGGTAGCCCCTCACAAGGAATTATCCAGCCCAAAATGTCAACAGTGCTGAGGTTGAGATTCCTTGGAAACTAAACGTTGTAGGATTTATAATCAACTGAAACCACGTAACAATTTTAGTTACTCAGATCTAAGAAAATATTTTTGCACAATTACCTGGGATCTAAAAAGTCCAAAATATGTTTAGATTATAGAAAGAGAACTAATGAGGGGTCCCTGGGTGGTTCAGTCATTAAGCGTCTGCCTTTGACTCAGGTCATGATCCCAGGGTCCTGGAATCAAGCCCCACATTGGGCTCCCTGCTCAGCAGGGAACCTGCTTCTCCCTCTCCTGCTACCCCTGTTTGTGTTCCCTCTCTCACTGTCTCTCTCTCTCTATCAAATAAATAAATAAAATCTTTTTTTAAAAATTAAAGAAAGAAAGATAGATAGATTGATCCACTACACCATGGTCTCTGTTTGCTATGGCCTGTTCTACTGCAATTTTTATTTCTCACCAGTTTAGGGGACCAAAAGGTAAGTTTTCTTTAGACACCAGAGACACAACCCAGGTCCTACAAGCCTCCCTCACTTTCCTGGAATCCCATCTGAAAGATGGCTAAAATTGACAACTCTTCCTTACTCTGTGTCTCCTGAAGCATCTTAGCCAGGTAGTGTAAATGACAAGTGCAGGAAATCTCAGATAATGCAAGGTATCCTGCGGCCCTCCTCTGTATTAAAAATGTTTGCTGGCATCAGTATAGACTTCATCTTGGACTTCTGGAGTATTTTTCATGTCTTATCTTTTGCTGATAAAACAGCTTTGTATTTAGTTTGGTATTTTATTCAGAAAGCATATTGGAGTCAGAAAATACCAACATTTCGAAAGTCCTGACTACTCTCTCCAAAGAGGAAAATGTGCAATCAAAATAGCATGACATGCATACAAATTCTAAAGTATTAAGAATTAGCTTTTCTAATCTCCCTTTCCCTAAGTCCTTTATCTCTAATCTCCTAAAAACTAATAAATCATTGGCTCAAGATGGTCACAAATTGTATGTGACATTTAAAAGTGACTGGTTTTATCATATGTAAAATTTTTTACACCATAATTAAGGAAGACTACTTCTCATCAGAGCCTGTTTGCAATAAAGTGATCTTGCAGAGCACCTGGGTTGCTCAGTGGGTTAAGCCTTTGCCTTTGGGCTCAGTTCATGATCTCAGAGTCCTGGGATGGAGGCCCGCATCGGCTCTCTGCTCAGTAGGGAGCCTGCTTTCCCACCTCTCTGCCTGCCTCTCTGCCTACTTGTGATTTCTCTCTCTGTCAAATAAATAAATAAAATCTTTAAAAAAATAAATAAATGGGGCGCCTGGGTGGCTCAGTGGGTTAAAGCCTCTGCCTTCAGCTCAGGTCATGATCCCAGGGTCCTGGGATCGAGCCCCACATCGGGCTCTCTGCTGAGCGGGGAGCCTGCTTCCCCCACCCCCTGCCTACTTGTGATCTCTGTCTGTCAAATAAATAAATAAAATCTTAAAAAAATAATAATAATAAAATAAATAAATAAATAAATAAAAACTAAAGTGATCATGCTAAACTTTGTGTTCCTCCTTGCCCCAGTATACAAACCAGTCTCCATGTATGGCTCGTCTGCTTCCTAATGACTGACTGTCTCCTCACTTACATTACCTGAAACATGGGAAAGTGTTAGTGAGATGCAAACAGTGGTTCTTAACCTGAGATTTACCTGGGAGGTCTTTTTTTTTTTTTTTTAAGATTTATTTACTTATTTATTTGAGAGGGAGAGAGAACAAGCAGGGAGGACAGGGAGAAGCAGACTTCCCACTGAGCAGGGAACCAGATGCAGGACTTGATCCAATAACCCTGAGATCATGACCTGAGTTGAAGGCAGACACTTAACCCACTGAGCCACCCAGGCACCCCTTAAATGAGGAGGTCTTAAAAATCCTGATGCTCCAAATCACTTCTCGGCCTCTTAACTAAGATCAAGTGTAAAATCCTGATGCCCTGGCCACATCCCAATGTTGAGAACCAGTGGTTTAGAAGAAAATCTATGAGGATGAGCTGAGCTAAAACACCTAAGTGAAATTTGTAACTTTACTGTCTTGATCTCTTTTCAGGTATTTAGGCATGGAGACCGAAGTCCCATTGAAACCTTCCCTAATGACCCCATTAAGGAATCCTCATGGCCCCAAGGATTTGGCCAACTCACTCAGGTTGGTTGGATTTTCAGCTAAAAGTTTGCTGATGAGTCTTAAGGGAAACTGTGGAGTTTATAATACATTGAAACCAAATAACCACTTAAGTTACTCAGATCTGGGAGACTGTTTTGCATAATTACCTAGGAACTAAAAAGTCTAAAGTGTGTTTTGATCATGAAAGGCGAGACAGTAATGGTTAACTTCGATAATTTCTGATCATGACCAAGTCACCCCTAGTGACTAGTAACTGTAGGAAATTTGTATAAAATTGCCCGTTTTGATCTTTTTTTTTTTTTTTTGCCCCGTTTGGCTTTATTAAAGCATGAGAGCTGTACATGGCAACAGATGAACACATGAGCTTAAAGATGCTAAGGAGAGCCAAGAGATCCTTGGAAGCCAGCCCCTGAGTTGCTCAGCCTCCCTCCAAGGAAGCAGAAAATAATCTTGTAATTGATAAACTGAATCAGCAGGTTTGGGAAGACAGGATTCCTTTGGAAGTGCTGATGCCAAATTTGATTTTTTTATCAGCTGGATATACTGGGATTGGGCCTTCTTATAAGTGGTCTTAAACACAGGGAGCCCTACTTCCTAAAGAATACTAAAGGAGAAGGTGAAGGCGGGGTGCATGGGGGACAAAGACACTGTAGTCCCTGCTCTAGAGCACCACCCCCTTCTCTTGCAACAGCGGGTGGCTTTTCTGTTCAGAGCTGGAGGCCCCATGTGTTGCTTCTGCCCTGATCAAAGCACTGTTTAAATACATTAAGAAAATGTCATAGACTGTTTAGAGTAGAATATCCCTAAACATTTAACTAAGGATTTAAACCAATGGGTCTCAGTCTTGGCTAAACACTGAAATTATTTGGAGAGCTTTAAAAAATGATGTCTGTCGGCCTCCCAGACAGAGGTTCTTATTTAATTCAGCTAGGGTATAGCCTGGACATTGGGATTTTTAAAATCCTTCAGCTGATCAGTTGACTCTAATGTGCAGTCAAGTCTGAGAACCACTTCCCTAATTCAACCACAACGTTTCATAGAGGAGAAACCCCACAGAGGCTGTTTGAGGTCAGCAACTTTGGGCTCCCCGGTCAGAGCTCCTCCCACCATACCTTACTCCTACCCCGCTTTCAGCTCCTTAAACGAGGGGATGGTAATAAAAATTCAGGGCTTTCTTAATACCTGTGGCTGTGGGGAGACTCCTGTTCCCTTGTTCAGCTTTTCCAGTAAGACTATAAGATTCTTTCAGGCTGTAGTATCTGGATTCTCCTTCTAGGAGTCTCTTGACTAGCCATCACATTTCCTAGAGCAGTGTTTCTCAAGCTTCCTAGAACGAATGTATCATTTGGGGATCTTGTTAAAATGCAGGTTCTAAGGGAAATGAAATGAAATGAAGGAAATGAAAAGACTAATTCAAAAAGATACATGCACCCCTGTGTTCATTGCAGCGTTATTTACAATAGCCAGGATATAGAAACAACCTAAATGCCCATCAACAAATGGATGAATAAAGAAGTTGTGGTATAGATAGATAGATATTATAATGGAACATTATTTAGCCATAAAAATGATAAAATCCTGCTGTCTATGACAACATGGATAAACCTTAAGGACATTATGCTAGATAATAAAAGCCAGACAAAGACAAATACTATATAATCTCGTTTATATGTGGAATCTAAAAAATTTTAAGAACCAAACTCATTGAAAAAGGAATCAGATTTGTGGTTAACCAGAGGCAGGGCGTTGGGGGGGGGAAGAAAACTGGGGGAAAGGCGGTCAAAAGGTACAAACTTCCAATTACAAGGTAAATAAGTAGTAGGGATTTAATGTACAGTGTAACAACTATGGATAAAAACAGCTCTATTAACACATGTGAAAGCTGTTAAGAGGGTAAATCCCAAGAGTTCTCATCACAAGGAAAAACAATTTTTTTGCTTTCTCTTTTTATTGTATCTCTATGAAATGACAGATGCTAATTAAATTTATAACAGTGATCATTTCACAATATATGTAAACCAAACTGTATGCTGTATATCTTAAACTTATACAGCGATATATGTCAATGCTATCGCAATAAAACTTAGGGGGGAAAATGCAGATTCTAATTCAGCAGGTCTGACATGGACTTAAGAGTCTTTATTTCTAACATACTCCAAGGTGAAGCTAGTGATGCTGGTACCTGACCACTCTTGAAGTCACAAAGTTCTAGAGCTCAAATTCCTACCCTTGGCCAGGTACCTGCAATCTGCATAGTGACAAGGTGATGGCCTTCCAGGTCAGTGGTTCTCCAAGTGTGGTCCCTGGACGAGCAACATCACCATTACTTGGAAACATGTCAGAAATGTAGATTGTCTGGCCTTCCCCACTGAACCAGAAACTTGGGGCTTCAGTTCTTGGAACCTTGTTTCAGTGACTCCTCCAGGTGATTCTGTGCACGCTGACATTTGAAAACCACTGCTCTATAGAAGATGACTCTGGTCAAAATGCAGTGGTCAGTTAGTACAACAAATTAGGCCCAAAGAACCTGCCTCTTTACCTACCCGTGTCATCCAGGAAACTAGCAAAACTCAAAGCATGCATTACTCTTTTCCCATCTCCTTCCCCATCCTAGGGGTTGGTGATGATCATGGCAGCCAAGACCACAAGGAAAGGCATGAGTGGGACCAAGCAGAGGCTATAAGGACCACAGGCTTTCTAACTCCTGAAGCTCTAATAAAACTCGGAATTAAAGACAGACTTGAAGGCAGTGTTTCTCAAAGCATGGCAGTCTACTGCATGGATCTGAATCATTTGGGGTGCTTGTTAAAATGCAGATTCCAGGGCCACCTCAGGATCTAACAAGCAGGAAATCTCTGAGGACAATGCTCAGGCATCTGCATTTCAACAAGCATCACTAGATAATTTTGCTGCTGATGCACAGTAATGCTTGAGGATCACTGAACTAAAGCAGCATTTCTCAATGATTACTGGCCATCAGAATCTTAGGAAGCTTGTTAAAAAAGGGGTTCCTGAGCTCCACCCCCTCAGTAGATCAAGATGGGGCCTAAGAATCTGTTTCTAACATACTCCCAAGTGATGCTAATCCTGCTGATCCCTAGACCACACTTTGAGTAACAGACTCTAGTTTTTCATGAACCAGGCATAAATAAACTGTGCAGATAATAAATCATTACACCCAGAGGTTGAAAGTGATCTTCAGATTCATCAAGTCCAGCTTCTTATCAGGTGGTTGAATTTCTTCCACAAAAGCTCCACTGGTTAACCAACTGGTTAGCCTGCTCTCTTGAATGTTCTACCAACAAAGATGAGCCAGCGATGTTCTACCACACCAGAGATGAACCATTTACTTAGATCAATCACCAGCTATTAACTGTGCAAGGCTCTATGTGTAGTGCTAACGAAGGTGCATGAGTTTTCTCAAGGAGTCATGGCTGAAGAGCACAACTCTCTTTTCTTGTTTTCATTTAAAAATATGTAAATATGTCTATATTTCATTTACATAAAAATATGTAAATATGTTTGTATTTCTTTTTTTAAAAAATATGTCAATATGTTGAACTACTAAATTACACCATGGTTTGCTCTACACATTGAATAAGGAAAGATGAGACTCGTACATGAAATGCACAGAATTTACTTCTACTGATTTTTGCTTTTATTTGTTCCCATAGCTGGGCATGGAGCAGCATTATGAACTTGGACAGTATATAAGGAAAAGATATAGAAAATTTTTGAATGAGTCCTACAAACCTGAACAGGCAAGTTGGGGAGCCAAGCGTGGGAACATATTACCATGAAAGAATTTAACGTAATGTTGCATTTGCAAAAGTGCTTTTCCTGTTTCTGAAGAACTTACACAAGTCAGAGATCTTATTTACAAATGCACTCCTCTTTTTTTTAAGATTGTGTTTATGCATGAGAGAATGAAAGCATGAGTGGGGGAAGGGGCCGAGGGAGAGGAAGAAGCAGACTCCCCACCAAGCAGGGAGCCTGATGTGGGGCTCAATCCAAGGACTCTGGGATCATGATCTGAGCTGAAGACAGTCATTTAACTGACTGAGCCACCCAGGCGCCCCAAATGTACTACTTTTTATACAAATATTTTGTTCCTAAAAAATGTATGAATATGACAAGTTCAAAATTTTATGGACACCTATGGCAAATACTTTGGCTTGGCAGGTAGCTACCACTTAATTGGTCTCTTTGTCAATTCAGCTATTGACATAGCAGGTGGCATTCTTCTAATACTGTCTCTTTCACAGTAGACATTATGATCATGATGCTACCACAATGTTTGGTAATGTTTTCGTGTGAGGGTCCTGGCCTCTCTCAGATGCACTCCTTGCTCCACAGGGAAAAACGCACAGTTTTGATCAGTTGGAATCTCCTTTGATTTTCCCACTCTAGGTTTATATTCAAAGTACGGACATTGATCGGACTTTGATGAGTGCTATGGCAAACCTTGCAGGCCTATTTCCTCCAGAGGGTGTCAGCATCTGGAATCCCAGCCTACCCTGGCAGCCCATCCCGGTGCACACGCTCTCTCTTTCTGAAGATCGAGTGAGTATTCTGGAAAAACCACCTGTTTGGCCTCGGAGGAGGAAGGCAGGTTGCCTCGTACTTGTGGGTTGGGAGGTCTGGACACTGCTCAGTCTGTGCAATCTTAATCCTTTTCTGTAAAGGTGCACAGGACATAGTAGGATATAGGAAGTCCCAGGCAAGAGAGAATAGGAAAAGAATAACAGAATTTCAGTTTCGAACTTTATCATCATTGTTTTGCCACCCCTTCAACAAATGGCAATATGGGGACGCCTGGGTGGTGCAGTTAATTAAGTGGCCAACTCTTGGTTTCAGCTCTGGTCATGATCTCCCAGTCGTGCGATCAAGCCCCACATTGGGCTCTGCGTTCCACACTCAGCGCCAAGTGTGCCTGAGTTTCACTCTCCCTGTCCCTCTGCCCCTCCACCACGTGCTCACTCTCTCTAAAATAAATAAATCTTTTTTTTTTTTAAATGGCAGTTTTCCCCCCTCCTTCTTCACATGTACACACACATACACACACACACACATACATAGTTCCCCTTGTTCTACCTTCAATTCCCAGGTTTTTGGTGTGCCACATAGGGTTCTCCTGCCTCCAGAATCTTCTAAGACCTCTCTACCTACAAAATACTCCTCTCCACATGAAAACCCCCATTCTGAGGCAGGGGGAAAGAAAATTTGAGGACATAGTCAGTGACCAGCACTTTGATACGTGTCATCATAGTTACCTTTCATAACAACCTTGAATGGACACTATTACTGTTCTCCTTTAATAGCCAGGGAAATATGTGCTCAGAGAGAAAAACAAAATAGGCCCAGGGCCACAAAGCTGATAATCATCACCACTGGGATGAGAACTAGGTTTATCTCATTCCAGTACCTGAAAAAAAGTGTTTAAATCCTAGCACCTGGGGCATTCTCTATAACAAATCAGGATCCCTGAGGGTAGGATGCAGGCATCAGTACTTTTAAAATATTCTCCCTAGATGATTCTAGTGGACAGCCAAGTGTGAGAACCAGTACCGTAAACCAAGCTGCCTGAATGAGGCTATCTGAGAGAAACTCTCAAATGTATTTGCGCTGGGTGGGATGCACCAAAAGATCTTTAACATTTTCAGAGGAATTGCTTTTGGTTTTAAATGGCATTAAATAACTCTAACTAATCTCCCTGGTGTGGAATTTAAGACTATGTGTAGGAGGGGCACCTGGGTAGCTCCATCAGTTGGGTGTCCCACTTGATTTTGGTTTGGGTCATGATCTCAGGGTTGTGAGATTGAGCCCTGCTTTGGGCTTTGTGCTGGGTATGGAGTCTGCTTTAGTTTCTCTCTCTCCTTCTCCCTCTGTCTCTCCCCCTTCTAAAAAGTAAAAATTGGGGATGCCTGGGTGGCTCAGTGGATTAAGCTTCTGCCTTCGGCTCAGGTCATGATCTCAGGGTCCTGGGATGGAGCCCCACATCGAGCTCTCTGTTCAGCAGGGAGCCTGCTTCCCCGTCTCTCTGCCTGCCTCTACTTGTGATCTCTCTCTCTCTCTCTCTGTCAAATAAATAAATAAAATCCTTTAAAAAAAAAAAAAGTAAAAATTGAAGAAAAAAAAAAGATTATATGAAGGATATAGCTTGGGACAAGGAATCTGTCCTGATTCCCCTGCAGCCACTGTCAGCATGACCGTGTCCTCTCTCGGTAGCTGAGGCTTAGCATGACTTCTGCACTCAGACTGTTGCCCAGGAGCCCCCAGGGTAGGCTTCCATCCTCTTTGCCCTGCCAGTACTCTTAGACACTTGACTTAACTGTTGCATCTGATGACATAAGAATCTTTCCCAAATACTTTGTAGAAAACAGCCTGACCCTGTCAACCTCACTCTAGGTAAATCTGCTCCAACCACTTTTTCTGATGTTTCCTGAAAAGCAGGATTATTCATTTGTACCTCTTTCCTTCACAGAATCAAGAGAGAAGTATTATGATGATCTGTATTTTTAGGAGTTTGTGAATATTTTCTTTCAAAAGGAAAAAAAATCACTTTGGCCTTTTCTGAATAGACAGACACTAGACAGCAGCACCAAATTCAGCCAGTGTAGACCAAGGCAGATGTTTAACACTTAATCCTAAAAGATAGTAATTAAATTATGTAGTAAAGAGATTATAGGAGCTATTAGAAGAGGAAAAGAGAGGGGTATCTGGGTGGCTCAGTCGGTTAAGTGTCTGCCTTCGGTTCAGGTTGTGATCTCAGGGTTCCGGGATCGCGTCCTGTGCCGGGCTCCCTGCTCAGTGGGAGCTGCTTCTCCCTCTGCATCCTACTTGTGTGCTTTTCTCTCTGTCTGTCAAATAAATAAATAAAATCTTGAAGAAAAAAAAAGGAAAAGAGTAAAAGGAGTGAGGAAGAGAGAGGCAAGATTATCCACTCATGGCTTTCAGCTGTGTCCTCACTAAGATAAAAACCGTTCTGACATCAACCAAGAAACCGGACAAACATCCGTCAGTCAACACACAGTAATTCCCAGAGCTGTGCTAAGTGCTGTAGAGAAATATGAGGCCAGGTTTCTCCCCTCATTTATCATCCATTCGATGAAAACAGATTTGCATGGTTGACACGTGTAGACCACGATACAAAGTGGTGGGCAATGAAGCAAGGACAAGCTGCACCTGCTAGAGGAACTCACAGAACGACGCTCCCATGGCGCTTCCACAGGACAACCGTTTGGGTCTTCACTGAGAGAGTGAGAGCTTGAACCAGACCTCGGAGGGGAAGGAAAGGAGAAGAAGAAAACCCCCAAAGCATGGCAGTGGGTGACTATACAGAGGGCTTGCCCTTCTGTGTCCAGAGTTCTTATTTAGAAGGAATGAAAATGTCTGACTCTGTTGGGCATAGACAGGAGAATCTGAATACTTCAGGACGACTCGTGAAAACCCAGTTAAGAAACGGAAGAGCTTTTGTGAATTGCAAAATGTTGGTCAGATATTTAGGTATTTAATCCCACTTATTTTCAGCCTCTTTCAATATTCGGGATGAGAAAATGAAAGTCTAGGAAGGTTGAGTAATTCACTAAAACCTAGACCTTTAAATGAAGAGTCCTGTGCCTTTTCCCTCTGCAGTACCATTCCTTCTGTGGGAAAATCGGAAGACCATGCAGGGAGATTGAGCTGCAAAGCAGCGGGCATAAAAAGAACCCATGCACATTCCTTCTTCAGTACTGTGCACACATGATGAGCGGTGCTCCAAGGCATCTGTCTGACCACAGTTTGGAAGGAAAGGATACTGGAGCCTCACAGAATAAATGTGGAAGCCTTTGAGGAATGAGGAAATGAAGGTCTGAAATTAGATGGTAAATACTGAGAGGATGGAAAACAAAGTAAGGCAAATGTCACTGAATCAGGAAGCAACTTATTTTTATTTATTTATTTAGATTTTATTTGAGAGAGAACGTGAGCATAGGAGCATGGGGGAGGGGCAGAGGGAGAGGAGAATCAGACACCCCGCTGAGCAGGGAGCCAGATATGGGACGCCAAGATCCCAGGACCCCAACCAGGATCACAACCTGAGCTGAAATCAAACGCTTAGATGACTGAGCCACCCAGATGCCCCAGGAAGAAGCTTATTTTTAAAGTTTCCTGAGCAGCTACAAATAGGCCAGACTCTGTTCTAAGCATTGACAACACAGCAATGGACAAGACAGACAAGATCCTGGCTGTCCTTGAGTTGATATTTTATAAGAAATAAATGATAAAGTAAAAAGTAGTAATAATCTGAAATGGTGATGAGTTCCCCAAAGGAAGTAAAGCAAGGTGACGTGATCATGGCTGGGGCTGAGTTAGAAGAGCCTGGTGGGAGTGTCTGGGGGCAAGGTCTCAGGCAGGGAACAGTCTCCTAAGCCTGTGGGTTCAGGGACCACAACGAGGCCCAAGTGTTGCTCTAGAAAAATAAGAGGACAGTAGCAGGAAAGCAGCGCAGTGATCTCTAGAGTTAACTTAGTTTGAATTTCATTCCAAGTAAGATGAAAGCCAGTGAAGGTTACAAACTACAGAATGGCATGATCTAATTAATGCTTTAGAAAGACTGGTGTTGGGGCGCCTGGGTGGCTCAGTGGGTTAAGCCTCTGCCTTCAGCTCAGGTCATGATCCCAGGGTCCTGGGATCGAGCTCCGCATCAGGCCCTCTGCTCAGCGGGGAGCCTGCTTCCTCCTCTCTCTCTGCCTGCCTCTCTGCCTACTTGTAATTTCTGTCTGTCGGGTAAATAAATAAAATCTTAAAAAAAAAAAAATAGAAAGACTGGTGTTGATAAAAATAAACTGAAAAGGATTCGGGTAGCTGTGGGCGTGGAGAATGAACTGTAAAATGGAAAGAGTGGATGGATACCTATTGACCAAATACAAGGCTCCAGCATTAGTCAAATCATAGGTTATGATGGTTTGGACTGGGAGGGAACAATGAATTTGATGAAGAGGAGTCTGTTTGGAGTGTATTTTGAAAGTAAACAAGCAAAACTGATTAGTCTATGAATCAGGATGATAAATTTTACCATCGGCCAAAGAAGATTACAAAGGCGAAATGGTTAAAAATGAAGTTGACTTCAGTTTTGTACGTGTTAAACTTGAGGAAAAAGAGCAATATCCGAGTAGTGGTGTCCACTAAGGGCTGGAAATACAGGGCCGGCCACGAATGAAAAGTCAGAGCAACAAAATAAGCTGAGGGCCACCAATCTATAGATTATAGTCAAGACTAGAGAAGCTTGTCAAACTTAAGCTCATCCCTTTGTCCTTATAATGGGTTTTAAAATACATTTTTCTATATATTTAGCATATGCCTTTATTTTGACCAGAACTTAAGTTAATGAGGGGTTAATCAGTCTCTTAGATTCTTTCCGGAGCCTCTTATTCATTTCTCTATACTTGTGGAGGGGGGAAAGGGGAGGTGTTGCAGGATGCCTTTGCACACACATGTGTATCTTGTGCTAGAAATATAAGAGGTCCGGTAGGAAGCGAGATAATAGTTATATCAACATGGAAAACCGGAAAGTGTGAGTATTTACCAATAATGCAGTCCTATTTAGGCAAGTTCATGAAAGAAAAAAAAAAAGCTTTTTGGTTCTGGGTGCATATTATACCATTTAAGACCTCAGATCATTTATCTCTTTTTCCTCAATTTTAGTATTTCCATTCAGCTCAAAACACATTTGAATCTTTTATTCAGGTCACTTTGTACCTAATGAGGCTTAAAATATGGCTGCAGTTTCTTTAGCAAAGTTCTTCTGACTAAAAAAGAATTCATGATCTTTCTTTTGTCCTCAGTTGCTATACCTGCCTTTCCGGGACTGCCCTCGTTTTAAAGAACTAAAGGAGGAGACTCTCAAATCGACAGAATTCCAGGAGAGGTTGCATCCTTATAAGGTTAGAAAACGTGTCATTTTGTGGGGTACAGGAAAGTGAGGAGGGCCAAGACAAAGGATGAAGCCCCAGGTTCTAACAAGTGTGGGAGGAATGTGTCTGCCAGCGGCCAGTTATAGCAGTGGGTTAAAACATTTAATGAGTGTCAGTCATCACTATCTGGTCCCCTACCCTGCGTGGGGCCACAAGCCAGTAAAGAAGCCAGTCCCTTTCTGATCCTATCCCCGTGTGCCAGAAGGAACTAGATGAAAGTACATGGCTGGGTCAGAATAAATCCAAGTCTAAAATGATCTGCCTTAATGAGGCTGAGGAGCCGGGACACTGATTTCACATACAAAGGATAGTCTTTTTTATTTTATGTTTCTACTTTGCAAAATACCCCTTTTTAAGACTATGCAAAAGGTAGATATAATGCTTTGTGTATTTAAAAATAAAATTTTAAATCTCTAATACATTTACATGGTTCACAAATTTTAAAAATATAAAAAGGAATACAGTGGAAAGTCTCTTAATGACCCCACAGGTAACTGGTGGCACCATTTTCTTATATAGTCTTGCAGTTTCTTTACGCATATACAAATAAATATGAATATACTCTGGTAGTTTCCCCTTTGCTACACAAAAGGAGTATACTGTATTCACAGAGATGGACACCTTGGATTTTAACAATATACCTTAGAAATATTACTCTATCTGTACATAAAGAGTTTCCTCTTTTTTTATAACTGCATTTGAATTTGTGGATGTACCATACTTTTTTAACCAGTTTATACTGATGGACAAGTGAGTCGTTTCTAATCATTTACAGTCTATATGAGTATCTTGTGTATCTAAATAATTTCACAAGAATATTTGTGGAATGATATCCCAGAAGTAGAAATTCTGGGGAAATTTGAAATATTATCAAATTGCCCTCCAAAGAAGCTATACTAATGTCTGCCCCAGTCAACAAAGCATAGGATTGCCTGTTCCTCTACAGCCGCGCCAACAGTGTATAGACAACTTCGGGGATATTTGCCAATCTGTAGGTAAAAAAATGGTACCACTAGAAGCCTTCCCTCTAAAATCAGCAACAAGGCAAGGAAGCCCAGTATCATCACCATTAATAAAGCATTGTGCAGTAGTCTTTTTCTCTTAGGATGAGTGAGTTTAGGATATCTTTATCTAGTTAAATGCTTTTTGAATTTTCATTTGTCTTCACATTCCTTGGCCATTTAGCTTCTGGATTATTGATTTTCTGTTTTCTATTATTTTAGGAGCTTTCTCCATGTATTTTTTTTTCCTGTGACATAAATGGCATGGTTTCTATTGTCTGCCTGTTGATATTGGTTATAGTGTTTTCGCCATGTCGTCGTCTTAAGTGTGCTGATGTATTGATATATGATTTGTATATTTATAGTCATATTTAGAGAAACTTTCCTCATTCCTAGGTTTCAAAGGAATTCTATAATGTTTTATTCTAATTCCACTATATCTTCATTTTTGCGTGGATCCATTTATACTGGGGTTAGGTACAAAATTTGTATCCTGATTAAGTTTACCCCTATTAACTAATCGCCCGATCACTATTTACTGAAAAGTCCATCTCTTCCCTTTAAATATATTAAAATTCCCCCATTTATGTGGTCTGTTGCTGGAATTTTTATTCTATTCAATTATTCTTTCATTTTATTAGCCAAAACTACAATGTTGTACTTAGTAAGACTTTACACCTGCTTTAATATCTAAAAGGCTTATACCCCTCATTCTCAACTTTTCTGAGTTTTCATGGCTCTGTTTTTATTTTCTTTGTGAATTTTAGAATCAGCTTGTCTCAGTTCCAAAAACATTTTTTTCTTACTTTCTAGTGTTTTTATTGGGATCATATTGAATTTATAAATTAACTTGGAGAATTTGCAACTCTATGACATTGAGTGTTCCTTTCTAAGAACATGGTACATTTTCCTATTTGTTCTTCAAGAATTTTTTAAGGTTTTCTTCACATAGGTCTTTACATTTATCTTTAAGTTTGTTCTAAGATTAAAATATCTACAAATAACCTTGACTTACCTCTACTTTTCCAATATTTTTACCTCTGATTTCTTCTTTTTTTTTTTAAGATTTTATTTATTTATTTGACAGAGAGAGACCACAAGTAGACAGAGAGGCAGGCAGAGAGAGAGGAAGGGAAGCAGGCTCCCTGCTGAGCAGAGAGCCCGATGTGGGGCTCCATCCCTGAGATCATGACCTGAGCTGAAGGCAGAGGCTTTAACCCACTGAGCCACCCAAGTGCCCCTGATTTCTTCTTTTTTTAAAAAAAAGATTTTTATTTATTTAATTGACAGAGAGAGAGTGAGAGTACAAGTAGGGGGAGTGGCAGAAGGAGAGGGAAAAGCAGGCTCCTGGCTGAGCAGAGAGCCTGATGTGGGGCTCCATCCCAGGACCCTGAGATCATGACCTGAGCCGAAGGTAGATGCTTAACCAACTGAGCCACCCAGGTGCCCCCTACCTCTGATTTCTTTTGTGTCTTTGCCCTGGCCAGTACTTAAAGTACAGTAGGACATAAGAGCATTGACTGTGAGCATCCTCATTTTTTATTTTAGAAGTGTTTTTCTATTAAGCATGCTGGCTTTAGGACCAAATAGAGATATTTGTACCAAATTAAGGAACTAACCATCCTTCCTATTTTATTGATTGTTTTGACCAATACTTGTGTTTAACTTTTTGAAAAATTCAGCCCACAAAGGGCTCCATGATCAGCAGGGAGTCTCCTTCTCTCTCCCTCTCCCTCTGCCCCCTCTGCACCATCCCCCCACCATGCCCATGAACGGTCTCCCTCTCTCTCAAATAAATAAATAAATCATATATGTGTGTGTGTGTGTGTGTGTGTGTGTGTGTGTGTGTGTGTGTGTGTGTTATCAAGTTATTTTTCTCCTTGGATCAATTACTAAGATGAATTATATTCTTAGATTTGCTCTAATGAGCCATCTTTACATGTCTAGGCTCAAGCCCCTTTCTTCGGATATCGAATTATTTGTTAATATTTTACTCAGAGCTTTTGCATTCATATTCAAAGTACCATTGGACTACAGTTTTCTTTCCTGGCCAGTCTTTTTGTCAATGTCAGTGTTGCACTTAGTTCTTAAAAATGTTTTGGAAGTTTTCTTTTTTTTTCCTTTCTCTACACTCTATAACAGTTAAAATAAGCATTGGAATAACTTGCTCCTGAAAGTCTTGGTAGAATTTCTCTGTAAAGTCATCTGGCCCTGGAGTTTTTGTTTCATTTGGCTTGGCTTGGGGATGGGGGAGGAGATCTTTAGTATATTTATTTTATGGATATCTGTTTGGGTTAATATTGGCAAATTATATTTTCTTAGCAAATGTACCCACCAAATAATACCTCCCACAAGGATTCCCAGAAATTGCTGCCAAAGTCACCAGGCAGATAGCTGAGTAGTGGGTCTCGTGACCATGACAATCCAAGAATAATACAGTAGAGAAATGTTTACATCCCACCCAAATTTCAAATTTATAGCCAAATAGCGGGTCCAGTTTCTGTGGTATATTCCTGAGGTGCTCTGGCCTAAGAAATGCTTTCCTTTCTCACCTTGACTTGTCATTTTTATGTGAGTTCTACTTCACCTACTTCCCCAAAAATTTTGAGGGAGTACACTTGGCCTGATTCCGGGACAACCCAGGAACACGTGGCAGTAAGCCAGCATGCACCCATACTTTTAATGTAATCATGAGATGCTCAGTTAGTGTTCATGAAATTGTTTGGGTTCATATTACCACAGCCGATGTTCCTGGTGCACGTTTATGTGAAGAACAGTGTTTTCAGTGGGGGCAGATTTGCCCCAAAGGGAACCTTGGCAATGTTTGGAGACTCTTCGGTTGTCCCAACTGAGGGATTAGGGATGATGGTAACCATCTGGTTGGTGAGAGGCCAGGCAGACAGCCAAACACCCTACAAAGCCAGGGCACCCTCCACAACAGCCAAATAGCCGTAATGCTGAGACTGACTGACTCTAATGCAGAAATGTTTTCTCTGTCCATGTGTGTTTCAGGATTTTATAGAAACCCTGCCAACATTTACAGGATACCATACCCAGGACCTTTTTGGAATGTGGACTAAAGTCTACGACCCTTTATTTTGTGAGGTAAAAGAAAAAATATCAAAGATTAACTTGCAGTCTGATTTTTTTACTTATTCCTATTTTGAAACAGATAAATACACTTTCTTACACTTTTTGGCAGATATATTATGCTTCCTTTGACATTGAAACATAATTCAAGACTTCTTTATATTAAATTGAAAACTCTAACTTTTTCTCTCCATTTATGTTTTCACCCTTTAGAAAACTGCAGGCAAAATTGCTTTTCTTTTGTCTTGCCATTTACTTATTTTTCAGTCCCTCAGGAATGCTGGGCTCCTGTCACGGATTTTAATGAAAAAAGCAATATTATTATAAGACAGAGAAAAAAAAAAAGTACCTGATTTCTGGATATAAAAATAAGCAAGACAACTTTAAGCCAGGCTATTGAAATTGATTTGTTGGGAATCTCTTCCTTGCTGTACCTGCATATGAAATACTACATCAATTACCGTTGGGGTTTTTAAGGCTACTTGGTATTTTTCACTCACTATGCACCATCTACTGGCCTAAAAGGGTACTCCATAATCCTGTTTTTCCCACCGGGTTTACTGAATCCTGGGGCAAAATTCTGACTACCCATAGGACTGATAACCACCTGTGATCTTGAGATCATCGTGAGGGCCCGGGAACCAGCAACTACCTTCATGGTTCCGTGTCAGTAACAAATGACACCGTTTGCCCCCTCCACAACAGAGTTTATGGACCTTCACATGACCTTCCTGATAGTTTCACTATATCATTAGCATCTGTTTCAAGGAAGGTTTACTAGCCTTATCAAAGACTCTTCAGGGGCGCCTGGGTGGCTAGTCAGTTAAGCATCTGATGCTTGGTTTAGGCTCAGGTCATGATCTCAGGGTCATGAGACAGAGCCCTATGTCCGGCTCTGTCCTGGGTATAGAGCCTGCTTAGGATTCTTTCTCTTCCTCTGCTCCTCCCCACCCCAAATAAACAAATAAATCTTTAAAAAAAAAAAAAAAAAGACTCTTCAGTGGACATAAGAGCCCACATTTTGGCTTAAGTCTTGATTTTTTTTCTTCCTTACTACAGGTTGATCTGAGCTGTTCTGTGATGTGGCCATGGTGCTTGATTTCCTCTTCACTTCTCTCCCACTTCTTTCCTCACTAGACACTCCACTTTCATTTCTTTCAAGTACTCTCTCTCTCTCAATCCTACCTTTGAATGTGGGAGATTCTTAATGAACTTTTCATAGCAAGTAATAAATATTGGCAGGAAGTCTACACCAGCTCTGCTATCCATCTTATTCATCCATTTAATACATATTCACCAAAAGCCTACTGTGTGTATGGTTCACGTTCCCCAGGAGTGAGTAAACTGAAAGCTGATGGGAGTAGAGGGTCTGGTACTGAAGGCTCCAGAAATATACTGCCTCTCCCAGCTGTCCTCTCAGGTTTGACAGAAATATCATCTAACACTGTCAGTGTTACGTTCCCCACAGGTTCATAGATTTCTAAACCTTTCATAAAGGAATGAGGTATATTCTTGCCCTACCTTACCCTTACTCTGCAAAATAGAAATCCTCCTTTGGACCCAGAGTTCAGCCAAAACCTATGGAATTCATAGGAGGGAGCAAATCAGTCTCTGTGAATTTCCCTTCTGAAAATCAATACCACTACATACGGCAAAGTAAAGTTTTCCTTGAGAGAAATGGCTGGTTAAGAAAGGCTAGACCCAGCAGTTCTTACGGGGCAAAGAGGACAAAAGAGCCAACAAATAAAAATACACATTTTCTTCCCTTTTTCTTTGCTACAGAGTATTCACAACTTCACTCTACCCTCGTGGGCCACAGAGGACACCATGATTAAGTTGAAAGAATTATCAGAATTATCTATCCTGTCCATGTATGGAATTCACAAGCAGAAAGAGAAATCTAGACTGCAGGGGGGTAAGTATATAAAAAAGTGAAAGGACTATACTAGATCTGTGGTTGAGTGATTGGGGTCTGAGTGCTGTCCCACCAGTAATCCGCTATGTGACCTTGGACTAGTCACTTTATCACTCCTGCACTAGTTTCCGTTCTGCAAAATGGGGATAATAATGATACCTCCTCACAGGTAGTAAGGATTAAAATAAATGTATATATTCAAAAAGTTTGGGACAAACAGTACCTGGTACTTAATACACTGTCACTAAACACTATGTGTTTTTATAGTCATTAATATTGCCCAATCTGAGCCTTGGTTTTCCCATCTGGAAATGAAAGCTTTGCCCTAAAGCTAAATGGTACTTTCATGCTTTCCAAATCAAACAATGAAAGATTTTGTATCTAAGCCCATGAAAAGCAATTGTGTCTGGTGGCCTATAGGATGAATTTTTCAAGTGGGAAGTATGATAAAAAAGGGGCCTGTTTTCCTGAGGTCCTTGATGGTAGCCATTGCTAAAGTTAATAAGACCTATTTTCCAGACTAATTATGTTACATAGATTAATTGACATTAATTGCAATTGACAAATTAATGACACAGCTTAAATTTTTCCATTGACGTTGAAAGGCATTTACTTCTCAGTGATGCCTCCTTTCAGCTGTATTTGGCCTTTCCTAGCATAGAACATCCTATCAGAATGAAAGTAGACCTAGGCAAAAGGCTGCCAAGCCTTTATAATCAGGATAGCTGGGTGGAAGAAAGAAGGTAGAGCCAGGACAGTAAGAGATGCTGATGCCTTGAGGTCGGTTGGGCGGCAGGCCAAGACACCAAAGGTGGCATCAGACATAGGTGTAACTAGACCTTAAAAGTGAGGAGGGAGAGCAAGAGAAGGTCCATTATGTCAGGTTAACAGTGAAGAAATTCTAAGCCACAGGAGGTGTTCTAGACAGTTTGAGAAAAACAGAGCAATCCCATCAAGACTCCAACCATCGCCAGATCCTATTCACTGTGGGGCCACATCCAGTTTAGCAGGGCCCCAGGAGAAGACTTAGAGTCAAGGCATCTTGGCTGTTGGACCAACTGGGCAGGTGTTCAGTCAGGACTATGTGTAGGGACCTGGCCCAGGCAGCAGCCCTGTCTGATGTGCAAACAAGGAAGGAGGCAAAGGGTGGCTGTTGGGCCCCATTGGCTCCATATATACCAGGTCTTACTCCTGAACCCCCAGTACCACCCCTGGTACCACCCAATCCCAAGTCACATCAATGGTGGAGACAGGGCTCTTGATTGAGTTCCCCCAACTAGTCACAATGGGCTGAGGTGTTCAGCCCCTCACTATTCGACATGCAGGCCAGGGGGCAGCAGCAGCAACTGCATCAGCAAGCCTCTGGTTGGAAATGCAGGATCCTCAGGCTCCACCCCAGACCGGAGGGATCAGAATCTGCCTTCTCCCGAAATCCCTAGGCACCTCACGAAACATGAAAATTCAGAAGCACTTCTCTCAATGCAAGAAATGCTGAAGACATGGGCAGGGGAAGCCAGACAGAAACCGAGAATAGCCTAATAATAGATGCAGGCGTCTGTATAGGGAGAAAAACTGGGCGTTTTCCTCACACTTTGTTCACGTTTCTTCTTGTTTTCCTTTGACTACTAGACATGGCATTTCAGGGAGGTCACTTCCTGGCTCAATTCGGGTTTCCCCTCTGATGAGTGTATTAAACTAGATCCTGTCTGTTTAGAGTCCTTCCCTCAGGTGTTCTTTTGGTTTCGGACTTCAAAGGCTGGTATTGGTGTGAACACACCTGTCCTGTTCTCTGGAGAAGTCCAGGCTATTGACTGGCCAGGAAATCGTTTCCTGAGTGATTCCTGCCAAAACCCGAGTTCGGCCTATTGTTTGGATCTGGCTAGGCAAGGGAGATTTGTCAGCTGCGTGCTTGTTGGATGATGAGGCGGCTAAACACAATCCTACAGAGAAAACATGTATTGTCTGGGTGACACAGAGTCACACAGGAACATCAGGACTTTGACTGGCATCTTCCCATCTTTGTCGAAACTTTTGTTCCATCAGTTGGTTTTAGGGATGCCACAATTTGGTACTCTGTACTCCTCTACCCACCTTCTTCTACACACACACACACACACACACACACACACACCACAAAAATTCCTACGATTCGTGTAGGAATTTTGAATATATGGCTGGTCCTATCTGTATTAAGACAAACATCTCCTCGCTCCGTGCTGCAGGTTGGTGTACGCTAAAGCCTGCAAGCCAAATCCAGCCTCTGCCTATTTTTTATAAGTAAAATGTGACTGAAACTCAGCCATACTCATTAGGTAGTGCTATGGCTGTTTTGGGGCTTCCCCCTGAAAGGGAAGAGTTATGGCCAACCGTAGGGTCTCAGAACCTAAAACATTGACTGTGTGGTCCTTCACAGAAAGTGTGCCAGCCCCTGCTGTAGCTCAAGAGTGTGGGAAGGGAAGTTTGTGTCTTCCACTCAGTGATACTTCGTCGAGTGTAGCAGTCACCAGATGATGCAACTGGGAACTCAGAAGTTAGCCTGTGCTACAGGGTAGCCTAAGGATTAAAAGATGCTGGGTTCAGAGAAGTTCAGCCCCTCTGTGCACATGGTGTGGAATCTTGAACAAGTTGCTGAATGTCTCTGATCCTCAGTGTCCCCTCCCATGAACACAATCATTGGCATGCCAGAGCCTGGGGGAAACTGTGGTAGTTACCCCCAGGTTCTTCTGGGGCGAGATGGACCATCACCCCAGAACCAAGAGCTGGTATCATATCCCATTATTGACACCGATGGCTGCTGCAGAGGCACCTGCCAAAGTCAGGTTGCTGATAGGTGATGGTATTGTCCCTAAAGGATGCTGAGAAAGCCACCTTCTCTGAAGCAGAGCGATACAGACTTGTTGGAGATATGGCTTCCTGCTTCTTCCATTCCTAGTCGGGGGGTGTCCAGAATCTACAGAGAGAGCAGACTGCCTCCCTTCCTAATTAGCCCTTTATGGTGCCTCTTGGTAGACAGATGAATAAACAGTCTCTTTGTACTATTTTATGAGCTTTTTGAGGGCAGGCATCTGATTCACCTAGCATAGCATCTGACCTGTGGTAGCTGCTCAGTGTGTTGGCTGAGTGGACCACAGAGTCTGGAATGACAGTCTGTTAACATCAACGCCCTGCTCTTTACAGAAACAAACCCGTCATTCTGGAGCCAGGAGAGTACACATGTAGTAAAGAAACCACCCAGGGGGGTGGGGGAGGGGTGGCACAGTGGGTTGAGTTCAGCTCTTGGTTTTGGCTTGTGATCTCCGGGTCATGGGATTGAGCCCCACATCCGGCTCCACATTCAGGGTGGAGTCTGTTTCAGACTCTCTCTCTCTCTCTCCCTCTTCCTCTGCCCCTCCTTCCTGTGCTCTCTCTCTCTCTCTCTCTCTCTCAAATAAATTAACAAATCTTTATGAAACACCAGAGATATAAGGAGTCTTCCAGTGATGGTTGTGGAAATCCCTGGGGCACCATGTCCTCAAGCCAGGACCTAGCACCCCAAGATACCCCTCAGCCTTCAGTGTCTGCAAAGAGGATGGAGACTCAGAGTGGTGTTCCTGGTGAGGAACAACAAATATGAGGGCGAGAACTCTCTTCTAGGGAGCCCTCAGATGGAAGATGCTGGCTGCCCTCAAATAGTAATCCCCGGGGTCACCTGGAGAAATGGTCCACAGAAAATATTCCGTGACCTGTACAGACATCCAGAGAGCTGCTTTCTCCCATGGCCTCCCACAGGTTTGACTACCTCAGAGTAGTCAAAGAGGGATGCCAGGTGCACAGAGTTGTGCAAGAGGGATGAAGACAAAGTAGATAGATTGTCTACAAAATAAATGCCAAGCTGTCATTTCAGGGCTGCCCTAGAGAAAAGCTCCAGCTAGCAACTGTCTGAAAAATGCCATTTGTAATTCCTTCCAAGTTCCTCAACCTCCTTTCTCAAGTTTGGACAAAATCTGGGGATAGTAAGGTCCTCCTGTGCGAATCCAACTCTCCTTGCCCAGCCTGCATATGAGTCACTGTATGTTGCTGGGCCTTAGTTTTCTCACTATGAATGGGGAACAGAAGTCAGAATTCAGTAAAATAACATAAAGCACACAGTAGGTGCTCAACCAGAGTTCTTTCTTTTCCTCTCTTAAGTCCTGAGACTCATGGTAGGGAGAATCGTGAAGTAGGAATTAACAAAATGTTTAAGCCCATGTTTGGTTCAGCTCTTTTGTTGGTCTGTCTTTTTGAAGGTGTCCTGGTCCGTGAGATCCTCAAACACATGAAGAGTGCAACTCAGCCATCGAACCACAGAAAACTCATCATGTATTCCGCAGTAAGTGTTTTCACCTCCACTCAATAGCCATCTGTTCAGGCAGTAATCTCTTTAAGGAGGGAGCCTCATTTTCTTCATCGTCACCTCCCTTTTGCCCAATAGATGGTAGACATTTTAGATATTGATTCTTCAGCTCTCCTAAATATGTGTCTATATGACCACCTGCGTGGTTCGCATTTTAAAATTTTTTTTAATTTTAATTTCAAAATTTGATACATAATTCTGGCCCTTGAGGAGTTTACAATCCAGGACTGACAAAAAGACATAAACACCCTACAAAGCAGTATAGAAATGCAGTGCAAGCAAGTGCCTTGGTGGCATGGAGAAGGGAAGCATCCCTTCTGTTCCAAACTAAAAGCAGAGCAGGAACGGGATGCGGTGATGAATGGGATGTCGGCGGGGAGTAAGGATGTGGAGGGAAAACCACAGGTGAAGGCTATGTTTCAAGCCTCCAGGACTGGAAGGAGGGTGGAGCCATTAACAGAGGTGCTCTTGGGCCGGGGGGATGTAGCAATTTAGACAGCTGGGTTTGAAATGCCAGGGGGCGCCCAAATAGAAACTCCAAGAGACAAAGGGACTAGAAGAGAGAAGGGGGGAAGAGAGCTGCAACATGAAGTTAGAGCTACATTGGATGCAGAAAGAAGACTTCAGTCTTAGGAGCAGGAGCCAGGGAAAGAGGCACTGATCAGGGAGTTGGGGCGGGGAGGTGGGGAATTCAAGGGGTGCATTGAGCACTGAGATGGCTGTCCATGGAGTCTGCAATGAGTCCTGCAATCAGGACACATAGTATGGGAATTCAGCTTCCCACCTACTTCTTTATGACAGAGGATTTCTCAGATGTGATTTGGCTGGAGAAAGCCACGTTTTCATTCTGCAGGAAGATGGAAGAAGTGACTCCAGATACGGGGAAGTCTGTTTATCATCAAAGGTTCTGAGTGGTGTAAGACAAAAGCTCATGGATTGAACAGAATGTAGTCCTTCCTGGAGAGGGGCTTCCTGAAACCAGTCCGTTCTGCCAGTTTCTTTAGTTTCTCATCTGGTTTCCTGTTCTAATTGGTGTGACTTCTTGCAAGTTATAATTCCATAACTAGTTCCTTGTCCAGGAAATCAGTTCTAAGCCCTTTTTAATATGTGTACACTGCCATATAGTTTAGGCACCCAAATGTTATGCCCATTTTGTAGATACAGATGCTAAGGACTTTCAAAGATTATTAAGTTAATTAGTGGCAAAACTGGGACTGAAAACCAGCCCCCTGTGCCCTCCAGCCACTCGGGGATAAACAATTAACAATTACTTTTGAGCTATGCTCTCTATTTCCTTACATTTTGACCTCTCTAACATTTATAACCTTATATATTCTTCCCCAGCTTTACTTTTTTTAAGACTTTTTAAATTCATTTATTTGAGAGAGAGAGCACAAGCAGGAGGAGAGGCCGAGGGAGAAGCAGATTACCCACTGAGCAGGGAGCCTGACATGGGATTCAATCCCAGGACCCTGAGATCATGACCTGAGCTAAAGGCAGACACTTAAACAACCGAGCCACCCAGGCATCCCTCTTCTCCAACTTTAAAATCAGATTATTCTAATCTGTAGAAGAAATATAATCTAGCACTAATATGTTCCAAAATGTTTTAAAATTTAATGAAACAAGCTAGAACCGGGATGTTCCACTGGGGAAAAGCATGGTACAAAACCTGAACACCAGACTCAAGTTTACTTTCTTCCATTTTGGGGTTATATGACATCAAGCAAGTTACTTAATTTATCTGGGCCTTTTTTTTTTTTTAAGATTTCATTTATTTATTTAATAGAGAAAGGGATAGAGAGGGAACACAAGCAGGGGGAGTGGTGGAGAGAGAAGCAGGCCCCCTGCTGAGCAGGGAGCCTGATGCGGGGCTCAATCCCAGGACCCTGGGATCATGACCTGAGCCCAAGGCAGATGCTAACGACTGAGCCACCTAGGTGCCCCCTGTTTGTTCATCTTTTTAATGGGAATGTACTGCCTAGCACACAACAGATGCTCCACCAAAATTAGCCCTTCCCCTCTCTACCATGGGGGTATGACAAATTTAAGTGATTCAGAAACCATCATGGTTCTCTACAAGTGCTTAGTACCACCTGTGGAATGTACATCTGAACCAAAGGTAAAGATGGAAAATGATTTGCTTCAAATTCCCACAGCATGACACTACCGTGAGTGGCCTACAGATGGCACTAGATGTTTACAATGGAATCCTTCCTCCCTATGCTTCATGCCACATAATGGAATTGTATCTTGAGAAGGGGTAAGTATCTAAGAGGTGCTTTTCACACTTAATACCACTGGACCCCAGGGGTTTTATTATTATTATTATTATTATTATTATTATTATTATTATTGTATTGTATTAAAAATTTTCTTAAAATATTTAATTTTCAATTAAGTACGTAAAAAATTTAACTACCTAAAAAAATGTATACTATGCAAAATAATTCCCTAAGTTAAAAATATTGCTATTTTTCCACTTTCAAATTTCATGAAACAATTTTATCCAAACTCTTTGTATGCATCTTAACTTGTGTCTTCATCAGTAGAGCCAATTTTGAGTCCCCTAAAACTGTTTTACAGATATATTAACAGGGGCGTCTGGGTGGTTCAGTCCATCAAACGTCTGCCTTAGCTCAGGTCATGATCCCAGGGTCCTAGAATTGACCCCCACAACTGGCTTTTGCTCAGCACGAAACTGCTTCTCCCTCTCCTCCCCGCTTGTGCTCTGTCTCTTGCAATCTCTGTCACTGTCTCTTTCTCTCAAATAAATAAATAAAATCTTTTTTTAAAAACAGATATATTAACTAATAAGGGTAATTTTGGCTACTGTACAAATGAACCTCAGATTCTCAGAGGCCTATCCCAATGGACATTTCTTTCTCACTCATCTAATGCTCCAACAGTGATGTCCGTGGTTGGTTGCAGCACCTGGGTGGCTCAGTCAGTTAAGTATCAACTCTTGATTTTGGCTGAGGTCATGATCTCAGGGTCATGATCTTAGAGTCATGACATCAAGCCACACCTCAAACTTAGCACTGGGCATGGAGACTGCTTAAGATTCTCTTTTCCTTTCCTCCTCCCCCTCTCCCCCTAAAAAAAGAAAGAGAGAGAGAGAGATGACCCGACCCATTAGGAGGTGACTCAATCATACTGTGATTTGGGGACCCAGGGCTCTATCTTTTTAGGACCTATAGTAAGGCCATAACTCCCATAGGTACACTAGTGATTCCTCTTTGATGGATTTGGGCAAAGTAAATTGAAAGGGTCCACCATTTTAAATGCCATTAAGAACTTTCATGATTCAGGAGAAGATGTCAAAATATCAACATTAACAGAAGTTTGGAGGAAGTTGATTCCAAAGCCCTCACAGATGACTTAGAGGGATTTAAGACTTCAATGCAGGGGCACCTGGGTGGCTCAGTGGGTTAAAGCCTCTGCCTTCGGCTCAGGTCATGATCCCGGGGTCCTGGGATCGAGCCCCACATAGGGCTCTCTGCTAGGCGGGGAGCCTGCTTCCCTTCCTCTCTCTCTGCCTACTTGTGATCTCTCTCTCTCTCTCTGTCAAATAAAATAAAACAAAATCTTAAAAAAAAAAAAACTTAAAAAAAAAAAAAGACTTCAATGCATATGTGGTAGAAACAGCGAGAGAACTAGAATTAGAGGCAGAGCCTGAAGATGGGACTGGACTGCTGCAATCTCATGACCAAACTAACGGGTGAGGAGTTGCTTCTTACGGATGGGCAAAGAGGGTGGTTTCTTGAGATGGAAACTATGCCTGCTGAAGATGCTGGGAACATTGTTGAAATGACAAAGGATTGAGAATATCACATAAACTCAGTTGATGAAGCAGCAGCAGGGTTTGAGGGCAAGGACTCTAATTTTGAAAGAAGTTCTACTGTGGGTAAAATGCTCACAAACAGTATCACATGCTGCAGAGAGATGGTTGGTGAAAGGAAGGGTCAATCAATGTGGCAGACTTCACTGTTGCCTTATTTTAAGAAATTGCCCCAGTTACCCCAGCCTTTGGCAACCACCACCCTACTGTCAGAGGCCATCAACACTGAGGCAAGACCCTCTACCAGCAAGAAGATTACAACTCGCTGCAAGCTCAGAAGATGGTTAGCATTTTTTTTTAGCAATAAAGTATTCTTAATTAACTTATACACATTTTTTAGGTATAATGCTATTGCACACTTAATACACTACCGTGTAGTATAAACATAACTTTTGTATGCACTGGGAAACCAGATAATTGATTTGATTCACTGTATGATAATATTTGCTTTATTGTGGTGGTCTGAAACCAAACCCACAGCATCTCCAAGGAATGCGTCTAGTTGCTTGGTCTCACCTACATGCAAAGGAGTCTGGGAAATGTAGTCCCTTTTCAGCCGTAACTCTAGTATGTGAAAAGAGATTCATGAACTTTGATCAACTATTAGTCATCTTTGCCATATCATCTTGAGATAAAAGATGCTGTCACTGGGAAAATCATTTCAGGGTATAAGTAGTCATTCACATAATATTGGGAAGTTTTAAAAAACATATCTCTAGGGATGCCTGGGTGGCTCAGTCTGTTAAACGGCTGCCTTTGGCTCAGGTCATGATCCCAGGGTCTTGGGACTGAGTCCCACATCAGGCTCCATGCTTGGCAGTGGTTAGCCTGCTTCTCCCTCTGCCTGTGCTCCCCCTGTTCATGCTCTCTCCCTCCCTCTCTCTGACAAATAAGTAAATAAATCCTAATATATATATATATATATATATATAGAGAGAGAGAGAGAGAGAGAGAGAATATATATATAAAATATATACACACACACACACATATATACATACATATACTTGTGGTTACTACTGGTTATGTGGCTTTCAAAAGTGAAATTTTTTTAATGATTTATTTATTCATTTTAGAGACAGAGCACAAGCAGGAGGGGCAGAGGGAGAGAGAGAGAATCTCAAGCAGACTTCGCATCTAGCAAAGAGCCCGACTCGGGCCTCAGTCCCCTGACCATGAGATCATGACCTGAGCCGAAACCAAGAGTCAGGTGCTTAAAAACAACTGTACCACCCAGGCACCCCTGAAAGTGATATTTTAAAAGGCTTATTTATAAAAACACCCAACAGCTGCAGTTGTGAGGTTACTACCCCAAGAATGAGCACTAAATCCTACCTGAGCTTCTTTTCTGCCTCTTTGGCAAATGACTCCGTAGGCTCTCAAAGTAGTTTTATAAGGCTGGCATACACCTTGTTTTTTCAAATAAAGTATCGAATATGAGGGAGTATAAGGACTTAGGTATACACCCACACCCTCTCTCTGAGGTATAATTTTTACAAAGTCTGAATGTGTATTTAATTAAGCACATATGTTAAATATTGCTCAGTTCCGTGTTTATTGCCTGAATAAGGAGAGCAGAGATACCTTTGTTCAGGAGAAAACTTAAAAGAAATCCTGAGAAGAGAAGAGAGAAAATGAAGTAAATCAGAATCACGAAGGGGAGAGAATAAGAGAAAGAAAACCCAATATCCCACCTGCTCCCCACTTCTTACTCAGTCTCTTCAGATCACCCCAATTCCCCCAACCATCTCCTCTCAGCTCCCTCTCCAGTGAAGCCTCCTGGTCCCCACCTCTTTTGCCCCTGGTTATCTGACAAACCAGCCCTCCCATTTCCACCCTCTGGATCTGGCCCACCTGCATCAATCTACCCATTCTCACACCTAAGTTAGCTAATACCCACTCATTCCTGTAAATTCTTCCCCTCTTAACCTGTGTCTTCTTAACTTTTTTTTTTTTTTTAAGATCTTATTTATTTGAGAAAAAGAGCACATGGTGGGGAGGGGCAGAGGGAGAAGCAGACTCCTCGCTGAGCAGGGAGCCCAATGCGAAACTTGATCCCAGAACCCTGGGATCATGACCCAAGCCAAAGGCAGATGCTTAACCGACTGAGCCACCCAGAAGCCCCTAACTTCTTAACTACAGCTGACATATTATGGGCCAGGTGGAAAATAATTCAATGGCAATTCAACAACAAAGGGCTAACTACTCTGTCGTCTACCTTCCTCCACCAGGGAGTACTTTGTAGAGATGTACTACCGGAATGAGACACGGCACGAGCCATATCCCCTCACGCTGCCAGGCTGCACTCCCAGCTGTCCTCTGACGGAGTTTGCTAAGCTGGTTGCTCCTGTGATCCCCCAAGACTGGTCCACGGAGTGTATGACCGCAAGCAATGACCAAGGTACTGGGGATGTTATGAGTTAGTGTGTCTGCAGAGCTCTGCAGAAAAGGCAGAATACCCTTTCTTCAGGCAGACGTGGCTTTGAGAATATGACTCGGCCATCACCCCCAGATTTGAGGGAAATGGGTTTGGGGTGATAATTTGTCTGTTTCAGGGGCCCCCAACTTCATTCAACTCCTACCTCTCTCCCTGCCCCCCCTTGCCTAAACCTTGACTTGGTTTTTCCAGTGTTAATCGAAAAGGGTATCATGTCAAAATAGAATCAGAGATTAAACTTAGGTCAAAGTTCATGTGTCTGCCATGAGCTATATGATTGGCCACACAGTTTTGGGGTCTTTTTTTAAGAACTCCCAGCTATCACTTGAGTGGGATTAAATGAGGTTGTTCTTTAAGTGTCTGAAGTGAAACAGATTTCAAACAAAATCCATAATCTAGAGTGAGAGCAAGGAAAGGAAAAAGTTGATCCTAGGCAGATGGGCAAAGGACCAACTTACCTATTGGTTCCGGCCTTCTCACAAGGAAAGGCAGAGAAATGAATACAGTGGAGCCATCTACAGAAATCGTCTACACTGGGAAGCTGGCCCTATCTTTTTCTATTTATGTTAAAACATATGGGGTAGAAAAGCTGAAAAGTAAATACCTCTTTGTATCCTTTAGCCCTGGAAAATCCACGTTACTTTTGAAGAAACCAAAAGCAAACTTGCCAGAAAACTTTGTTGTATATAATATATATGGCAGCTCTTGGAGCACAGACATCCTAGCAAATAAGTAATATTATTTAGGCACACAACACACCAGAGATGAGAACCCTGCGTGGGTGGTTTCCCTTGAAGATGGTAAGAGATGCTGACTCTGGAGTTGATTTAAGAGAAAAAGTACGATGACACGTATCAAACTGGAATAAAATTATAAATGTGAGAATGTTCTAAGTGCCTCCAAGACCAAAACTTACTGGAATGTTGAAAGTATGGCTGGGTGATAGCTGTCCTGAGCACAAGAGGGATGTGTAAGGCTTTGATCCTGGGATCTTCAGAAAACCTAAGCAAGCTCACGGGTCCTTCGGAAATGATTCACTCTGCAAGAAGAACTCATGTACCAATGACACTCTTTAGACTCGTGTAGATTTCCTGGGTTGCAGGTGCAACACATCTAGAGAACACCGTGCCACGTGACCATGACAGCTAAAGATGAAACCATTTCTAGAGATGGTATCTGCTGGATGCCAGAGTCCAGAGCAGAGCCATTCCCTCGCCTAGTGGGTTATGCGATGACTGACATGAGACATTGGTTCATATATTTATTTGTATTATTTTTTCCCAAGTAAATATTTGTCCCCAGCAGTACAATCTAGTTACCCTTCCCTCCCCGTGCATGTAACTTCCCCCCAGCAGTAAGCCAAATGTAAAATAGTGAATAAAGTCGCTAGTAGGGAGTTCAGAACATTACTGTTATGATGAATTGTGAAAAGTGTGTATGTGTTAAATTAGAATGAAATCCAAGAAGGACTGATTTGAGGGGCTCTATTTTTGTTTGGGGATTTTATCTTAATGTAACTGGGAGGTAAATATTAATGGAAAGTAAAAATGATTTTGACTCACTTGGATGAATATTTTACATTGAAAATGTACTAAGTTTGGACTTTACTGCTTCAGAAAAAGGCTAAGCTGATGGATGGCTCTGCTTCATCTGTTAAGGGGGAACTTGCAAGAAAACACCCTGGGAAAATGCATAATGTAGCGGGGAAGCAAAAAGATACATATTACACAAGGGTTGTGTCTTATGACTACAAGGGCTGCTAGGGGACGAGAGTTAACTGAATTCAGAGGGACAGAAGCAGTCAGGAATTGGCAGCCAAGGCAACCTGTAGGAGGTAACAGCTGTACCATCTGAAATCAGTTTGGATGGAGATTTCTAATGGTGTGGTACAAGGTACTAGAAAGCCATTTATTAAATGTCTTAGTGGCTCGAACGTGGAAAGGGTAGGTGAGTTATTCAGCAGAAGATTCTGGGTCCAAGGAGATTCCCACATGTAATCCCACAGGTAATCAAGGGGCCAATTCTAATAAGATAAAATATCATCTCCACAAGAGCAAGGATCTTTATCTGTTGTGTTCTCCCTTATATCTGTCCTCAGAAATACCTGTGTCTGACATGGATTAGCACTCAATAAATATTTGTTCCAGGAATGTATAAATTACTTATCTTTCCTCCCTGAACCTACTGTCTCTATCTTGATTTGCATCAATACCCAGTAACCTGGGAGTTAACTTTTGATCCGAACATCTCCTTTATTCTCCATAGCTGATCTGTCCCCTCTTCTTACCATACCTATCTGTAGAGTGTTTATAAAACTCTTTTCCTCAAGACACCAGTGTCAGGGCGTCTGGGTGGCTCAGTCGATTAAGCGTCTGCCTTCAGCTCAGGTCATGATCCCAGGGTTCTGGGATCGAGGCCCATGTCAGGCTCCCTGCTCAGCATGGAGTCTGCTTCTCCCTCTGCTCCTCCACCCTCATGCTCTCTCTCGCACACCAGGATCAACAACTTAATATTCAAATAGAGTGGAACTAATTACAAAATATGTTAATAAAGAGAAAACTTAGGGATTGTTGTACTGGAGCCAATACCTACCAACCTCAAGAGCACCACGTGCACATCTTTCCCGACTCTGAACTCAAAGACTTGACTTTGGCAGTGTGAAATTGGTCATGGTGTCCTAGCAGGAGCATTTTCACCACAGAAATCAGCATATGCCACAAATTAGAGTTTTGTTTCTTGTGGTTTTGATGCAGTTTATTAGCACGCCACTGGCTTTAGCTCATAGAGAGCTTGTTAAGAGTCTATAACATAAGGTGGTCTCCAACAAGATGAATTCAAAATCTGAACTCCTTGAAGGAAAAACATTTAGATTTGTTCCATGTGGTCTCAAAGAGTGATGCTTGGGGCAGCAGGTAAAAATTTCAGAAAGACAGACTGTGATCAGCGTGGGGAAATTGCTGGAACAGAAAGTCCTATTTGCCTTGACAGAGACACCATTAAGCAGGCCAAAGTATAAGAGGTTATAGGTATTGAGTGATTTCTTAGTAGGGCCACAAAATTTAGCAAATAAAAGTACAGGGTGCCCAGATACATTTGAATAATAGTTTTAACTACTGGATTTTTATATTATATTGGGGGGAAATAAAGATGACTACAGAATATTTAGGGTATCCTGAGAAAGCCAGTACGGAAAGCAGGACAGGGGCGCCTGGGTGGCTGAGTGGGTTAAAGCCTCTGCCTTCAGCTCAGGTCATGATCCCAGGGTCCTGGGATCCAGCCCCATATTGGGGGGTGGGGGGCGGTCTCTGCTCAGCAGGGAGCCTGCTTCACTTTCTCTCTCTGCTGCCTCTCTGCCTACTTGTGATCTCTGTCTGGCAAATAAATAAATAAAATCTTTTTTTTTTTTAAAGATTTTATTTATTTATTTGTCAGAGAGAGAGAGGGAGAGAGAGCGAGCACAGGCAGACAGAATGTATCAAGTTATTTTTCTCCTTGGATCAATTACTAAGATGAATTATATTCTTAGATTTGCTCTAATGAGCCATCTTTACATGTCTAGGCTCAAGCCCCTTTCTTCGGATATCGAATTATTTGTTAATATTTTACTCAGAGCTTTTGCATTCATATTCAAAGTACCATTGGACTACAGTTTTCTTTCCTGGCCAGTCTTTTTGTCAATGTCAGTGTTGCACTTAGTTCTTAAAAATGTTTTGGAAGTTTTCTTTTTTTTTCCTTTCTCTACACTCTATAACAGTTAAAATAAGCATTGGAATAACTTGCTCCTGAAAGTCTTGGTAGAATTTCTCTGTAAAGTCATCTGGCCCTGGAGTTTTTGTTTCATTTGGCTTGGCTTGGGGATGGGGGAGGAGATCTTTAGTATATTTATTTTATGGATATCTGTTTGGGTTAATATTGGCAAATTATATTTTCTTAGCAAATGTACCCACCAAATAATACCTCCCACAAGGATTCCCAGAAATTGCTGCCAAAGTCACCAGGCAGATAGCTGAGTAGTGGGTCTCGTGACCATGACAATCCAAGAATAATACAGTAGAGAAATGTTTACATCCCACCCAAATTTCAAATTTATAGCCAAATAGCGGGTCCAGTTTCTGTGGTATATTCCTGAGGTGCTCTGGCCTAAGAAATGCTTTCCTTTCTCACCTTGACTTGTCATTTTTATGTGAGTTCTACTTCACCTACTTCCCCAAAAATTTTGAGGGAGTACACTTGGCCTGATTCCGGGACAACCCAGGAACACGTGGCAGTAAGCCAGCATGCACCCATACTTTTAATGTAATCATGAGATGCTCAGTTAGTGTTCATGAAATTGTTTGGGTTCATATTACCACAGCCGATGTTCCTGGTGCACGTTTATGTGAAGAACAGTGTTTTCAGTGGGGGCAGATTTGCCCCAAAGGGAACCTTGGCAATGTTTGGAGACTCTTCGGTTGTCCCAACTGAGGGATTAGGGATGATGGTAACCATCTGGTTGGTGAGAGGCCAGGCAGACAGCCAAACACCCTACAAAGCCAGGGCACCCTCCACAACAGCCAAATAGCCGTAATGCTGAGACTGACTGACTCTAATGCAGAAATGTTTTCTCTGTCCATGTGTGTTTCAGGATTTTATAGAAACCCTGCCAACATTTACAGGATACCATACCCAGGACCTTTTTGGAATGTGGACTAAAGTCTACGACCCTTTATTTTGTGAGGTAAAAGAAAAAATATCAAAGATTAACTTGCAGTCTGATTTTTTTACTTATTCCTATTTTGAAACAGATAAATACACTTTCTTACACTTTTTGGCAGATATATTATGCTTCCTTTGACATTGAAACATAATTCAAGACTTCTTTATATTAAATTGAAAACTCTAACTTTTTCTCTCCATTTATGTTTTCACCCTTTAGAAAACTGCAGGCAAAATTGCTTTTCTTTTGTCTTGCCATTTACTTATTTTTCAGTCCCTCAGGAATGCTGGGCTCCTGTCACGGATTTTAATGAAAAAAGCAATATTATTATAAGACAGAGAAAAAAAAAAAGTACCTGATTTCTGGATATAAAAATAAGCAAGACAACTTTAAGCCAGGCTATTGAAATTGATTTGTTGGGAATCTCTTCCTTGCTGTACCTGCATATGAAATACTACATCAATTACCGTTGGGGTTTTTAAGGCTACTTGGTATTTTTCACTCACTATGCACCATCTACTGGCCTAAAAGGGTACTCCATAATCCTGTTTTTCCCACCGGGTTTACTGAATCCTGGGGCAAAATTCTGACTACCCATAGGACTGATAACCACCTGTGATCTTGAGATCATCGTGAGGGCCCGGGAACCAGCAACTACCTTCATGGTTCCGTGTCAGTAACAAATGACACCGTTTGCCCCCTCCACAACAGAGTTTATGGACCTTCACATGACCTTCCTGATAGTTTCACTATATCATTAGCATCTGTTTCAAGGAAGGTTTACTAGCCTTATCAAAGACTCTTCAGGGGCGCCTGGGTGGCTAGTCAGTTAAGCATCTGATGCTTGGTTTAGGCTCAGGTCATGATCTCAGGGTCATGAGACAGAGCCCTATGTCCGGCTCTGTCCTGGGTATAGAGCCTGCTTAGGATTCTTTCTCTTCCTCTGCTCCTCCCCACCCCAAATAAACAAATAAATCTTTAAAAAAAAAAAAAAAAAGACTCTTCAGTGGACATAAGAGCCCACATTTTGGCTTAAGTCTTGATTTTTTTTCTTCCTTACTACAGGTTGATCTGAGCTGTTCTGTGATGTGGCCATGGTGCTTGATTTCCTCTTCACTTCTCTCCCACTTCTTTCCTCACTAGACACTCCACTTTCATTTCTTTCAAGTACTCTCTCTCTCTCAATCCTACCTTTGAATGTGGGAGATTCTTAATGAACTTTTCATAGCAAGTAATAAATATTGGCAGGAAGTCTACACCAGCTCTGCTATCCATCTTATTCATCCATTTAATACATATTCACCAAAAGCCTACTGTGTGTATGGTTCACGTTCCCCAGGAGTGAGTAAACTGAAAGCTGATGGGAGTAGAGGGTCTGGTACTGAAGGCTCCAGAAATATACTGCCTCTCCCAGCTGTCCTCTCAGGTTTGACAGAAATATCATCTAACACTGTCAGTGTTACGTTCCCCACAGGTTCATAGATTTCTAAACCTTTCATAAAGGAATGAGGTATATTCTTGCCCTACCTTACCCTTACTCTGCAAAATAGAAATCCTCCTTTGGACCCAGAGTTCAGCCAAAACCTATGGAATTCATAGGAGGGAGCAAATCAGTCTCTGTGAATTTCCCTTCTGAAAATCAATACCACTACATACGGCAAAGTAAAGTTTTCCTTGAGAGAAATGGCTGGTTAAGAAAGGCTAGACCCAGCAGTTCTTACGGGGCAAAGAGGACAAAAGAGTCAACAAATAAAAATACACATTTTCTTCCCTTTTTCTTTGCTACAGAGTATTCACAACTTCACTCTACCCTCGTGGGCCACAGAGGACACCATGATTAAGTTGAAAGAATTATCAGAATTATCTATCCTGTCCATGTATGGAATTCACAAGCAGAAAGAGAAATCTAGACTGCAGGGGGGTAAGTATATAAAAAAGTGAAAGGACTATACTAGATCTGTGGTTGAGTGATTGGGGTCTGAGTGCTGTCCCACCAGTAATCCGCTATGTGACCTTGGACTAGTCACTTTATCACTCCTGCACTAGTTTCCGTTCTGCAAAATGGGGATAATAATGATACCTCCTCACAGGTAGTAAGGATTAAAATAAATGTATATATTCAAAAAGTTTGGGACAAACAGTACCTGGTACTTAATACACTGTCACTAAACACTATGTGTTTTTATAGTCATTAATATTGCCCAATCTGAGCCTTGGTTTTCCCATCTGGAAATGAAAGCTTTGCCCTAAAGCTAAATGGTACTTTCATGCTTTCCAAATCAAACAATGAAAGATTTTGTATCTAAGCCCATGAAAAGCAATTGTGTCTGGTGGCCTATAGGATGAATTTTTCAAGTGGGAAGTATGATAAAAAAGGGGCCTGTTTTCCTGAGGTCCTTGATGGTAGCCATTGCTAAAGTTAATAAGACCTATTTTCCAGACTAATTATGTTACATAGATTAATTGACATTAATTGCAATTGACAAATTAATGACACAGCTTAAATTTTTCCATTGACGTTGAAAGGCATTTACTTCTCAGTGATGCCTCCTTTCAGCTGTATTTGGCCTTTCCTAGCATAGAACATCCTATCAGAATGAAAGTAGACCTAGGCAAAAGGCTGCCAAGCCTTTATAATCAGGATAGCTGGGTGGAAGAAAGAAGGTAGAGCCAGGACAGTAAGAGATGCTGATGCCTTGAGGTCGGTTGGGCGGCAGGCCAAGACACCAAAGGTGGCATCAGACATAGGTGTAACTAGACCTTAAAAGTGAGGAGGGAGAGCAAGAGAAGGTCCATTATGTCAGGTTAACAGTGAAGAAATTCTAAGCCACAGGAGGTGTTCTAGACAGTTTGAGAAAAACAGAGCAATCCCATCAAGACTCCAACCATCGCCAGATCCTATTCACTGTGGGGCCACATCCAGTTTAGCAGGGCCCCAGGAGAAGACTTAGAGTCAAGGCATCTTGGCTGTTGGACCAACTGGGCAGGTGTTCAGTCAGGACTATGTGTAGGGACCTGGCCCAGGCAGCAGCCCTGTCTGATGTGCAAACAAGGAAGGAGGCAAAGGGTGGCTGTTGGGCCCCATTGGCTCCATATATACCAGGTCTTACTCCTGAACCCCCAGTACCACCCCTGGTACCACCCAATCCCAAGTCACATCAATGGTGGAGACAGGGCTCTTGATTGAGTTCCCCCAACTAGTCACAATGGGCTGAGGTGTTCAGCCCCTCACTATTCGACATGCAGGCCAGGGGGCAGCAGCAGCAACTGCATCAGCAAGCCTCTGGTTGGAAATGCAGGATCCTCAGGCTCCACCCCAGACCGGAGGGATCAGAATCTGCCTTCTCCCGAAATCCCTAGGCACCTCACGAAACATGAAAATTCAGAAGCACTTCTCTCAATGCAAGAAATGCTGAAGACATGGGCAGGGGAAGCCAGACAGAAACCGAGAATAGCCTAATAATAGATGCAGGCGTCTGTATAGGGAGAAAAACTGGGCGTTTTCCTCACACTTTGTTCACGTTTCTTCTTGTTTTCCTTTGACTACTAGACATGGCATTTCAGGGAGGTCACTTCCTGGCTCAATTCGGGTTTCCCCTCTGATGAGTGTATTAAACTAGATCCTGTCTGTTTAGAGTCCTTCCCTCAGGTGTTCTTTTGGTTTCGGACTTCAAAGGCTGGTATTGGTGTGAACACACCTGTCCTGTTCTCTGGAGAAGTCCAGGCTATTGACTGGCCAGGAAATCGTTTCCTGAGTGATTCCTGCCAAAACCCGAGTTCGGCCTATTGTTTGGATCTGGCTAGGCAAGGGAGATTTGTCAGCTGCGTGCTTGTTGGATGATGAGGCGGCTAAACACAATCCTACAGAGAAAACATGTATTGTCTGGGTGACACAGAGTCACACAGGAACATCAGGACTTTGACTGGCATCTTCCCATCTTTGTCGAAACTTTTGTTCCATCAGTTGGTTTTAGGGATGCCACAATTTGGTACTCTGTACTCCTCTACCCACCTTCTTCTACACACACACACACACACACACACACACACACCACAAAAATTCCTACGATTCGTGTAGGAATTTTGAATATATGGCTGGTCCTATCTGTATTAAGACAAACATCTCCTCGCTCCGTGCTGCAGGTTGGTGTACGCTAAAGCCTGCAAGCCAAATCCAGCCTCTGCCTATTTTTTATAAGTAAAATGTGACTGAAACTCAGCCATACTCATTAGGTAGTGCTATGGCTGTTTTGGGGCTTCCCCCTGAAAGGGAAGAGTTATGGCCAACCGTAGGGTCTCAGAACCTAAAACATTGACTGTGTGGTCCTTCACAGAAAGTGTGCCAGCCCCTGCTGTAGCTCAAGAGTGTGGGAAGGGAAGTTTGTGTCTTCCACTCAGTGATACTTCGTCGAGTGTAGCAGTCACCAGATGATGCAACTGGGAACTCAGAAGTTAGCCTGTGCTACAGGGTAGCCTAAGGATTAAAAGATGCTGGGTTCAGAGAAGTTCAGCCCCTCTGTGCACATGGTGTGGAATCTTGAACAAGTTGCTGAATGTCTCTGATCCTCAGTGTCCCCTCCCATGAACACAATCATTGGCATGCCAGAGCCTGGGGGAAACTGTGGTAGTTACCCCCAGGTTCTTCTGGGGCGAGATGGACCATCACCCCAGAACCAAGAGCTGGTATCATATCCCATTATTGACACCGATGGCTGCTGCAGAGGCACCTGCCAAAGTCAGGTTGCTGATAGGTGATGGTATTGTCCCTAAAGGATGCTGAGAAAGCCACCTTCTCTGAAGCAGAGCGATACAGACTTGTTGGAGATATGGCTTCCTGCTTCTTCCATTCCTAGTCGGGGGGTGTCCAGAATCTACAGAGAGAGCAGACTGCCTCCCTTCCTAATTAGCCCTTTATGGTGCCTCTTGGTAGACAGATGAATAAACAGTCTCTTTGTACTATTTTATGAGCTTTTTGAGGGCAGGCATCTGATTCACCTAGCATAGCATCTGACCTGTGGTAGCTGCTCAGTGTGTTGGCTGAGTGGACCACAGAGTCTGGAATGACAGTCTGTTAACATCAACGCCCTGCTCTTTACAGAAACAAACCCGTCATTCTGGAGCCAGGAGAGTACACATGTAGTAAAGAAACCACCCAGGGGGGTGGGGGAGGGGTGGCACAGTGGGTTGAGTTCAGCTCTTGGTTTTGGCTTGTGATCTCCGGGTCATGGGATTGAGCCCCACATCCGGCTCCACATTCAGGGTGGAGTCTGTTTCAGACTCTCTCTCTCTCTCTCCCTCTTCCTCTGCCCCTCCTTCCTGTGCTCTCTCTCTCTCTCTCTCTCTCTCAAATAAATTAACAAATCTTTATGAAACACCAGAGATATAAGGAGTCTTCCAGTGATGGTTGTGGAAATCCCTGGGGCACCATGTCCTCAAGCCAGGACCTAGCACCCCAAGATACCCCTCAGCCTTCAGTGTCTGCAAAGAGGATGGAGACTCAGAGTGGTGTTCCTGGTGAGGAACAACAAATATGAGGGCGAGAACTCTCTTCTAGGGAGCCCTCAGATGGAAGATGCTGGCTGCCCTCAAATAGTAATCCCCGGGGTCACCTGGAGAAATGGTCCACAGAAAATATTCCGTGACCTGTACAGACATCCAGAGAGCTGCTTTCTCCCATGGCCTCCCACAGGTTTGACTACCTCAGAGTAGTCAAAGAGGGATGCCAGGTGCACAGAGTTGTGCAAGAGGGATGAAGACAAAGTAGATAGATTGTCTACAAAATAAATGCCAAGCTGTCATTTCAGGGCTGCCCTAGAGAAAAGCTCCAGCTAGCAACTGTCTGAAAAATGCCATTTGTAATTCCTTCCAAGTTCCTCAACCTCCTTTCTCAAGTTTGGACAAAATCTGGGGATAGTAAGGTCCTCCTGTGCGAATCCAACTCTCCTTGCCCAGCCTGCATATGAGTCACTGTATGTTGCTGGGCCTTAGTTTTCTCACTATGAATGGGGAACAGAAGTCAGAATTCAGTAAAATAACATAAAGCACACAGTAGGTGCTCAACCAGAGTTCTTTCTTTTCCTCTCTTAAGTCCTGAGACTCATGGTAGGGAGAATCGTGAAGTAGGAATTAACAAAATGTTTAAGCCCATGTTTGGTTCAGCTCTTTTGTTGGTCTGTCTTTTTGAAGGTGTCCTGGTCCGTGAGATCCTCAAACACATGAAGAGTGCAACTCAGCCATCGAACCACAGAAAACTCATCATGTATTCCGCAGTAAGTGTTTTCACCTCCACTCAATAGCCATCTGTTCAGGCAGTAATCTCTTTAAGGAGGGAGCCTCATTTTCTTCATCGTCACCTCCCTTTTGCCCAATAGATGGTAGACATTTTAGATATTGATTCTTCAGCTCTCCTAAATATGTGTCTATATGACCACCTGCGTGGTTCGCATTTTAAAATTTTTTTTAATTTTAATTTCAAAATTTGATACATAATTCTGGCCCTTGAGGAGTTTACAATCCAGGACTGACAAAAAGACATAAACACCCTACAAAGCAGTATAGAAATGCAGTGCAAGCAAGTGCCTTGGTGGCATGGAGAAGGGAAGCATCCCTTCTGTTCCAAACTAAAAGCAGAGCAGGAACGGGATGCGGTGATGAATGGGATGTCGGCGGGGAGTAAGGATGTGGAGGGAAAACCACAGGTGAAGGCTATGTTTCAAGCCTCCAGGACTGGAAGGAGGGTGGAGCCATTAACAGAGGTGCTCTTGGGCCGGGGGGATGTAGCAATTTAGACAGCTGGGTTTGAAATGCCAGGGGGCGCCCAAATAGAAACTCCAAGAGACAAAGGGACTAGAAGAGAGAAGGGGGGAAGAGAGCTGCAACATGAAGTTAGAGCTACATTGGATGCAGAAAGAAGACTTCAGTCTTAGGAGCAGGAGCCAGGGAAAGAGGCACTGATCAGGGAGTTGGGGCGGGGAGGTGGGGAATTCAAGGGGTGCATTGAGCACTGAGATGGCTGTCCATGGAGTCTGCAATGAGTCCTGCAATCAGGACACATAGTATGGGAATTCAGCTTCCCACCTACTTCTTTATGACAGAGGATTTCTCAGATGTGATTTGGCTGGAGAAAGCCACGTTTTCATTCTGCAGGAAGATGGAAGAAGTGACTCCAGATACGGGGAGTCTGTTTATCATCAAAGGTTCTGAGTGGTGTAAGACAAAAGCTCATGGATTGAACAGAATGTAGTCCTTCCTGGAGAGGGGCTTCCTGAAACCAGTCCGTTCTGCCAGTTTCTTTAGTTTCTCATCTGGTTTCCTGTTCTAATTGGTGTGACTTCTTGCAAGTTATAATTCCATAACTAGTTCCTTGTCCAGGAAATCAGTTCTAAGCCCTTTTTAATATGTGTACACTGCCATATAGTTTAGGCACCCAAATGTTATGCCCATTTTGTAGATACAGATGCTAAGGACTTTCAAAGATTATTAAGTTAATTAGTGGCAAAACTGGGACTGAAAACCAGCCCCCTGTGCCCTCCAGCCACTCGGGGATAAACAATTAACAATTACTTTTGAGCTATGCTCTCTATTTCCTTACATTTTGACCTCTCTAACATTTATAACCTTATATATTCTTCCCCAGCTTTACTTTTTTTAAGACTTTTTAAATTCATTTATTTGAGAGAGAGAGCACAAGCAGGAGGAGAGGCCGAGGGAGAAGCAGATTACCCACTGAGCAGGGAGCCTGACATGGGATTCAATCCCAGGACCCTGAGATCATGACCTGAGCTAAAGGCAGACACTTAAACAACCGAGCCACCCAGGCATCCCTCTTCTCCAACTTTAAAATCAGATTATTCTAATCTGTAGAAGAAATATAATCTAGCACTAATATGTTCCAAAATGTTTTAAAATTTAATGAAACAAGCTAGAACCGGGATGTTCCACTAGGGAAAAGCATGGTACAAAACCTGAACACCAGACTCAAGTTTACTTTCTTCCATTTTGGGGTTATATGACATCAAGCAAGTTACTTAATTTATCTGGGCCTTTTTTTTTTTTTTAAGATTTCATTTATTTATTTAATAGAGAAAGGGATAGAGAGGGAACACAAGCAGGGGGAGTGGTGGAGAGAGAAGCAGGCCCCCTGCTGAGCAGGGAGCCTGATGCGGGGCTCAATCCCAGGACCCTGGGATCATGACCTGAGCCCAAGGCAGATGCTAACGACTGAGCCACCTAGGTGCCCCCTGTTTGTTCATCTTTTTAATGGGAATGTACTGCCTAGCACACAACAGATGCTCCACCAAAATTAGCCCTTCCCCTCTCTACCATGGGGGTATGACAAATTTAAGTGATTCAGAAACCATCATGGTTCTCTACAAGTGCTTAGTACCACCTGTGGAATGTACATCTGAACCAAAGGTAAAGATGGAAAATGATTTGCTTCAAATTCCCACAGCATGACACTACCGTGAGTGGCCTACAGATGGCACTAGATGTTTACAATGGAATCCTTCCTCCCTATGCTTCATGCCACATAATGGAATTGTATCTTGAGAAGGGGTAAGTATCTAAGAGGTGCTTTTCACACTTAATACCACTGGACCCCAGGGGTTTTATTATTATTATTATTATTATTATTATTATTATTATTATTGTATTGTATTAAAAATTTTCTTAAAATATTTAATTTTCAATTAAGTACGTAAAAAATTTAACTACCTAAAAAAATGTATACTATGCAAAATAATTCCCTAAGTTAAAAATATTGCTATTTTTCCACTTTCAAATTTCATGAAACAATTTTATCCAAACTCTTTGTATGCATCTTAACTTGTGTCTTCATCAGTAGAGCCAATTTTGAGTCCCCTAAAACTGTTTTACAGATATATTAACAGGGGCGTCTGGGTGGTTCAGTCCATCAAACGTCTGCCTTAGCTCAGGTCATGATCCCAGGGTCCTAGAATTGACCCCCACAACTGGCTTTTGCTCAGCACGAAACTGCTTCTCCCTCTCCTCCCCGCTTGTGCTCTGTCTCTTGCAATCTCTGTCACTGTCTCTTTCTCTCAAATAAATAAATAAAATCTTTTTTTAAAAACAGATATATTAACTAATAAGGGTAATTTTGGCTACTGTACAAATGAACCTCAGATTCTCAGAGGCCTATCCCAATGGACATTTCTTTCTCACTCATCTAATGCTCCAACAGTGATGTCCGTGGTTGGTTGCAGCACCTGGGTGGCTCAGTCAGTTAAGTGTCAACTCTTGATTTTGGCTGAGGTCATGATCTCAGGGTCATGATCTTAGAGTCATGACATCAAGCCACACCTCAAACTTAGCACTGGGCATGGAGACTGCTTAAGATTCTCTTTTCCTTTCCTCCTCCCCCTCTCCCCCTAAAAAAAGAAAGAGAGAGAGAGAGATGACCCGACCCATTAGGAGGTGACTCAATCATACTGTGATTTGGGGACCCAGGGCTCTATCTTTTTAGGACCTATAGTAAGGCCATAACTCCCATAGGTACACTAGTGATTCCTCTTTGATGGATTTGGGCAAAGTAAATTGAAAGGGTCCACCATTTTAAATGCCATTAAGAACTTTCATGATTCAGGAGAAGATGTCAAAATATCAACATTAACAGAAGTTTGGAGGAAGTTGATTCCAAAGCCCTCACAGATGACTTAGAGGGATTTAAGACTTCAATGCAGGGGCACCTGGGTGGCTCAGTGGGTTAAAGCCTCTGCCTTCGGCTCAGGTCATGATCCCGGGGTCCTGGGATCGAGCCCCACATAGGGCTCTCTGCTAGGCGGGGAGCCTGCTTCCCTTCCTCTCTCTCTGCCTACTTGTGATCTCTCTCTCTCTCTCTCTGTCAAATAAAATAAAACAAAATCTTAAAAAAAAAAAAACTTAAAAAAAAAAAAAGACTTCAATGCATATGTGGTAGAAACAGCGAGAGAACTAGAATTAGAGGCAGAGCCTGAAGATGGGACTGGACTGCTGCAATCTCATGACCAAACTAACGGGTGAGGAGTTGCTTCTTACGGATGGGCAAAGAGGGTGGTTTCTTGAGATGGAAACTATGCCTGCTGAAGATGCTGGGAACATTGTTGAAATGACAAAGGATTGAGAATATCACATAAACTCAGTTGATGAAGCAGCAGCAGGGTTTGAGGGCAAGGACTCTAATTTTGAAAGAAGTTCTACTGTGGGTAAAATGCTCACAAACAGTATCACATGCTGCAGAGAGATGGTTGGTGAAAGGAAGGGTCAATCAATGTGGCAGACTTCACTGTTGCCTTATTTTAAGAAATTGCCCCAGTTACCCCAGCCTTTGGCAACCACCACCCTACTGTCAGAGGCCATCAACACTGAGGCAAGACCCTCTACCAGCAAGAAGATTACAACTCGCTGCAAGCTCAGAAGATGGTTAGCATTTTTTTTTAGCAATAAAGTATTCTTAATTAACTTATACACATTTTTTAGGTATAATGCTATTGCACACTTAATACACTACCGTGTAGTATAAACATAACTTTTGTATGCACTGGGAAACCAGATAATTGATTTGATTCACTGTATGATAATATTTGCTTTATTGTGGTGGTCTGAAACCAAACCCACAGCATCTCCAAGGAATGCGTCTAGTTGCTTGGTCTCACCTACATGCAAAGGAGTCTGGGAAATGTAGTCCCTTTTCAGCCGTAACTCTAGTATGTGAAAAGAGATTCATGAACTTTGATCAACTATTAGTCATCTTTGCCATATCATCTTGAGATAAAAGATGCTGTCACTGGGAAAATCATTTCAGGGTATAAGTAGTCATTCACATAATATTGGGAAGTTTTAAAAAACATATCTCTAGGGATGCCTGGGTGGCTCAGTCTGTTAAACGGCTGCCTTTGGCTCAGGTCATGATCCCAGGGTCTTGGGACTGAGTCCCACATCAGGCTCCATGCTTGGCAGTGGTTAGCCTGCTTCTCCCTCTGCCTGTGCTCCCCCTGTTCATGCTCTCTCCCTCCCTCTCTCTGACAAATAAGTAAATAAATCCTAATATATATATATATATATATATATAGAGAGAGAGAGAGAGAGAGAGAGAATATATATATAAAATATATACACACACACACACATATATACATACATATACTTGTGGTTACTACTGGTTATGTGGCTTTCAAAAGTGAAATTTTTTTAATGATTTATTTATTCATTTTAGAGACAGAGCACAAGCAGGAGGGGCAGAGGGAGAGAGAGAGAATCTCAAGCAGACTTCGCATCTAGCAAAGAGCCCGACTCGGGCCTCAGTCCCCTGACCATGAGATCATGACCTGAGCCGAAACCAAGAGTCAGGTGCTTAAAAACAACTGTACCACCCAGGCACCCCTGAAAGTGATATTTTAAAAGGCTTATTTATAAAAACACCCAACAGCTGCAGTTGTGAGGTTACTACCCCAAGAATGAGCACTAAATCCTACCTGAGCTTCTTTTCTGCCTCTTTGGCAAATGACTCCGTAGGCTCTCAAAGTAGTTTTATAAGGCTGGCATACACCTTGTTTTTTCAAATAAAGTATCGAATATGAGGGAGTATAAGGACTTAGGTATACACCCACACCCTCTCTCTGAGGTATAATTTTTACAAAGTCTGAATGTGTATTTAATTAAGCACATATGTTAAATATTGCTCAGTTCCGTGTTTATTGCCTGAATAAGGAGAGCAGAGATACCTTTGTTCAGGAGAAAACTTAAAAGAAATCCTGAGAAGAGAAGAGAGAAAATGAAGTAAATCAGAATCACGAAGGGGAGAGAATAAGAGAAAGAAAACCCAATATCCCACCTGCTCCCCACTTCTTACTCAGTCTCTTCAGATCACCCCAATTCCCCCAACCATCTCCTCTCAGCTCCCTCTCCAGTGAAGCCTCCTGGTCCCCACCTCTTTTGCCCCTGGTTATCTGACAAACCAGCCCTCCCATTTCCACCCTCTGGATCTGGCCCACCTGCATCAATCTACCCATTCTCACACCTAAGTTAGCTAATACCCACTCATTCCTGTAAATTCTTCCCCTCTTAACCTGTGTCTTCTTAACTTTTTTTTTTTTTTTAAGATCTTATTTATTTGAGAAAAAGAGCACATGGTGGGGAGGGGCAGAGGGAGAAGCAGACTCCTCGCTGAGCAGGGAGCCCAATGCGAAACTTGATCCCAGAACCCTGGGATCATGACCCAAGCCAAAGGCAGATGCTTAACCGACTGAGCCACCCAGAAGCCCCTAACTTCTTAACTACAGCTGACATATTATGGGCCAGGTGGAAAATAATTCAATGGCAATTCAACAACAAAGGGCTAACTACTCTGTCGTCTACCTTCCTCCACCAGGGAGTACTTTGTAGAGATGTACTACCGGAATGAGACACGGCACGAGCCATATCCCCTCACGCTGCCAGGCTGCACTCCCAGCTGTCCTCTGACGGAGTTTGCTAAGCTGGTTGCTCCTGTGATCCCCCAAGACTGGTCCACGGAGTGTATGACCGCAAGCAATGACCAAGGTACTGGGGATGTTATGAGTTAGTGTGTCTGCAGAGCTCTGCAGAAAAGGCAGAATACCCTTTCTTCAGGCAGACGTGGCTTTGAGAATATGACTCGGCCATCACCCCCAGATTTGAGGGAAATGGGTTTGGGGTGATAATTTGTCTGTTTCAGGGGCCCCCAACTTCATTCAACTCCTACCTCTCTCCCTGCCCCCCCTTGCCTAAACCTTGACTTGGTTTTTCCAGTGTTAATCGAAAAGGGTATCATGTCAAAATAGAATCAGAGATTAAACTTAGGTCAAAGTTCATGTGTCTGCCATGAGCTATATGATTGGCCACACAGTTTTGGGGTCTTTTTTTAAGAACTCCCAGCTATCACTTGAGTGGGATTAAATGAGGTTGTTCTTTAAGTGTCTGAAGTGAAACAGATTTCAAACAAAATCCATAATCTAGAGTGAGAGCAAGGAAAGGAAAAAGTTGATCCTAGGCAGATGGGCAAAGGACCAACTTACCTATTGGTTCCGGCCTTCTCACAAGGAAAGGCAGAGAAATGAATACAGTGGAGCCATCTACAGAAATCGTCTACACTGGGAAGCTGGCCCTATCTTTTTCTATTTATGTTAAAACATATGGGGTAGAAAAGCTGAAAAGTAAATACCTCTTTGTATCCTTTAGCCCTGGAAAATCCACGTTACTTTTGAAGAAACCAAAAGCAAACTTGCCAGAAAACTTTGTTGTATATAATATATATGGCAGCTCTTGGAGCACAGACATCCTAGCAAATAAGTAATATTATTTAGGCACACAACACACCAGAGATGAGAACCCTGCGTGGGTGGTTTCCCTTGAAGATGGTAAGAGATGCTGACTCTGGAGTTGATTTAAGAGAAAAAGTACGATGACACGTATCAAACTGGAATAAAATTATAAATGTGAGAATGTTCTAAGTGCCTCCAAGACCAAAACTTACTGGAATGTTGAAAGTATGGCTGGGTGATAGCTGTCCTGAGCACAAGAGGGATGTGTAAGGCTTTGATCCTGGGATCTTCAGAAAACCTAAGCAAGCTCACGGGTCCTTCGGAAATGATTCACTCTGCAAGAAGAACTCATGTACCAATGACACTCTTTAGACTCGTGTAGATTTCCTGGGTTGCAGGTGCAACACATCTAGAGAACACCGTGCCACGTGACCATGACAGCTAAAGATGAAACCATTTCTAGAGATGGTATCTGCTGGATGCCAGAGTCCAGAGCAGAGCCATTCCCTCGCCTAGTGGGTTATGCGATGACTGACATGAGACATTGGTTCATATATTTATTTGTATTATTTTTTCCCAAGTAAATATTTGTCCCCAGCAGTACAATCTAGTTACCCTTCCCTCCCCGTGCATGTAACTTCCCCCCAGCAGTAAGCCAAATGTAAAATAGTGAATAAAGTCGCTAGTAGGGAGTTCAGAACATTACTGTTATGATGAATTGTGAAAAGTGTGTATGTGTTAAATTAGAATGAAATCCAAGAAGGACTGATTTGAGGGGCTCTATTTTTGTTTGGGGATTTTATCTTAATGTAACTGGGAGGTAAATATTAATGGAAAGTAAAAATGATTTTGACTCACTTGGATGAATATTTTACATTGAAAATGTACTAAGTTTGGACTTTACTGCTTCAGAAAAAGGCTAAGCTGATGGATGGCTCTGCTTCATCTGTTAAGGGGGAACTTGCAAGAAAACACCCTGGGAAAATGCATAATGTAGCGGGGAAGCAAAAAGATACATATTACACAAGGGTTGTGTCTTATGACTACAAGGGCTGCTAGGGGACGAGAGTTAACTGAATTCAGAGGGACAGAAGCAGTCAGGAATTGGCAGCCAAGGCAACCTGTAGGAGGTAACAGCTGTACCATCTGAAATCAGTTTGGATGGAGATTTCTAATGGTGTGGTACAAGGTACTAGAAAGCCATTTATTAAATGTCTTAGTGGCTCGAACGTGGAAAGGGTAGGTGAGTTATTCAGCAGAAGATTCTGGGTCCAAGGAGATTCCCACATGTAATCCCACAGGTAATCAAGGGGCCAATTCTAATAAGATAAAATATCATCTCCACAAGAGCAAGGATCTTTATCTGTTGTGTTCTCCCTTATATCTGTCCTCAGAAATACCTGTGTCTGACATGGATTAGCACTCAATAAATATTTGTTCCAGGAATGTATAAATTACTTATCTTTCCTCCCTGAACCTACTGTCTCTATCTTGATTTGCATCAATACCCAGTAACCTGGGAGTTAACTTTTGATCCGAACATCTCCTTTATTCTCCATAGCTGATCTGTCCCCTCTTCTTACCATACCTATCTGTAGAGTGTTTATAAAACTCTTTTCCTCAAGACACCAGTGTCAGGGCGTCTGGGTGGCTCAGTCGATTAAGCGTCTGCCTTCAGCTCAGGTCATGATCCCAGGGTTCTGGGATCGAGGCCCATGTCAGGCTCCCTGCTCAGCATGGAGTCTGCTTCTCCCTCTGCTCCTCCACCCTCATGCTCTCTCTCGCACACCAGGATCAACAACTTAATATTCAAATAGAGTGGAACTAATTACAAAATATGTTAATAAAGAGAAAACTTAGGGATTGTTGTACTGGAGCCAATACCTACCAACCTCAAGAGCACCACGTGCACATCTTTCCCGACTCTGAACTCAAAGACTTGACTTTGGCAGTGTGAAATTGGTCATGGTGTCCTAGCAGGAGCATTTTCACCACAGAAATCAGCATATGCCACAAATTAGAGTTTTGTTTCTTGTGGTTTTGATGCAGTTTATTAGCACGCCACTGGCTTTAGCTCATAGAGAGCTTGTTAAGAGTCTATAACATAAGGTGGTCTCCAACAAGATGAATTCAAAATCTGAACTCCTTGAAGGAAAAACATTTAGATTTGTTCCATGTGGTCTCAAAGAGTGATGCTTGGGGCAGCAGGTAAAAATTTCAGAAAGACAGACTGTGATCAGCGTGGGGAAATTGCTGGAACAGAAAGTCCTATTTGCCTTGACAGAGACACCATTAAGCAGGCCAAAGTATAAGAGGTTATAGGTATTGAGTGATTTCTTAGTAGGGCCACAAAATTTAGCAAATAAAAGTACAGGGTGCCCAGATACATTTGAATAATAGTTTTAACTACTGGATTTTTATATTATATTGGGGGGAAATAAAGATGACTACAGAATATTTAGGGTATCCTGAGAAAGCCAGTACGGAAAGCAGGACAGGGGCGCCTGGGTGGCTGAGTGGGTTAAAGCCTCTGCCTTCAGCTCAGGTCATGATCCCAGGGTCCTGGGATCCAGCCCCATATTGGGGGGTGGGGGGCGGTCTCTGCTCAGCAGGGAGCCTGCTTCACTTTCTCTCTCTGCTGCCTCTCTGCCTACTTGTGATCTCTGTCTGGCAAATAAATAAATAAAATCTTTTTTTTTTTTAAAGATTTTATTTATTTATTTGTCAGAGAGAGAGAGGGAGAGAGAGCGAGCACAGGCAGACAGAATGGCAGGCAGAGGCAGAGGGAGAAGCAGGCTCCCTGATGAGCAAGGAGCCCGATGTGGGACTTGATCCCAGGACGCTGGGATCATAACCTGAGCCGAAGGCAGCTGCTTAACCAACTGAGCCACCCAGGCGTCCCAATAAAATCTTTTTTAAAAAGGAAAGAAAGCAGGACAAACCATTAAATAAATTACATGCAGAATGCCTGACAACCCCACCACCCATAGCAGTGTTATTTACTTGTGCTAGTAGACCCAATCAGTTTCATTCTCCTATCAACTAAGTTAAGCAGAGTCTTTGCTGGGAAATTCCTAAGTTTAAGTTCCACCCTATGTTACTCGAAAATGATAAAATTCTTTTTTACAAAATATTTTCTTAATGGCAGAACTTTACTGACACTCTCAGACTTTCTTTGCTAGCAATCTCCCAAACCCTTTCTCAGTCCCCAACACCACATATTTCACGGGAAGGAGAATTAGTGATGGGAAGTTCTAGATTCCCCCCTTATAGTCGTTGTAAACCTGAGACTTCACAGTAAATATCCACATGCCCAAGGCAAGAACCAGACCTTTATGCTCCTTGAATCTTCAGACAATGCCTAGAACCTGGTACCTTCTGTCAAAATTTACTAAGTGAATAAATGTTTAGCCCTGGGGTGTCTGGGTGGCTCAGTCGGTTAAGCGTCCCACGCTTGATTTTGGCTCTGGTTGTGATCTCAGGATTGTGCGATGGAACCCTCAGTTGCAATCCCCACTTGGCTGGGTTGTCTGCTTAAGATTCTCTCTCTCCAGGGGTCTGGGTGGCTCAGTGAGTTAAAGCCTCTGACTTAGGCTCGGGTTGTGATTCCAGGGTCCTGATTTCAAGCCCCACATCAGGCTCTCTGCTCAGCAGGGAGCCTGCTTCCTCCTCTCTCTGCCTGCTTCTCTGCCTACTTGTGATCTTTGTCTGTCAAATGAATAAATAAAATCTTAAAAAAAAAATTCTCTCCTGCCCTGCCCTGCCCACCTCTCTCTCTCTCTCTCTCTCTCTCTCTCTCAAAATAAATAAATAAACCTTAAACATAAATCAACAGGGGCGCTTGGGTGGCTCAGTCGTTAAGCATCTACCTGAATTCAGCTGGGGTCATGATCCCAGGGTCCTGGAATCCAGCCCCGCATGGGGCTCCCTGCGCAGCGGGAAGCCTGCTTCTCCTTCTCCCACTCCCCCTGCTTATGTTCCCTCTCTCACTGTCTCTCTCTCTGTCAAATGAATAAACAAAATCTAAATAAATAAATATATATTCAGCCCTTCATACTTAGCCTGACTTATTCGTGGCTGGGCCCAGATATCAGAAGCCTAGAACCCAATTGTTCAATAAATAGGGGACAGAAGCTACGAATGAGCCTCAAATGTGACTACACTATAAAGGCCCAGTCACTAACTACAAATACATATGTATATGCCAATATGTCTGTGATATTTGGTCTGTTTTCATCACAGTCACCTTGGCCTTCTCTTGTTCCCCCATTGCTATTTAGAGCCCCTTCCAGCACCACCCCTCCCTCAGAGAGAAGGCCAATGACAGCACCCATTTCTCATTCTTGTTGCCACTATCATCAGTTTCCCAGGACATGGGTCATCCTTCGTTAACGACATTGGGAACTTGCTTTGGTATACACCAACTCACTCCTCACTCCCACACCTGTACTCCATCTAGGGAAGTCTGACATCACTATAGTGGCCCATCCCATATACGCTGCCCACCACAGCAACAACCAACCCTAGATTAAGCCAACCACACAGTTTCTACATTCTGATTGGCTGAGTGGAACAGAAACCTATTGTTACCACTGCAGATTATGAACGTTGAAATTTCTATGTCACCCCAGCTGGATCTTTCAGCACTTCTTGGCAAACACATTCACCCTTACTGGACTCTTCTCCTGTATTCTACAGGAAAGCCTTGTTATTTTCCCCAAACTTTGAATTCCATCTTGGCTTCTTTAATTCTTATGAGATGTCCTAAGAAGAGCAAGATGGTCCATTGAAAAGTCTTTTAGGTTCTCCTGTCACTACCTCAAAATATCTTAGTAGCCTTAACCTGACTTTACTGCTGCCCCTCAGGAAAACATGTTCCTCCCTGAGTAACCTAACTCCTTTTCTCATGTATAGGATCCCACCGCTCATCTCCGAGGACCTTGACAAATCTCACTTAGCTTCATTTTCTTCCTCTGCTCTGGCTTCCTTCTACTAGGAACATTCCCAAATCTCTCATCAAAGAGTACCTTCAAGCACCTGCTCTCAGTCTCTTCAATCCCAATTTTTTTGAACTAATTAATCATTTATATTCTGTATTTCCTCATCTCTCTCACTCCTGAGCTATTCGAAAAAATGATGGTCTTCCTTCCATCCCTCTTTGGAAACATCCCTTTTGAAAGTCATTGGTGCCTAATCCAGCAACCTGTCTTCCTTTTCCTGCCAATATCACACATCCCCATTTTACAGAGAAGAAGACTGAGCCTCAGAAAATAACATGCCTCAAGTGGTAGGGTCAGGATTCAAGCCTCACACTCTCCAACACCGTATTTCTACTGTATCATCTTCCCTTTCTATCCCATACCGGCTTCTTGACTATCCCCCTGGGACAGATTCCCAAAAATTAAATTAGTGGATCAAAGTATGTGAATATTCAATAAACAGTAGTTTTTTTTTTAGTATGTATTATGTACCTAATCAGTGCCTGTGGAGGAGGCATTAAGTTTGCTGAGGAAATAGCAGCAAGACAAGAAAATTGCCCCCAGGTGACCAGGACCCCTTGGCAGGGGCATGGGGAGGCAGGCCGGGAGGACAGGGAGATAAAGAATTAAACAAGCCCTAATGGTTAAGGATGGTAAACACTATAATAAAGGACAGATGGGAAAGGCAATTAGCTTAAGTCTAAGTGGTCAGAGAAGGCTTTTCACAAAGGCGGTGATGTTTAAACCAAAGCCTAAGGGAGAGAAAGAATTAACTGAGAGAGTAGAGGTGAGGAAAGAGGGAAAAGTTACCAGAAAAAAAGAGAGAAAATGTGTAGAAGCCCAAAGGCTAGACACAGCATGCGGTGTTTTAGGAATTAGAAGGACTAAGTCTGGTTAGATCACAAAGATGCTGAGGAGGTGGGCATTAAGTGTCTCAGGTCAAGCTGAGTAGCTCTGGCCTTTAAAAGGTTTTAAGCAGATGGCACCTGGATGGGTCAGTTGGTTAAGTGTCTGCCTTCAGCTCAGGTCAGGTCCTGGGATCAAGTCCTACATCAGGTCCCCTGCTCAGCAGGGAGCCTGATTCTCCTTCTCCTAACCCCTCCCTCTTCTCTTCCCCCTGGTCCTGCTCCCTCTCATTCACTCTCTCTCAGGTAAATAAAATCTTTAAAAAAAAAAAAATGGTTAGGCAGAGGACATATGATGGGACTGGCTTCTTGTTTTAGAAATACCTCTGCGCTCCTTGGGGAGAGCGGATTGGAGAGCAGTGGGACTGAAGGCAGGGAGCAGGGCTGGAAGGCTGTTGCAATAATCCAAGGATGGGGATGAGGGCACACTTACTCAAAGGGGAAAGAGGACGAGCAGACGGGACTTGGAGGTAGGGGCTTTTAATACTTATTGCCAAAATAGTTTCCAGCAAAGTAATGCTGATGCACACTGCCTTCAGCAGCTTTCACGTGTTTCACATGTCCCCGTGTGGTAAGAGGGCGTTCAGTCACTTCCAGCACTGTCTCTTCGCACAAGATACAACTGATCACGCCCTCTCTTTCTCAGATCCTAGAACATGACTCTGTCAAACTCACAAAATCCTTCACAGTACCAGGGAGTGTATAATTTTAAAAATTAGGGCAAGAAAGAGAGAGACTGTTTCCTGAGTCTTTTCTGTGTTCTCAGGCTCATCCCTTCTTCCAGCCCCTAAATGTTCACATCCTATGTGTTGTCCTTGGTGCCCTCACGCTACCCTCACCATGAGCCAGTATCACCCAGGCCTCCATCTTCTACACCTACAATCCTTACTTCCATGTCTCCATGTAGCATTCTAGACCTGTTTTCTCCAGCCGCCTAATGATCGTTTCTACGAGGATAATAAGCCATCTCAATCCTACATCTGAAATGAAAATTATTATGTCCTCCACTCCAAACTGATCCTTTTTAATGTGCTTCCAGTTTCAGTTCATAGCCTGATCATCTCCTTTACCCAAACAAGAACCCATGGGTGCCTGGGATTCCGCTTCTCCTTTACCAGTACATTTAGTCCACAGCAGGGCCAATTTGGGGTCTGCTAGAATTCCCTCGTCCTCACTATCAGGACCACACTTCCAGTGCTGAGCCCTCAGTATCTTGTCAAAGGCATTTCTGCAGTTATCAGGCCTAGAACATCTCCACCATCCTTTCTTTGCAGTGGTTTTCTTGTTTTAAGCACAAATTGAGCCCTGTCACTTCCATGTGTCCTACTTGCTAATGATTTCCATGTGTCCAAGACAAACCAGACCTTCTAAGACCTAGGCCCCAACCTACCTCTCTGAACCTGTACTCACCAGAGGCTATACTCCAGCTACTGCTCATCATTTCCCAAACACACTCGTATGCAACTCATTCTGTCTCATGGCAAAGTCTTATTTACTTCAAAGGCCAGCTCAAATCTTAGCATTTCTCAAAAGGCTTTCCAACCTCTTTCTCTTCTAAATAGAAAGCTTTGTGTTAATCTCAGCTTTTTCTCTACTCTAATGGCAAGTCTTTTACACTTTTATTTTACTGTTCATCACATGATCTCATAACTGTCTATCAGGTTCTCCCACTAGATGTCGATGATCCCAAAAACAAGGGTCATAGAAATCCAGAATCCAGTACTGGGTTAGGCTAATAACTGGCCTACCATATGGTGTGTTCCCACTGCATGTCTAGAAAAGAAGGAAGGAAAAAGATTGAGAAAGCATACTCCATGGGACTACTATGACAACATAGCCAATAAAAATAATTGTAAATAAATTTTCAGATATGGTCATCCATGGACATTAATTTTAAAGAATCATTAGTGTCTGCCTTCTTCCCTCGTTTCCATTTAGATCTTTCCTTCCTTCCTCAAGTCTGTTCATTTCCCTCCACCTTTATATTAACTGCATTCACAGTGGTAATGGCACCTGTCCACCAGGATCCAACTTTATTAATATTCACCTTCTCATGATGCTAAGAGGCATCCTGACATCAGGAGAAGACCACTGAGTTCTAGATCAGTAATTCTTTCCACAAATATTTATCAAGCACCTTCTATGTGCCAGGTACTATTATAAGTGCCTGGATTACGTTCATGAACAAAAAAGACAAAGATTTCTGCCTTCATGAAGCTTATGTTCTATTAAAGGGCAAGAGGGATGGATAATAAATAATAAACATAATAAACACTGTGGAAGGTGAGGATTGTAAGTGCCAAGCTGGGGGTGGGCATGAGGAAAGGGCATATTGGGTTGTCCCTTTAAATAGAAAGCCCTCGGGGTGCCTGGATGGCTCAGTGGGTTAAGGCCTCTGCCTTCGGCTCAGGTCATGATCTCAGGGTCCTGGGATCGAGCCCCACATCAGGCTCTCTGCTCATCGGGGAGCCTGCTTCCCCCTCTCTCTCTGCCTGCCTCTCTGCCTGCTTGTAATCTCTCTCTCTGTCAGATAAATAAATAAAATCTTTAAAAAATAATAAAAAATAAATAAATAGAAAGCCCTCACTGAGAGATGAGATTTGAGGGGATACTGGTTGGCTCAGTTGGTTAGGCATCAGAGTCTGGATTTCAGCTCAGGTCTTGATCTCAGAGTTGTAGGATCAAGCCCCAAATCTGGCTCCAGGTTCAGGGGGGAGTTTGCTTCAGATTCTTTCCTTCTGCCCTTCCCTCTGCTCACTTTCTCTCCTTGAAATAAATACATACATCTGAAAAATATATATATTCGAGATTTGAGCAAAGAAGGTGATGGAGTTACCTAATGCAGAGATTCGTGAGAAGAGCATCTAGGTGAGGGTAGCAACTATAGCAAAGGCAGTAAATGGGGGTGTTTCTGGGATGTCTAAGAACAACAGGAAGGCCTGTGTGGCCAAAAGAGAGTAAGTGAAAGGAGAGTGGGAGGAGAAGAACTCCAAGAGGTTAATCAAGCCAAGTGTTACAGAGCGTTATAAACTATTGTCATTACGACTTTGGGTTTTATTCTGAGTGAGATAAACATTCATTGCAAACTTTGTTTTAGGTAGCAGAGTGTCATGATTTGACTTGAAGTCATTTGGCTGTTGTGTTGGAGATAGACTGTAGGGGAGAAAGGACAGAAAATAGGGAACAAGTCAGGAGGATGTTGTAGTGATTCTGGCAAAAGTTGATTGTGGTTCAAAACAGGGTGGTGGCAGAGAAGGGGAGAAATCATTGGTTTCTGGGTATAGTTTTTGGTAGAGCCAACAGGATTTCCTGAAAGATTGATTACAAAATGTGAGAGAAAGAGAGGAAGTTTCCAAGACTTTGGGGCTGGGGCACTAGAAGGAAGTTTCCATCAGCTGAAATGGGAAACGTTACAGGAAGAACAGAGTTTGAGGCAGGGGAGGGCACAGGGAATTGAGATTTTAGTTTTGGACTTGTTGAGATTGAAATGCCTATTAGATGTCCAAGGGACTATGTCAAATACGCAGTTGAATATATCAGCCTATGAATATATTTGGGGCAGATTTAAATATGGGAGTCATTAATGAATAGATAGTTTTCAAAACCATGAGACTGTTAAGCCCACATTTCCAACCCAAATACAATTATCTGCTATCCTTAGCCAAATCACCTAATCCCTCTTCTTTTTGTCCTTCATCTGTGCAATGATAAGGTTAGGTTAAGTAAGTGATTTTCAGCTGTGTTCAGTGGAGCACTTGGGCTTCTGTAGACAGAGCTGCCACAGTCAGAAAGATGTTTGCTCTCCCACTGCCTAAGCCAACAAGCAATCCTTTATTTTTACAGTGAGGATCCAACATACCTTTAGAGATGGTATAAATTGATATTTATGATTTATACAGTATCATGGACTAGTGTGTGTGTGTGTGTGTGTGTGTGTGTGTGTGTGTAGAGGGTAACTTTCCAGATGAAATAATGAATAGCATCTCATAAAAAATGACCCCATGTATCTCCCCACAACTAGTCGGCTACCAAAGGGATATGTATAAATAAAGGTACAGATTAGCCAATAGTACACAGTTGTCCTAAAAATGCTTGTCATTGTTAACATGTGCTCAAGGTTTCCTCTCTGAAAGATACTTACTGAAAATCATATTCAGAAACTAAAAGATGTTATTCCATTTCTTTTAGACCCAATTAATGATAGTATTTCCTTTGACCCTGAAACTATTAGCAATTGATCATTTTAACTATATTATAATGCATAAAGTTAATGCTGGAAAAGGACCTTAGAAATACTTCAGTCAAAAAAAAAAAAAAAAGGAGAGGGAAGGCAGCTGGGTGGGTCAGTCAGTTAAGCATCTGACTTTGCTCAGGTCATGATCTCAGGGTCCTAGGATCCCATCCCATAACAGGCTCCCTGCTCAGCAGGGAATCTGCTTGCCACTCCATCCCCCATCCCACCCTACCCCTCTTGTGGTCTCTTTGTCTGTCTCCCTCTATCAAATAAATAAATAAGTCTTTTATTTACTTAATGCATTTTTTTTTTAAGTTTCATTCATTTATCTGAGAGAAAGAGAGAGCGTAAGTGGAGAGGCAGAGGGAGAGGGAAAAGCAAACTCCCTGGTGAGCAGGGAGCCCTATGCAGGGCTTGATCCTAGGACACTGAGATTATGACCTGAGCTGAAGGCAGACGCTTAACTGACTGAGCCACCCAGACACCCCTACATAAATAAATCTTAAAAAACAAAAAAAAAAGAAAGAAAGAAAGAACAAAATACTTTAATTACCCTCCCTTTATAGTGGAGCTTAGGCCCAGAGGTCAAAGTTCATACCAGAACTGGACCCTAGGTCATCTCCTGACTCCTAGTCTAGTTTTCTTATCAACACACTATGCTGATTTCAAGGTTGCCTCAGAAATGCCACTGAGGTTTACCATTAAGGCACTGATGTATGATCTTCCTATTTTCCTCATCTATTAATTTTACAATCTTTATATTTTCCCAATCCATTAATTTTACGTTATTGCTTTTCCAATTTTTCCACAGTTCTAAGGGTCGTCCTTGCCGTTGCCTTTTGCCTGGTGTCTGGTGTCCTGGTGGTGCTGCTGTTTACCCTCCTCCGCCATGGGCCCTGCTGGCACAGAGACCCCTATCGGAACATCTGAGCAGATGGCTGGATAAGGACGGACCCACCAGACGAACCTCCTGGCGTGTATGATCTCTCAGTGATGCCTCATTCGAAGGACAGGCTTTCACCATGTGGCCATCACCCTGCCCACACCCTTCCCTTTGAGCCTGTCTAGAGCAGGGTCCAAACTCCAAGACACCCAAGGACTAGAGAATGAACTGCAGGTTACTTGGTTAGGTCTCCTGATGGTTGCCCTCCTCATAGCAGTGTGGGCTTCTTATTCAGCTAGGAGGTCCTTCTGCAAAGGATGGTAGTCCTCTCTGGCGTGGATGTCCAGAAAGAAAAAAAAATCGAACTCCAATCAGCCTTTTGCCTGCAAAGAGTGAAAGGTTGCAATGTGTGACAAAGACGTAGATTAAAGAAGACTGGATAATGAGGACAATTAAACTAGAAGTAGTATCATGCAGGGTGATTCTTAAGAAGTAAGACCCAATTAGAAGGTATAAATGAATCATTTCTTTAGCTGTTAAGTAGATTTAATACAAATATGTACACACCCCTGAAAAGAAACTCCCGCCCAGTGTTTAGTAGCTAACAGATTTCTGTGTATGTATATGTGCTAACACACATACATATACGTAGCTATATTAAAACTGCCTTCGGGAGAGGTATTTCATTTTCAGAACCTGTACTATCAACTACTGTAATGGTAGTTCAGGTCATTTCCCCCACAACTTCTATAATGTGAAAAAAGCTAGAAAATCCAGGCAGACATGGTTTTTTTTGTTGTTTGTTTGTTTGTTTGTTTGTTTTTACCTCTACCATCATCAGACCTTGATATTTTTATAGTTCCAATTACTTTTTTTTTCATCTTAAAGTAAGAGATTTACTTTGATGAGAACTCTTCATGGCCATGATGGAATACTAATGTATTTAATCATCACAAATAGATCTGAATTTCTCAAGTGGCATGGTAGAAAGAAAAGTGAGCTGAAGGTTGATGACACCCTGGCTCATCTCCGTACTGGCTTTGGGCCAACACCTTGGAACAAGTTCTTTTAAGTCTTAAACCTTGGTTTCATAATCTAAAAAATAAAGAGTCTGGACTAGGTGAATGAACATAGAAGTAACATCTAGTTCTCATGTTCTGTGAACAATTTGTTTTTCATTTCATGCTGGGGATTTGTCATTGTCCAAGCAAGCACTTTCATGATTGATACCATTGCATTTAGCCTGAAATGGATTCTAAACAATCTTATCCCATGCTGACACTTTAACATCCAGTTGGTGGGAAATTCAGTGTCATTCATTGGTAGGATTCTTCACCTTCTCAGGTATTACTAAAGATCCCAGAATGTAATTGGTGGGAAGAGTTGGATAAGAATCCTCTAGGCTACTGTCCACACTGGTCTCCAGTAAACACACTGTCCATTCCCACATGGTCTCCTGAAGGTAGGCGGAGGACACCTGTGCATGGCCTTCAAGGCCATACACTTGAACTTAGCCATCCTGGCATTGTCCAGTCCCCTTCCTGGGATGATACCTATGAACCAGAAACTCTCCTAGAACCCTGCCCCATCTCTTAGTCTAGGAATCTTCCTCTCCCCTTGGATTCCACAGCTTTCTCCTATAAACTTCAAGCACTTACCTCTATCACTTTCTACATAATTCCTACTGAGCCAAGACTATTGGGGGAAAAAAAAAAAAAGCCTGAGAAGGAGGGAGTTGTATTCTCTTGCCTGGCAACTGCTGCTTCCTACTGCAACACAAAAGGCATGTAGGCAAAGAAATGCAAGATCCGGCTTCATCCTCAACCTGGGAAGGGGAAAAATATCTATAGCAGCAAGAACAAAGGACAAATTACCATCTCCGTAAAGTAGCCAGCCATTTAGTAATGAGACCTTAACATCTTATGCTAATACGTAATGAGATTTGAAAATAGAAGTAGAAAATAGAACCATAAGTCATGGATTTTCTCACTTATTTAACAAACATTGATATAGGACCTATTTGCTAATCGCTGGTTTAAATGTTAAATTGCCCATCCCTAATCTAACTGCCAAGGTGTTTGGCCACAACAACAGCCTTATATAGGGTTGATAGAATATAAAAGTAAAAGTTTTCACAACCTTTCCCTAATATCATCTTTTAAAACTGTCAGCAGCTAAAAGGACCCCTACTTTCTATTGTTTCTGGATTCTTTTTTAATATCCCTCATTTCTCTTTTTTTACCATCTCTTGATTATTGTAAAGAAAGCTTTCATGCCTGGTTTGGTTATTTCTTTTACCTTCCACAGAGCTGCTCTGTTGATAAACACTGTCATTGTTTTTCATAGTTCATGGCAGAGTGAAAAATCACAAATGACAAATGATCTATAGTGACAAAGCTGACAACACAAATCCACTGTACCATTCCTCGGGAAATAAGCTAATCATCCATCTTCAACAGAAAAATATTCAAATTTCCTCTATCGATAAAAGTAACCTTTTCAGATGGGTCAGAGAATCTCAGTTGACATAAGGATAAATATTGTTTGAAAGATAACTGCTAGGACTGAGATAACTTCTGCTCTGAAATGTGTTGCCCACTTTGAATGGGAAATTTGAATCGGTATAGAGGTCTTGGAACAGGATTAGAGTAATGTAATCATTACCACATCACTTTAGGGAAGTGTCCTAAAAAATATGAATACATATATTATGTATATTATATATATATGTATATATATATAAAAATTCCAAGTAAGGTGTACGCAGAGAATTCCTAGCTAAAATGGCATTGCGTAAAGAAAGTATTAAGAGAATATAATTATATAAAAAGAATAATTTATGGTATTAGAAGAGTACAACCCTTAGAGGCAAACATTTTATTGGAAGTCATTCAACCAACAGAATTTTTTTATCAGGACTGGCATTGCTTCTCCCTGAATTCAGTCGTGTTCCCTATCCTCCCAGCTTCCTGTTCTCGAGCCATCTTGTTCTAATATTACTAGCATTGATCCTTTCTTCATTGCCAGGGGAGTTCCTTGGCAAGTGAAAGCTAAAATGAGTTTTCTCCCTCAGAACTCTCTTTATACAAACCCCATTGAGTAGTAATGAACATGTGCTACATTTTGGTGCTTTAGACCAGGGCTGTCTAACAGAAACATAATACAAGCCACAAATAAGGACCCCATATGGGATTTAAAATTTTCTAATAGCTACATTATAAAAAGGTAAAAATCAATATAAAATTTATTCTAATAAAATTTATTTAACCCAGTGCTCCGCAAAATATCACTTCAATGTGTCATTAATGTATTTAAAATTATTAATGAGATTTTTTTCAGGGGGGTTTTTTAGAGGAAGTATTTGAAGTCTGATGTGTATTTTACCCTTAAAGCATATCTCAATTTGAACTAGGTACATGTCAAGTTTCAACAGCCATATGTGGCTGGTATAATTGGACAATTACACTTTAGACAAGATGATGAACGTTTTGAAGGAGAAAGAATGTTTTGGGTTGTTTTGTTTTAATTTGCAAGATTCACTTTCAGGTGATTGTGAGGAAGTGAAAGTTATCTTTCATATATGCCTACATCTTCCTGTTTTTTATGTGTGCTGAATTGATCAAGGATTTTTCTGAAGTGTTTTACTTGCAAACCTGTCTTAACAGCAGTACCTTAGACTTTTTCCAGAACCATCCTATGCTAAATGAACTAGTTCCTCTTCTTATAAAATTTCTAAAGAAGGAATCTGACAACACACTTGGACTATAAGTACTGCTAGATTGGGGGAGGGGTGCCTTTTAAATTTTTTATTAAATTTTTTGTTACAAGTAACTGTGTTTAAAACAAAAATAAATTCAGATAATATAGAAGGGTATAAAATACAAGGTAAAAGTTCTTTCTACCCACTTCCACTCATCAGAGGCAAACTTGTCAACAATATTTGGTTTTAGTTCTTCTAGTGACTAACATGAATTTTATGAGCTATACTTACACTTAGATTTTTCTGAAATTTCACATCTTTCATTGCTCTTATAATGCAAGATGTCCTCTTTCTTATACTATTTTTTTCATTTTCTTGAAGTAATTTTTTAAAGGCTACTTGAGCACTAAGCTTTCTGATTCTGACATGTCCAAATATGTGTGTATTTGCCCTTCCACTTACCTATCAGTCAGCAATGTTTACATTTTCAGGTTGAAAATCATTTTGCCCCAGAATGTGAATGCAGTATCCTGTTGTCTTCTAACATACAGGACTGCTGATGAGAAGTCTGATTGGTATCGTTCTTATCCAATGTAAGTAATCTGGTGTTGTTTCTTTTCTTTTCTTTTTCTGAAAATTTTAAGATATTCTTTTTACCCATGGAGTTCTGAAATTTCTCTAGAATGTATGTAGGCATGGGTATCTGTTTCCTGTTTAATTATATCTGGCTTACACTTGTCTTTGACTCAAGAAAATTATATCCTTAAACTTGAATTTCCTGGATTTATCCTCCATGCTTCAACTATTCTCACATATTTTCCAGCTTTTCATTTTATTTCTTTACATTCTAGGAGATTTTATTTTCCAGAACACTAATTTAGTCTTCAGCGAATCCGTTCTTCTTTTTTTATTTCTAAGAATACTTTCCTATTCATTGATTGTTCCTTTTTCATGATGGCCGCTTCTTATTTTACGAATGCAATCTATTCTTGAATCTTTAAGAATCCTACTTTGGGGGGTGCTTGAGGGGTTTAGCTGGTTGGGCATCTGCGTTTGGCTCAGGTCATGATCTCCTGAGAGACTGAGCCCCAAGTCTGGGTCCCTGCTTAGCAGGAAGCCTGCTTCTCCCTCTCCCTCTGTCCACCCTGCACCCTCCCCCAACTCATGCACACACACTCGCTCTCTCTCTTTCAAATAAATAAATAAAAGCTTAAAAAAAAAAAAAAGAATTCTACCTGGAATTTTTGTCAGTTCTCCTCTGCTCTCTAAATTATCTCTGTTTCTCTGGGCTCAGTTGTTTGAATTTATTAATCTTGGTCTTTCTCTTTCATGCTCTGGGTTTTTCTCAAATATTCATGAATGATAATCCACAAATGAAGAATTCTGTGGATTCGTGGGGATGGCTAGTCTTGATTTCCCTTTTAGTCATGTATATCTGTTTTCCCAACAATATCTTCTTGAATAACTTCATTAAAATTCTTGTTAGCTTGGTATATTACTTACTATGTGATGAGAGAAGCTCCAACCTTCTCTTTGGCTCCTTCCGAAAGAACCATGTTCATCTCTTGTCGGTCTGACTACAATTTCCCCAATTTGGCTTCTTCATCAGTTCAATCTTACCTGCTTATCTAGGAAGAATTTCTCCAAATATCTGCTCTGCCACTGTCCCTCTCTGTAGCACTGTTATGATTTCATTCCTATTTTTAACATCTTTTATATTACTGCAGGAAAACATTGGGAGGAAGGGAAGTTAAGTGCAATGGGTCTTTTTTTCCCTAAACAGGAAACCCTGAGTTTGTTTTTCTAGCAAAGGGGTCTATAATTGCATCCGTCAAAGTTAAGAAAGTTATGCTATTCAGTGAAGGAAAAAGAAAAAAGATATAATGCTATGTACACAATTTAATTTAATCTCACCAACATTTGCTAAGTGCCTGCTCTTAGAATGAAGTAGGGCCCATGGTTTCTCTCATATTTTTCTTTTTTTTTTTTTTAAGATTTTATTTATTTGTCAGAGAGAACACAAGCAGAGGGACCAGCAGACAGAGGGAGAAGCAGGCTCCCTGCTGAGCAAGAAGCCTGAGGTCAGACTCCATCCTGGATGACCTGAGCCAAAGGCAGATACTTAACCGACTAGGCCACCCAGGCATCCCTCTCTCATATTTTTCAAAGAAAACCGTAGCTCAAGGAAAGGTTAAATACCATTGTGCCATTATTTGATGTAAGGAATACAGTATTGAATTATTTATAGACCCTGCCTTCATAAGGCTCACAGATAACATTAATTTCTTTAACTGGGTTTTTCTGTTTTTACTAGCTTATACTATTTTTCCTTCATAGTGCCTCAAGGACTTAGCCCTTCCTTTGTAGTGCCGCCACCAAATTTTGCCCTTCAGTACCGAGTCTGGTTTTAAACCACGTGGCCTCCTTGTCCTTCTGGCTAATTTTGCACAACACGTACATATTCTCCCCGAAGGTAGCTATAGACGTCTGGACTATCTTGGCAAGAAGGGGCCTGCTTGGCTGCCAGGGTGTCATCCAATACGAGAAACCTGGGAGCCTTCATGACTGGTGAACCCAGGACTCCATAGGCAACCCTCCAAATGGGGACTGATGTCACCAGCTTAAAGCTGCTGCCTCAGAAGGAGTTTTGGGAATTGGGTTCCCTCCACCCTCAGCGGGTAATACAGGTGGTTCAGGACAGGCTGAAACTCTGCAGGCCTGCTGGCAGCTGACCAGATATGTTCCGGGGGAGCGAGGGACTTAGAACCGGGCAGCTACAGGGAGAGGCAGGGTCACAGGAAGGGGTTCTTGGGAGTACGTGCATCTGCCTAACCCAAGCCATAGCTGAAGCAAATGCGTCTATTCTCCCTGCGGAATCCGGACTGCCTTGCCTAGGTCGGGGCGCACAGGATGTTCTCCAATAAGAGACGCTTGCTGGAGAAACCAATACCCCATCAAGCAGCTAGTCCAAATTGGGGCTGACTGTTGCCTGCTGAAAGCTGCAGACTCAGAAAGATTTGGGGGAGTGACCCTCCCTCCTCCCTGTAGGCTCATTCTGGAGCTCCCACGCCTGGAATGCCCCCACAGGCTGAGGCTGGCCCACAAGGTGTGGTTTGCACCTGCACACATCACGCAGTTCAGGGTGGCCAGGGAACCGGAACAGGGCAGGTGGAGGGGGAGGCTGGGTCAAAAGAGACTGCTGTTTCAGGTATCTGGCATCTTCCTAATTATAATCTCAACCTACACAAGTGCACATATTCTCCCTGAAGTTAAAGTCGGAGGAATCTGGACAGCCTTGCCAGAATAGGGCCTGGAGGGCAGCCGGGGAATCCTTCACTAAGAGACACCTGGGATCCTCAATTATTGGTGCAGACCCTATCAGACAGCCAGTCCAGACAGGGACTGACAGGGCCATCTCAACTGCCTCCTCAGAAAAGAATTTTGGATGGTGTGCTCCCTCCCCCAGAGGCCGTGCAGATGATTCCAAACTGGCAGGAGTCCACAGGCCCAGAGGGCTCAGGGTTCCCAAGGCAGGCTGAAGACGTGTGTGCAGTACCAAGGGCCAGACCTGGAAGAGGGCAAGTGTCTGGAGAAGCCAAGTCTCATGGGAGAGGGCTCTTGGGGATCCAAGGCATCTCCTAATTCCAAGTCTTAACCAGCACATATTCATATGTAGGCATACCTCAGAAATACTGGGGTTTGGTCCCGGCTACTATAATAAAGCAAATATTGCATTAAAATGAGTCAACTGAAATTTTTGGTTTCCCAGTGTATATATAAGTGGTATTTGGGGCCCTGGGTGGCTCAATTGGTTGAGCATCTGACTATTGATTTCAGCTTAGGTCATGATCTCTGGGTTGTGAGATCGAGACCCTCGTGGGGCTCAGACCACTGGGCATGAAGCCTACTTAAAATACTCTCTCTCCTTCTGCCCCTCCCTGCTCACGCGCTCGTTTTCTCTCTCTCTCTCCCTCTCTCTCTAAAATAAGGGAGGGGGTATATCTACACTATACTGTAGCCTATTAAGTGTGCAATAGCACTGATGAGGGAACAGAAGGCTAGCTGAGGGCAAAGCATAAACTGACGCCCTGCAACCTCCCCCCAGACCTCACCCCTGCTTGGCACAAGTGTGACATTTTTCTAGGAATCTCCCAACTATCTTAATGTTAATGCCTTGCTAGGGAGGTAAATAACCTTAACTTGACAATGGAAAGACCTCCATTATCTCTTAGGTCCTCTTTAGGATATGAAAATTCTTTCGAAACCTCCCTTTTCATTACTTCTCCAATTCCCAAGTATACAGTCACTACTCCTGAAGCCCACTCCATCCACCCCACCCCCTCCGTGCAGCTGCTCTTTCTGCCCACTAGTCCTGTCCCTGTGCTTTTCTTTTTTTTTTTTTTTTTTAAGAATTTTTATTTATTTGACAGAGAGCGCATAAGCAGGCAGAGTAGCACATAGAGGGAGAGGGAGAAGCAGGCTCCCCACTGAGCAAGGAGCCAGATGTGGAACTCGATTCCAGGACCTAGGGATCATGACCTGAGCCGAAGGGAGTCTCTTAACCAACTAAGCCACCCAGGTGCCCCCATCCCTGTGCTTTAATAAACCACCATTTTGCACCAAAGACATCTCAAGAATTCTTTCTTGGTTGTCCACTCCGGACCTCACCCCACTGAACCTCACCTATATTCCAAAACCACATCAGCATTAGCTCGTTTAAAAAAAAAAAAAAAAGTACATACCTTAAAGAATACTTGATTGCTAAAGATGCTAACCATCATCTGAGCTTTCAGCAAGTCATAACCACTGATCACAGATCACCATAACAAATATAATAAAGTTCAAAATACTGCAAGAACTACCAAAATGTGACAGAGACACGAAGTAAGCAAATTATGTTAGAAAGATGGCACCGATAGGTTTGTTTAATGCAGGGTTGCCACAGATTTTCAATTTTTAAAAAACACAGTATCTACGAAGCACAAAAAAGTGAGATATGCCTGTATTCTTAAGATTTCTTTCGGCCCCTTGTTCAAGAATATACATTGGTTTGATTCAAACTACATTTTCTATAAATACTTGATTTACCCAACCAGTAGTACTGTTGGTGCCGCATCACCTTTGGATCAGTTTCAAGCTGGAGGAGTTTCATGAAGCCCCACCTGAAATTAATTAATTACAGAGACATTGCCGAAGCATAACAAAACCAGGGGTTTGTGCCTAAGAATCCATAAGGATGTGAGGCACCTGGGTGGCTCAGTTGATTAAATGGCTGCCTTTGTCTTAGGCTGAAGCTGGAGAGCTAGGTTCTTGTCTCAGGGAGTCGAAGAATGAACCCCGTGGACAACAGAGTGAGTAAAGCTATAGCAGTTTCTTTCTTTCTTCCTTTCTTTCTTTCTTCCTTCCTTCCTTCCTTTCTTTCTTTCTCTTTCCTTCTTTCTTTCTTTTTCTTTTTTTCTTTCTTTCTTTCTTTCTTTTGAATTTTATTTTATTTTATTTTTATTTTCAGTGTTCCAAAATTCATTGTTTATGCACCACACCCAGTGCCCCATGCAATATGTGCCCTCCTTAATAACCACCACCAGGCTCACCCATCCCCCCGCCCCCCTCCAAAACCCTCAGTTTGTTTCTCAGAGTCCACAGTCTCTCATTGTCTCCCCCTCCAATTTCCCCCAACTCACTTCTCTCCCAGTGTTCTCCATGTTATTCCGTATGCTCCACAAGTGAGTAAAACCATATGATTGACTTATTTCACTCAGCATAATCTCCTCCAGTCTCATCCATGTTGATACAAAAGTTGGGTATTCATCCTTTCTGATGGAGGCATAATACTCCATTGTATATATGGACCATATCTTCTTTATCCATTCGTCCGTTGAAGGGCATCTTGGTTCTTTCCACAGTTTGGCGACTGTGGCCATTGCTGCTATGAACACTGGGGTACAGATGGCCCTTCTTTTTCTTAAGTGAAGATACACAAACAGCTCTCAAGAGTGAGAAAGGTTCTAACAGGGTTGCCAATGAAAACCTTTAGGGTTGGGGCGCCTGGGTGGCTCAGTGGGTTAAAGCCTCTGCCTTCGGCTCAGGTCATGATCCCGGGGTCCTGGGATCAAGCCCCACATTGGGCTCCCAGCTCAAAAGGGAGCCTGCTTCCTCCTCTCTCTCTGCCTGCTTCTCTGCCTACTTGTGATCTCTGTCTGTCAAATAAATAAATAAAATCTTAAAAAAAAAAAAAAAGAAAACCTTTAGGGTTGGTCTTTTATAAAAAGCTAACCAGGGAGCTTAAATCCTTTTAACATTTCTATTGATAACCTTCAATGGCTTACTTCCTTTTTAGCATTGGTTATTCTTTGTTGGTCACAAGTAATTATCATAAAGGCACCCACTCCACACACTTAGAGCAGGGTGGTCCTATTTGTGCCCTTATCTCTGGTTTCCCCACACCTCCACATATTGGGGATTTCTGTGAGCCTGATCACAAAGCCTCCTACCTATCTCTCCCTACCTAGCCCCACCTCTCCCTCACTCAAGGTCATGATCTCAGGGTCCCAGAATGAGCCCCACATTGGGCATCCCTGCTCAGTGGGGAGTCTGCTCCTCCTTCTCCCTCTGCCCCTTCCACCTGTTCATGGTCAAGCCCGCACACTCTCTCTCTCTCTCAAATGAATAAATAAAAAATCTTTTTAAAAATCTTTTTTTAAAACAGATTCTACAAGGATACTTGTTAAAGATTCAGATTCCCAGTCCTCAATCCTCCAAATTCCGATTTAGTAAGCCTAGAAATCTGCCTTGTTAGCAGGCACTACACCTGATTCTGCCATAGGCAGTTCCCAACCTGTTTTTGGTTTTTTTTGGTTGTTGTTTTTTTAAAGATTTTTTTTTAATTTATTTATTTGACAGAGAGAGATCACAAGCAGTCAGAGAGGCAGGCAGAGAGAGAGGAGGAAGCAGGCTCCCTGCTGAGCAGAGAGCCCGACGTGGGGCTCGATCCCAGGACCCTGAGACCATGACCTGAGCCGAAGGCAGCAGCTTAACCCACTGAGCCACCCAGGCGCCCCCCCCCCAACCTGTTTTGAGAAACCCTGCTCTAAACTAGGCAGAAGCCCTCAGGCTGAGCCGAACACTCACCTGCTACTTCAGGTTTGTCAACTTAGTCAAGAGTCTGTAAGGAACTCAGAGATCTCAAACTGCCTTAATTAAGTAGACATTGAAAATGTATTTTCAAAAAAAGAATCATAGAAGTTGGAAACAAGCACACATTTTGAAATGTTGTTTTAGTAAGTCTCATCTGAAGAAAAGAGGAAATTAAAGAAGTAAGGCCTATGAAAACGGTGGTTTTTGAGAACAAAGAGTGATGGCTCCTCAAAAGGTCAGCCATTCACAATTTGTGGTTCCCAAAATAACAAATTTCGTTAGCAAATGAATGGAAATATGCTTACAGTGATCATATTTTCCAGGCCCAAACATGGGAAAAATAAACTTACAATGCAACAAAATGTTTGAAACAATAATTTCTCTGAAAAAACCTGGAACAAATAGTAACTTTACTGAAGATAAGTAAGTAACATACCAAAGAAAATTTATTTTTTATTTATTTATTTATTTTTAATTTTTTAAAAAGATTTTATTTGTTTATTTCAGAGCGAGCACAAGCAGGAGGGCGGAAGGGAGGAGGAGGGGAGGAATGAGGGGTGAGGGGTAGAAGCAGACTCCCTACTAAGTAGGGAGCCTGACAGGAGGCTGGATTCCAGGACCCTGACCTCCTGACCTGAGTCAAAGGCAGATGCTTAACTGAGTCAGCCAGATGCCCCTAAAGCCAAACTTTAATACATAACTCTTTGTTGCTATATCTTCTAAAACTACATGTTAGTACCACCTTTTCCTGTCTATCTTCCATCTCCCTTACATGTGTTGTACAAAGTAAATCATACTTGAAATGAGTAAGATACGTGGGGGAAATAAAACATGTATGTCTCTCCTTCAACCTTTAGAAGTGTATTTATTCCCTTTTTCCCCCTTTTTTTGGCAGTGTCTTTTCACATATATGTCTGATCTACCTATAATGAAATTATTTTAAAATTTTATACAAGACAAGCTAAGTAAGTCTTTTAAACCAAATTTTTGTCAAGTGCTTATGTGTTAGAAGTTACTATTCTTGGGGCTCCCTTGGTGGCTCAGTTGGTTGGGCAGCCAACTCTTGATTTTGGCTGAGATCATGATATCAGGAGGGTTGTGACATTGAGCCTGGCATCAGGTACCGCACTGGGTGTGGAAGCTGCTTAAGATTCTCTCTCTCTGCTCAGCGGGGAGCCTGCTTCCTCCTCTCTCTCCGCCTGCCTCTTTCTCTGCCTACTTGTGATCTCTATCTGTCAAATATATAAATAAAATCTAAAAATAATAATAATAATAAATTAACAATGAAAACAGTTACTATTTTCAGTAAAGTGACTCAAGGAGAATTTTATTCAACACCATTTTTCAAACATGGGGAACAAAAGAGAATAAGGTAGAGGAGTCAAATTTCATGGGTCCAAATCTGTGCCTGCCACTTGCTAGCCATATGATCCTGGGAAAGTTATTTAACATTCCCATGCCTCGGTTTCCTCATCTGTAAATGGGAATAATTATAGTACCTGCCTCAGAGGATTGTTATAGGAATAAACAGGTTAATATTTATAAAGTGCCAGGAAGAGTGCCCGGAACATAGTAAACACCATATAAGGGTTTGTTAAATAAAATATTGAATGAAAAGATAAGACTTTATCATTCCCAGCTAAAAACATTATGATTTTGAGTTTTATAAAGTTAAAAGAAGTAACCATGAGATGTCATTTTTCATGAGCTCTCTGTATAATCTTGAAAGCAAGGTTTTTTCCCCCCAATCTTCTTATACCACATTTTGAAATGACAACTATTATTAAAATGATGAGAAGTTTCATTTGGTGGAAGAATAAGAAAACTTGAAATCTTATTAAAAATATTACTTTGGCTGGGGATTTATTTCTGAGAAAGTATTCTTAATGTTCTCCGGAAAAATCAAAGCAACTGGATTTTAGCACAAGGTCAACTGTAATAGAATGCTTAGAAAATAAAAGTCATTAAAACAGGAAGAAAGATTCCACAGTGAGGCCGGCTTAAGTTATTACCAATTCGATGGAAAGGTAGATACTGCAAATAAATGAACCAAAAACAAGCAAATGAGTGGTTTCTAAAGATGTTATCTTGTTAGTGATAAAATAATTTCAAGTAGACTAATATTGAATATAGGTAGTAGATATCTCTTTTTCTTTGATCTCTTGCTACAAGTTAATTCTTTCTTATAATAATAGATGTAAATTACCTCCTCTGTGCCCAGGTTTCAATGACCTCAATGAGGCAGACATGACAATGTCTCCAAAATTGAACAGACTGCTGGTGAATGGGAGCCCTTCAGTAATTAGGTGATTCCAAGCAGGGTCTAGTGATCCCCACGGTCAGACAATGAAGCAGCTTTTCCAGGCGGTGTTTGCATTCTCTCTCTAGTAAGTCCGCAGAAAATCATAAATGATCCTTTCTCACAGCTTGGAAATCCTGAATAGAGTAGGCTACCAAGTTATTAAAACAGTCACTTTGTTCATCTTCTTTTTCCTTGCTACACAGATCACCTTCCTGGTCTCTTAAGGGTGTTCAGATCATTCATCATGTACAAAATTACTTCTCTTGGTTTTCCGAAAGACTGACAGGGACAAATGGAGATGAGAAAAGCATTTACAATGCTTTTAATGCAATGACGTTTCCAAACATAAGACATTAAGAAGCTGTTATTTTCATAATTTAAACATTTTACACTTATATATATATATGCAATTCCTAAGAAGTTACTCTTTGTTAAAATGTGGAAAAGTACCCATATGAATGGGATTGTGTGAACCTCGAACACCCTAGTTTCACTAAAGCAATTGATGAAACATTCCTGTGGTCAACAAAGAAATTTCGTACATTCATTTAGCAAACATTTATATGACACTTACTATGTGCTAGTCCTGTGAGGTAGGTACGAATAGTAATATGTCCATTTTATAGATGGAGAGACTGAGGGTAAGTGATCTGCCTACAGTCTCAGAGCTGGAATGTGACAAAGACGTGATCTGCCCCCAAGATGTCCTCTTCTAGACAGCATCCTTTTAAACTGCAAAACCATACTACCTTCCTTTGAGGTACGATTCTCAGAAAATCACATCACATTCTTATTTTATTTTGTTGTTTTTTTTTCTATCCAAAATGTCTCACTTGTGTGATGTTAATGCCTGAAGAAAATGACTGCTAAGATGATTTGTGAGTCCCATTCAAGTAGAATGTCCTTTTATTTTGGTAATTTCAAGCTTGATGTCTCTTAATGAAATTGAGTTGAGTGTTTTTTAATTTTTTTAACTTTATTTAGGATAATAATATTCTTAATCTGGCCATTTCAAAATCCTTGAAAGATTTAAGAAGCGACTCTATACTCACAAAATATATTATTCTCCTGATTAACTCTGACTTGCCACAATTACATAGACATGAACTTAAAGTGGTTATTATATAGGTGCAATAGGATATGAAGATAAGATCTGATAGTCTCACATTTCATGAATGACATTTTGGGGCTAAGATATTCAAGTTAACAATCTAATATGTTGATGAAATAACCAGATATGTGTTAATAATTCAGCTCTCCCTTAGCTCCACTTAACAAAAAATTAGTGCTGAGAACTCTGAGTTGTCAGATCATCTCCTCATTTTGGTGCAGCAAGATCATTGCCAAACCATATCATCACATCTGAACAGCTGATTAGTATTGCAAATCCATTATGAGCCCCTCAAAGAGGGCTAAACCTTGACCCCTAATTAATTAATTAACCGATAAGGACAAGTTTCCAGAAACCAGAGCACATGAACCAGAGCACATAACAATAAAGTTAGTCAACCTAATTTGAATTTACTTTTACCAAATTAACACAATAACTTTGTAGACCAGTGTTTTGTAGATCATAATTAATGATCCTTTTCAGGGAAACATGCTGAAATGAAAATATTACTGCTTGCCCCATGAAAGATACATTGTCCTGTTGGAAGGCAGATGTAGATTCTAAATAGTGTTGCCCATTTTAGATCAGTCAAACATAAAATAAAATAATGCAAAGAATTGCTGGCATTGGATGCTGGTCAAGTGACTATGAATAAGTGACTCCGTTTCTTCTTCTTTTTTTCTTTTCTTTTTTTTTTTTTTTTAGAAAGGGAGGGTGGGAAGGGACAGAGGGAGAAGGAGGAAGATCTTAAGGATACTCCACATGTCCAGCTCAGAGACTGACACGGGGCTCGATCTCATAACCCTTAGATCATGACCTGAGCCAAAATCAAGAGTCAGAAGCCTAACCCAGTGAGCCATCCAGGTGCCCCTAAATGACTCCATTTCTGTATTCCTCTCTCCTTTGTTGGATTTGCAACCCCTACATGCCAATTTCAAGCATTTTAGCTTCATCTTCCCCATTTGGGCCATAACTATAGCATTTATGGCCTAATGTATCTTATAATTGACCCCTTTTAAAATATTATACTATCTCATGTGTGAACCCAGAAATGCTAGTTATACATATTCTAATATATGTTAAGTTAAATATAAACTACTATAATCATAAAAAGTTGATATGCACACTATCTGAAATCACATGTGGCACATATATATTTTAGGAACCACTTCAATAATTCAAGAGTCACTGAAAGTATTTCAAGAGAGATCCATTTGGGGGCACCTGGGTGGCTCAGTCGGTCAAGCCACAACTCTTGATTTCGGCTCAGACCCTGATCTAAGGGTACTGCGATTGAGCTCCTGTCTGGCTCTGTACTCAGCATGGAGTCTGCTTGAGATTCATTCTCTCTGTCTCTCTCTCTCTCTCTATCCCTCTGCCCCTCTCCTTCCTCAAATAATAAATAAATCTTTAGGGAGGAAAAAAAAAGCTGTTCTGGGGGGAAAAAAGATCCATTTGGTCCTCAGTGGGACTATGTGTGCCAAACAATGTTTCAAATGTATTAACTCATCTAAATCTCATTATACTTCTATGAGGGGTTGGGGGATACTATTTTATTCCTAGTTTACAGATGTGTAAATTGAGGCATAGACAGATTAAGTCACATGCCCAAATCAATAGCAGACCCTATGGTGACACCAGATTTCAGTCACAACAGGTTGACCTCAGAGCCTGTACTCACAGCCACGATGGGATAGTGCTCCTCTGAGTCTGGAGAGTTCCTATGTTCATGTCCATTCCAAGTGTCCATATGTACAGAGATTGCTTCCAGCACAATGACACCATTTTAACTTGCATTTCCATTATCCTCTCTCTAATCCTCTCATAATCTGCCCTGGAGAGAGTGTAACCTCTGAAAATCTTTGGGAGCCAAACCAGGAGTCAGCATTTGGGAAGGATCCTAGGGCCAAGATGAGATCTTAGAAACCAGGCTGGGTACCTTAAGAATCATAGGCCAGGGGTGCCTGGGTGGCTCAGTCAGTTAAGCGTCTGACTCTTGGTTTCCACGGAGGTCATGATGTCATGCATCCAGAGATCAAGCCCTGTGGTGGGCTTCTCTCTGAGAGGAGACTGCTTGAAGATTCTCTCTCTCGGCATCTCCCCCCACTCATGTGCTCGCATGCTCTCTCCCTCTTTCTCTCTTTCTAAAGTAAATAAATAAATATATTTTTTAAAGATTTTATTTGTTTATTCACAGCAAGAGAGAGCATGAGCTGAGGTGAGGGACAGAGGGAGAGGGAGAAACAGACTCCCCAGCTGAGCAGCAAGCTCGACACAAGACTCTATCCCAGGAACCCAAGATCATGATCTGAGCCAAAGGAAGATGTTCAACTGACTGAATCACCCAGGCACCCTAATAAATAAATCTTGTAAAAAAAAAAAATCAGGGACGCCTGGGTGGCTCAGTTGGTTAAGCAGCTGCCTTCGGCTCAGGTCATGATCCCAGCGTCCTGGGATCGAGTCCCACATCGGGCTCCTTGCTTGGCGGGGAGCCTGCTTCTCCCTCTGCCTGCCATTCTGTCTGCCTGTGCTTGCTCTCTCTCCCTCTCTCTCTGACAAATAAAAAAAAAAAAAAAAAATCATAGGGCATTTATTGGACAATATATTTTGATTCTATCCTGTTACTCCCTGTAGTTGTTTAATGTCAACAAAATGCTATGCAAACCTCAATATGTCAAGAATTCCAGCGTTCCCTTTTTCTGCCTGTTAATTTGCTAATTAATGTGAAGGATACAAAAGATGTGTGCAACATGGTCATGGTCCTCTGTTCTGTCTGTTACTCTCTAATGACCTGCCCCAAATTTCAGTGGCTTGAAACAGGCATTTTATTTTGCCCACAATTTTATAGGTCAGGGATTCTGGAACAGTTCAGGGGAGTAACTCACCTCTAATCCACATGGCATCATGTAGGATGGCTAAGATTGAAGAATCCACTTCCAATATGGCTTCTTCACCCAAGTGTCTAGTACTTCAGTGTTCCTTGGTTGCCTTTTCTCTCCATATGGCATTTCATCCTCCAGGTCTCCTTCAGAGGGCTTAGTTAGGTTTTTTACAGCATGGTGGTCCAGGTTCATTGGGCTTCTAACATGCTGTCTTGCTTCTGTGTGGAATAAAGTAGAAGCTGACAGGTCAGTTAAGGCGCCCATGCTCAGGCTGGTCTAGCATCCCTTATAACATATTCGGTTGGTCAAAGCTGTCACTGGCAGGTTCAAGGGAGTGGAGAAAGAGTCTACCTCTTGATGGGGGAATGCCAAGGTCATATACTGAAGGAGCAAGCAGATGCAGGAACACTGTTGCCACCTTCTCAGGAACACACCGTCTGCCACACCTCAAAGAGCTTCTACTCTAAGGCAGGGATTCATAAACAAAAGTCTCTGCATAAAATTCAGGAGATCTTTGAACTTAGAAAGGGAAAATTCTGCTTTTAGTTTCCTAGTCTCTATGCTTTAGCATTTTTGGTCTGTTTTGAATACAAGCACAAATTATAGTCTTAGAGCAACACCTGTGACTTTGTTACCAGTAAAAATTGCATATATTTTTACAGCACATTTTGTTGTTATAAGTGCCTCAAAATATCATTTATACTCATCACTATTTTGAAATTATAATGGCAATAAAATCCTCCACTAGATCTTATGTGAAGTGTTAATAAAGAAGCAATATAGGGCCGCCTGGGTGACTCAGTTCGTTAAGCGTCCAACTCCTGATTTCCGCTCAGGTCATGATAACAGATTGTGAGATCAAGCTCTGTGTTGGGCTCCGCACTGGGTGTGGAGCCTGCTTAAGATTCTTCCTCTCCCTCTGCCCCTCCTCTCTCTCTAAAAAAAGAAAAAAACAATGTATTACTCTATTACAATTTTGGTTTTTAGCATTTTGATAGCTATATTTCAATTTAAACAGTCTCTCTTATAATCTTATATATTTTATTTTAAACATTTAAAAGCATTACTCCAGAAAGGGGTCTACAGACTGCACAAGAAAGCCAGAGGGTTTCATGGCTCAAAAGAAAGTTTAAGAATTCCTACCTGGAGGAAGATCAAAGCATTAAACATATAAATATAAAATAATTAGAGAAGCCCTACATAATGGTAAAATCTAATTTTGAATGCTGTAGCACGGGCTTTAAGTACTATAGGATTTCTTCCTCCTGGTGCTATTATTTGATTCAAGATACCATGTTTTTTTATGATTTTTGATAGTTGTATATTCTCACGTAATCATGATCACAGGAGGAATTAAAACAAAATGAAATCAACCTAAGCAGTTCAGATCTTCAAGAAATTTCTTAACTGGGGTGAATGGGTGGTTCAGTTGATTAAATGTCAGCTTTCAGCTCAAGTCACAATCCCAGAGTTCTGGGATCACGTTCCCCATCAGGCTCGCTGCTCAGTGGGGAGTCTGCTTCTCCCTCTCCCTCAGCCCCTCTTTCTGCTTGTGCTCTCTCTCTCTCAAATAAATAAATAATATCTTAAAAAAAATTTCTTAACTCCTAGCATCTAAAGAGTATCCTAAGATTCCAGAGAGGGAAAAACATGGCCTACAAGGGAACAAGAATATGATTTCATCTTAGAATCCCTTAGGACTCTCTGAGAAAAATAATTATGAACTTAAGATTCTATACCTAGTAAACATGTCAATCAAGTGAGAAGGAAAAATAAAGTCACTTTCAGACATGCAAAAATTCTGAAGTTTTATTTCTTATGCACCCCTCTAAGAAAATTACCTGAAGATATTCTCAGCCATAACAAGAATAAAATCCAAGAAAGGTAAAACTTGGAGATCTAAGAACACTGGCTTCAACCCAAGACAAGGGAAAAAGGAAATCAGGATGACAGGCTGGCATCCTGCCCAGAGCGCTCTCTGGTCCAGATTGGAATAGGAAGGCAGAAGTTTCTGGAAAATATATCTTCAATAATTATATTGCATCTCTTACCGTGGATGGAATATGTTTAGGAAGATAGATGATCTTAGTGACTTGATAAAGGCATATGACAAAAAAAGTAAAATAAAATAGAGACACTTTGTAATCAGAATAATGAACAATATTAACACAATCACAATAATGGAAATACTGTGTGTTGGTATTACCGATTTTAGATTCAACCAACAGACAAAACATGCAAGGATTAATTATGATTACAGAAAAGAAGATGAAAGTTCTCAAATTTGGAGGAGATTACAGACAGAAAAGTAGAAAAGGAGGCAGAGGGAAGAATAGGAGTCCTAACTTACTCATGCTATTAATAATAGCTAATGCTGGGATGCCTGGGTGGCTCAGTTGGTTAAGCAGCTGCCTTCGGCTCAGGTCAGGATCCCAGTGTCCTGGGATCGAGTCCCACATCAGGCTCCTTGCTCAGCAGGGAGCCTGCTTCTCCCTCTGCCTCTGCCTGTGCTCATTCTCTCTGACAAATAAATAAATAAAATCTTTTAAAAAAAAAATAAAGAAATAATAGCTAATGCTGAGTAGTTACCATATGCTCATCCTGAGAGATAATATGAATTAATTCATCCAATTTCCTACGATGAGGACACTGAGGCACAAGGAAGTACCTAACTTTCTATCATCCTTTGCTTCTTACTCCATGAAAAGTCTAAAAGGTACAAGAGACACTTTATGATAGATCAAGAAAATAGGAGATTTATGTATATTATTTCTAGAGACTATAATGTATGTACCAAATGCATAATGGCACAAAAATGGGTATGTAGATGGCAATGTGATTTTTATAACTCCATAGGAATTGAATCAGTTTTGTACAGGTTCATGAATAGAAAGCCCAAAGAGAGGGAAAAGAATATAAATTCCAGAAATATGCTCAAATGATATAAACTAATATACAACACAGGTGATATTTCAGTGAAGAAAAGAGAGGGCTAAGCAACTGGCTAACTATTTAGAAAGAATATAAGAAAAAGTTTTCAGATGAACTACACATTTATATATATTATGCATATTTTATATATATATATATATATATATATATATGAAAGGTTTTATTTATTTATATGAGAGAGACAGAGCACAGAGGGAGAAGCAGACTCCCTGCTGAGGAGTCCAATGCAGGGCTTGATCTCAGGACCCTGAGATCATGACCTGAGCTGAAGGCAGACATTTACCCGACTGAGCCACCCAGTCACCCCCATATTTATAATTTTAAATGAAATCATATATAGTATACTAAGAAAACATGTAAGATTATACAAATATAATATATAAATATAATTTGTGGAATAGGAAAAGTTTTTCTTAAAGGCTTTCACTTAGAAGTGATGATCTATGAGATTAATAAATAAAACTACAGGGGCACCTGGGTGGCTCAGCAGGTTAAAGCCTCTGCCTTTGGCTCAGGTCATGATCCCAGGGTCCTGGAATGGAACCCCATGTCAGGCTCTCTCTTTAGCAGAGAGCCTGCTTCTCCCTCTGCCCCTCCCCCACCTCATGCGATTTCTCTCTGTGTCTCTCTATCTCTCACTCTCTTTTTCTCAAAAAAATAAATAAAAATCTTTAAAAATAAATAAATAATAAAAATAAAAATTAGAGCATGGAACACAATAGCATAAGCAAAGTTAATAAACAACAAATAAACCTGGGAAGAAAATGGCAACATGAATGATAGCGGGCTTTTTTCTTTCCTGTGCAGGTAAGGAGTTCTTAGAAATTAATAAGAGGAAGGCCAACAATCCAATAAAAAAAAACCTGACAAATGACAATACATGAAAAAAAAAATGCAAATCACTTTCAAAGGGAAAACTTACTGAATGATATGCAGTTTGAAATGCAGCAAACTATCCAGGGATTTATGAAATTTTGTTTACATTAGATTCCACAGTTGAACCAACATTAACAACCCTCCTGAGAACACTTCTGGTGATTTAGCAGGACAAAGAACAAATCAGTGGGATGGTGAACTAATGGGGCATAAGGAAATAAAAGTGAAAAATGTAAAGAGAAAAAAGGGAGGGAACTGGACAAGACTGGAGGTTGCTAGGTCAAGGGAAGAAACAATCAGCCCAAAAAACATTTCAAGCCTTAAAAAAGAGGGGCCGGATTAAGAAAGTCCAGGGTTAGTTGTGAATTTCAAGCAGGACAAGGAAAGAGAAATGGGAAGAAGGTGGAGCCAACACCAAAGGGAAGTTGGAGAGACGGAGGGGATCTGAGGTTTTTATGAGGCTAAATGGAGTGCAGGCATGAAAGAGCTAGAAGGATAGAAGTTTTGGTCAGTAACTGGGATTTTAGACTCATTTCTGAGATGGCTCAAACTTCCACATGCAAAATGTGACCCACTTAGTGGGTAACTGAACTGGACAGAAAGTAGTCTTTGGAGTTGAATTTGGGCAAGATTAATATTTTAGATGGACCATCTATAACACCTAACATCTGTAACACTACTGAGACGCAAGAGTGGACATCGTCAGAATGGCCAACAGATGACATAGGGAAAGAAGCTGTTAGCAGGCATCCTGAAGGAGTACTTGTGGGAGAAGAGCAGGAGTGAGGACCCTGGGCTCTGCAAGGTCATGGTGTCATGATGTCAGAGCTGGAAATGAACTGAAGAATTGCAAGTTTCCGGTAATTAACAGATCTACTTATAATATCTATTTCAGGGTACCTGGGTGGCTCAATTGGTTAGGTGACTGCCTTCGGCTTGGGTCACGGCCCTGGCGTCCTGGGATAGAGTCCCACATTAGGCTTCCCCTGCTCTGCAGGGAGCCTGCTTCTCCCCCTCCCTCTGCCTGCCACTCCCCCTGCTTCTGCTCTCTCTGTGTCAAATAAATAAATAAAATCTTAAAATAATAATAATAATATCTATTTCATAAAGCTGTTGTGACAATCTAATGACATAACATATGTAAATGTCCTGGTGCAGTGGTAGCCAGCATTATAATCAGCATAATTAGCCTTATTATGTATTCCTGGGAGCAAAGAGGAAATACATGTAATTAATCACATTTCACATTTTCATTCGGGAGATGGAATACTGGAAAGCAGACTAAGGGACGTTCTACGTCATGCCATGATTCTGGAACTGGTTCCTTATTCCCAACACTGAATTAGTTCTTTCTTGGGGGTGGCGACAGGGAAGGGGAGGAGTTGGGGGGGTGGGGGTGGAAAGCTGCATTCTTCAAAAACTCTCTAAATGCGTGTGGGCAAGCAGAAATCTTCTTTCAGTTTCACATGGGCAACAGAAAATACCGTAACAACTCCGATGAGTAAAGTAAAATGAGTCCTTGAATAATTTTAGGGAAATATAGTACACTACTATAAAAAAGGAAAATATAGCTCAAAATTGTTTTTTTGGCCAGTTTAGCATCTTGATATAAAATACACTAATGGAGGGGTACCTGGGTGGCTCAGTGGCTCAGTGGGTTAAGCCTCTGCCTTAGGCTCAGCTCAGGCCCTGATCTCAGGGTCCTGGGATTGAGCCGTGCATCAGGCTTGCTGGTCAGCAGGGAGCCTGCTTCCCCTCTCTCTGCCTGTCTCTCTGCCTACTTGTGATCTCTGTCTGTCAAATACATAAATAAAATCTTTAAAAAAGAATGCACTAATGGAAACTTAAAAAGTGCATGCCTTTTGAATTTTAATGAATTTCAGTGAAATGTAGTTACAATTTGTAGTTACATAGATAGATAGATTGGTGGAATAAAGGTCTATATACTCATATATGTCCACTAATGAAACTGTTTATTATTAATTTGTTAGTTAAGTTTTTGACAAATTGCAATTATATTTTCGTGTGATAGAACTAGTTCATGGTCCCAGTTGTATATGATACAGATAAATAGCAGTTGATAGCTCAACAACAATCATTTATTTTTTAAAGCATAAAACTACTTTCAACCATATGTCGATAGAAGACTTTTTTCTTAGGCTCACTCAATAACTGTTTTTGGTGGAACAAGATCGAAAACTGAGCAAATGTTGATGATTCTGATTGAGGGGTTAGAATTTGGCTCCAACCTCCTTCTTTTCTTCAAGTGCTCTTTAAAGATTTTATTTATATATTTGAGAGAGAAAGAGCACAAGCCAAGGGTGGGGGGGGGCAGGGAACGGAAGCGGGTGGGTGGGTAGATGATGGCAAGCAGAGGGAGAGCGGGAAGCAGACTCCCTGCTAAGCAGGGAACCTGACCCGGGGCTCAGGGCTAGATCCCAGGACTCCAGGATCATGACCTGAGCCAAAGGCAAATGCTTAACTGACTTAGCCACCCAGGCGCTCCCTTCAAGCACTTTTTAAAAGAAAGGGACATTAAAAAAATTTTGTTATTTTTTTCTTTTTAAATTTTATTTTCAGTAAAATTGCCCCTTTTCTTATGGTGTACAGTTGTATGTATTTTAATACATGTATAGATCCATGTATCCATCTCCATATTCAGGGTACAAAACAGTTCCTTCATTCCCAAATACCCCTTGAGTGATCTCTTAATGGTGACTCCCCCTACCCATAATCCCTGTGAATTTCATTTTTTTTCTTTTTAAAGATGTTATTTATTTATTTGACAGAGAGAAACACAGTGAGAGAGGCAGCATAGCAGGGGGAGTGGCAGAGGGAGAAGCAGGTTCCCCATAGAGCGGGGAGCCCTGCTCCATCCCAGAACCCTGGGGTCATGACCCAGGCTGAAAGCAAATGCTTAGCAACTAAACCACCCAGATGCCCCAATCCCCACGGCTTTCTAATCTGGTTTTCTTCTTTGTAGTTTAGCCTTTTGGAGACAGTCGTATCAATGAGATCACCCAGCATGTAACCATTTGAGAGTAACTTCTTGCCCTCAGCATGCTTTTAAGATTCATCCAAGTTGTTTCGTGTATCAGGAGTCCGTTACTTTTTACTGCTGAATAGTACTCCTTAGTACGGATTTACTACACTTAATTTATCTATTCACCCACTGAAGGAAATTTGTGTTGTTTCCAAATGTAGGGAATTACAAATACAGCTATGATAAACACTTCTGGGGTGCCTGGGTGGCTCAGTCGTTAAGCGTCTGCCTTCGGCTTGGGTCATGATCCTGGGGTCCTGGGGTCGAGTCCCGCAGCTGGCTCCCTGCTCCCCCTGCTTGTGTTCCCTCTCTTGCTGTGTTTCTTTCTGTCAAATAAATAAAATCTAAAAAATAAACATAAATGAAATAAAACATTTGTGGTCAGATTTTTGTGTAGATATGTTTTCATTTCTTAAAGCAGTTACCAGGAGTGGAATTTTTGGGTCACAGCAGTAAGTTTATAAGAAACTATCAGTTTTCCAGAGTGGCTCTACCATTTTGCATTCCCACCAGTGGCACCTGGTGTGTTAGTAATTCCTATTTAGCCACTCAGAAATGTAATGCTATCTCACTGATTAGTGGAGTTTCCCCAATAGCTAATGATAATCAAACATTTTTTTTCATGTGCCTCTTTGTCATCCATTTGATCTCTATAGTGAAACACCCACTCATTTCTTTGGTGGATTTTTAATTGAGGGTTTGTTTACTTATTGTTGACTCTGGAGACATCTTCATCTGATCTAGATTAAAGTCTTTTATCAATATGTGATTTGCAAATATTTCCTTCCCTCCCAGGCTGCAGCTTATTATTTTCATTCTCCTAACAGTGTCTTCTGCAGAGCAAAAGGGTTTTTTTTTATTGTGACAAAGCTCAGTTTATCAATTTTATTATTTTTTTTAAGGAGAATACTTTTGGTGCCATAAGTAAGAATTCTTCACCAAATCCTAAGTCTTCTATGCTTTTTTCTAAAAATTGTACAGGTTTATATTTTATATTTAGGTGTCTGGTCTATTTTGAAATGATTTTTGTGTACTGCATAAGGTTCTGGTTGAAGTGCTTCTCTCTCTCTTTTTTTTAACCCAGGGATGTGCGATTGTTCCAACACCATTTGTTGAAAGACTGTTTTTATTTATTTATTTGTTTGTTTGTTTTAAGTAATATCTATGCCCAATGTGGGGCTTGAGCTCATGACTCCAAGATCAAGAGTGGGGTGTTTGTGTGCCTGGGTGGTTCAGTGGGTTAAGCCTCTGCCTTCAGCTCAGATCATGATCTCAGGGTTCTGGGATCAAGGCCCGAATTGGGCTCTCTGCTAGGCGAGGAGCCTGCTTCCTCCTCTCTCTCTGCCTGTCTCTCTGCCTACTTGTGATTTCGGTCTGTCAAATAAATAAATAAGATCTTAAAAAAAAAAAAAAAAAGGTTGGGTGTTCTACCAACTGAGCCAGCCAGATACTCCCAGACTATTTTTTAATACTCTAACTGGCTTTTGCATCTTTGTCAAAATTATAAATTTTATGTGTGTCTATTTCTGGACTCTCTATCCTGTGCCACTGATCTCTGTGTCTATCCCTTCAACAACACCACACTGTCTTGATAAGTGTAGCTTCCTAGTGATTTTGGAAATCGAGTAGTGTGGTTTGTTAAAACAATTTTCTGAAAAAGGTAAAAGCATAACTCAAACCGATTAAATGAACACATGTTAACTATTTTACTTTACTTGCCGCTGAGGGAACTGAGCTGATGTTATAAATCATTCAAAAGAAAGGTCAAAAGACACACATTTGTTCGGAGTAAAGCAATATTGAAATGAATTGCACATGGAGAAGAAACTGGTTTTTCCAGAGTGTGAGGGAATGCATTTGAACCTCTACCAAATGAAACAGAATGCCTATCTGTCTTACAGTTATAAAACAGCTCCTGTAGAATCAGAATCTGATAAAGTAAAAGTACACTTATAGAAAATGCATAGTTTTCCACTGACGTACAAAATGTTCTTTCTACAGGTTGCTCCAAATTTATTCTTCCTTTAAAAACTTGTTTGAGGGGCGCCTGGGTGGCTCAGTGGGTTAAAGCCTCTGCCTTCGGCTCAGGTCATGATCTCAGGGTCCTGGGATCGAGCCCTGCATTGGGCTCTCTGCTCAGCAGGGAGCCTGCTTCCTTCTCTCTCTGCCTGCCTCTCTGCCTACTTGTGATCTCTGTCTCTGTCAAAAAAATAAATAAATAAAATCTTAAAAAAAATTAAATTAAAAAAAACAACTGTTTGACCTCTTCTACTTCCTTTGCTTTTTCGTATAAATGTTAGTGTCAGCTTGTCTATATCTACCAAAACTCCTGCTTGTCTTGGATTGGTATTGTATTAAGTCTATTGTTAATTTGGGGAGAAAATGTTATCTTTGCTTTGCTGAGTCTTCCAATTCAAGAATATGGTACATTTTTTAATTAATATGTCTTCTTTGATTTATCAGCATTCTGTAGTTTTTAGTATACAGATTCTGTACATATTTTATTAGGTCTAGACCAAAGTAGTGAATTGTTTGACCTATTGTAAATTATATTTTTAAATATTTGCTTTCTAGTTCTACATTGTTCATGTATAATTGATTTTTGAGCATTGACTGCGTGTTATAACCCTGCTAAAATTGTTAGTTCCGGGAGCTCTTCTGGGATAGCTTGAGATTTTCTACTTACAGAATCATGTTATCTGAGAATAGGAACTTTTTTGTTTTTTTCTTTCAATTTGTATGTTGGGGTTTTTTGTTTTTTGTTTTTCTTGCCTCATTGCTCTGGGTTAAAATTTTCAATACAATGCTGTATAAGAGCAGTAAAAGTGGACATTCTTAACTTATTCCCGACTTTAGAAGAAAGCATTTAACCATTAAGTATGATATTAGCTGTAAAGATATATATCTCTCTCAAATATATATATACATATATATATTTTGAGATATATATATAGATATCTACATATAGATATATAGATAGATATAGATGCTCTTTAGCAAGTTGAAGAAATTCCCTTCTAATCCTAGTTTGCTGTAAGTTTTTGTTCAGGATGATCTTTCTTTGTCTACTTCTGGTATCAGAATAATGCTAGCCTCATAAAATGACCTGGGATGTGTTCCATCTTCTTCTATTTCATGGAGGTTATTGTGCAGAATTGTTTCATTTCTCCTTTAGATGTTCCAAGAATTCATCTCTGGAACCATAGGGCGGGGCAATTTCTTTTTAGAAGGCTTTTAACTACAAATTTAATTTCTTTAATAGTTATATGACAACTCATGTTATAGATTTTTCTTGGTTGAGCTGAAAATGGTCCATTTCATCTAAGGTATTGAATTTGTGTGCATAGAGTTATTCATAATATTCTCTTGTTAACCTTTTAGTGATTAGAGAATCTGTACTGATCTCTGCATTTTTAGTCTGATATTGGTAACTTGCATCTTCTCTCTGTTTTTCTTTTTCAGTTTTGCTTGAAGTTATTCAGTTTTATTGCACTCAGAAACCTGCCTTTAGTTTAACTGATTTTCTCTATTTTCTGTATTAAGTTTTGGCAATTTATAGTCTCATCTCATTTTCCTTTGTTATCCTTGATTTGGGTTTAGTTTGCTTTTCTTTTTTCTAGTTTCTTAAGGTAAATGTAATGATTTGATTATTTTTTTCTTTTCTAATATAAGCATTTTAATGCTATAAATTTTCCTCTAACACTCCCTTAGCTGCATCCCACAAATTTTCATATTACGTTAACTTTCATTTCATTCAAAATATTTTATAATTTACTGTAGAACTTCCTTTTCAGCTATGGATTATTTGGAAGTGTATTGATTAGCTTCAAGTGCTTAGGGATTTATCTGTTATATTTCTCTTACTGATTTATAGTTTGATTTCATTATGGCTTGAGGATACACTTTGTATATTTTGAATTTTTAAAAATTTGTTAAGGTTTGTTTAAAGATTTAGAATACAGTCTATCTTGGTGAATGTTCCATGTACACTGAAGAAAATATTTTCTTCTGTTGTTAGGTGGAATTTTTTCAAATATCTGTTGGTTGCTGGCTTTGTTTAATCACTCTATATCCTTGATATTCTATTAGCTCTATTACTGAGAAAGGAGTGTTGATGTCTCCAACTCTAATTATGGATTTGCCCCCTCTCCTTCCAATTCTGTTAGTTTTTGCTTCATGTATTTTGAAATTCTGTTGTTAAATACACATTTAGGGTTGTTACAGTTTCTCGGTTAGCTAACCCTTTCTATCACCAGTAATTTTCTTTTCTCTGAAGTCAGGTCTGACATCAATACAGCCACCTCAGCTCTCTTGAGTAGTGTCTGCATGGAAAATTTTCTTCCGTCCTTTTACTTTAATCTATGTGTATCATGACATTTAAACTAAGTTTCTTGGGGTGCCTGGGTAGCTCAGTTGGTTAAGCAACTGCCTTCAGCTCAGGTCGTGATCCTGGAGTACCAGGATCAATTCCCACATCGGGCTCCCTGCTCGGCAGGGAGTCTGCTTCTCCCGCTGACCTCTCCCCTCTCATGCTCTCTCTCTCTCATTCTCTATCTCTCAAAACAAACTAACTAACTAACTAACTAACTAAAAATAAATGAAGTTTCTTATAGATGGCACTGAGTTGGGTCATGTTTCTTAATCCATTCCAAGAACTGTTGTTACTAAAGTGGAATGTTCAGATCATTTACATTAACCTTATTATTTATATGTTTGGATTTTGACTGATAGTACTCCAAATTCTGGTGTTCTCCCCTAATCTGCTATTTGCTTTCCAGAGTCTTCAAGTATTGTTCCAGGTTTTGTAGTTATAGTCAGTGAAAGACAAGATATAAACTTGTGCTTACTCCAGCTTATGTATAACTGGAACTCTGGGAATAATTATTTTTAGAGCTCCCCTTAATCTAGGAATTAGATTCCAAATTTCTGTCTGTCATGTCCAAGTTCCTATCTGATCCCAGGATCTCAAATTTGCCATGAATCCAACATACTTACATAAACACTTTCCTTCAGCAGTTAAAAAATAAAACAAGATTCTCAGGATTCCTAGGGAGGGCTGCTAGAAATATACCCAGCTGACTCAGAAGTTCCCCTTAAGACAGAGAGGCTTGGGGTGAGGACCCACAATGTTGTAGACTTTTCTAAGGCCAAACCAAACAGAATCTCTAGGTTGGCAGATGCCTGATGTCTCAAAATCATGCTATGTAGGGAAGGGTCATTTTTGAAGGTTTCACTGCCTTTCCCTCACATATTGCTTAAGTATACTACACATTATTTTTCAACTAGAGTCTGCTAAAGACTTCAACGACCCCCACTCCACCCACCTTCTTTCAAAATTCCTAATTTAAGACAAGTGTCAGTGTCTGTTAGCTCCATGTATGATTGCTTAGAACCTATAGGACTGAGACTGGGATGTTTCTGTCACTAAAATATTCTTTCTCTGGGCCCAGAGCATCTGAGATGTCTATTTACTGTGAGGAGGTACTTTTGGTGGTACCAGGACACAGAAAGTTCCTATTATTCCAGCATTTGTAGATATCCTTCATGTATACCTTTTGAATGGCCTAATCTTTGTGATTCAAGAAGCTGGGGCCAGTTCTTTTCCCAAATATTTGAGGTTGCAGAAGGCTCAACCACTAGTTTGTGGGTATGGTCTGCCACCTACTGTCCAAAAATAGTATTTGCATGCTTGCTTTCATAGCTTAAAAACATGATTCAAAATACAAATTATGTTTCAGTGTTTCTTACGAATGAATGAGACAGCAAATCTGGATTTTTTTTTAAATCCACAATCTAATGATCTGCCTCCTCCATTCTAAACACTGTATCTCTATTCCCTTAATATTGGACCAGAACCTGGGCTTTAATTAATCTGCAGAAAAAATATTATTAAGGGAGTGGGTTATATCAATCAAATTCTGGGGTGTTTTATTACCTATTCATAGTTTGAGGTTTGATTAAGGTCTCCAGCTACTTCGAGGGAAAAAAACTTTTCTTCATCTAGATTTATATTCTGTGGTCAGAAATAAAGAAGAGGTAGAAAAAGGGTAGACCAGACTTTGGCAATTTCATTTCTCTTTCCCTAGAAACTTCTGCCCCTACATCTTCCTAGGTTTCCCTCCATGTCAACATTCAGATAGCAACTCAAATGCTTCCTAGTGAGACTTTCCAGACCTCCTGGGTAAAGTAGCCACTCTGCCACCCCTCCCCACCCCAGTCACTCTGTTACCCATTACCCTATTTTTATTTCTTCCCAACACTTAGCAATAACTGAAACTATTTGATTCATTTATTTATCAATGTGTCTATTGTCTTTCTTCCTTCCCTACCCCCATACCCACTAGAGGAAAGGGTCATTTTCCTGTTGACTGCTACATCCCAAACACTCAGAACAGGATCTGATCCACAGTATTTGTTGAAAAAAACTAATAGATACAGTTATTTTGTGATATCAGCCATCTGCTTTGTACATTGTCTCCTACTGAATATAGCCACAGAAGCTGGACAGAATGCATGGAATAACTCTGTGAAAGACTGGACAGTAAATAACAATGGGCAGGTTGGGGGGTGATGGGACACCAGAATTTGGAGTACCATCGATCTAAATCCAAAAATCCCGTCAAAAACAAGACAACAAGCCCAAAATGAAATCAGTTATACTAAGTCCCATGTCATCAAACTTAGACTTAACTTAATTACAGTTCCATCTCTCCCAGAAATGAAATCTTAAACAGCCAATCACTACTAGTTAGGTAATCTTCCTGGTAGACCCCTTCCCTAAGGAAAAGTACCTTTGCAATAACCAACTTACTTTTGCACCTAGTGTAACTTTCTTGTTCCCACTCTCTTCTGGCTATCGTGGTCTTTAATTTTATACAGCTCTTTAGTGCTTCTTTCTATCTGCTAGATCGGATGTTGCCCCTTATTCAAATTGGTTTTTGCTCAAATAAGCTCTTAAAATTTTTAATATGTTTCAGTTTCTCTTTTAACAGTATCAATAATGACATAAGTGTAAATGATCTAAGGATACTTATTTAAACACAGGAAGTGTCAGGATGGATTAAATGACATGACCCAACTCTATGCCATCTGTAAGAAGCTCAGTTCAAATATGATACACATGGATCAAAAGTAAAATGTTGGAAAAGATATACATAATCCCAATAGGGGAGCATATACCCCATTTCAAGCAAGTATAACATAATTCATTTGTGCATTCAGTCAGCAAATATTTATCGAAAATATACTGGGCTTAAGACATTACATAGCACAATTTTAGGTATTACCAGGTAATCTTAAGAGCCATAGTTAAGGAACACCTGGATGGCTCAGTTGGTTAAGTGTCCAAATCTTGATTTTGGCTCAGGTCATGATCTCAGGGTCATGAAATCGAGCCCCAGGGCAGGTTCCACACTCAGTGAGGTGTCTGCTTGGGGTTCTCTCTTCCTCTACCTCTGATCTTCCCCCTGGCTCACTCTCACTCTCTCTCTCTCAAATAAATAAATCTTTAAAAAAAAAAAAAAAAGAGCCAGCGGCCAAGTTGATTAAGGGTCTGCCTTCGGCTTAGGTCATGATCCTGGAGTCCTGGGATTGAGTCTTATATCTGGCTTCCTGCTCAGTGGGGAGCCTGCTTCCCCCTCTTCCTATGCCAGCTTGTGTTCTCTCTCTCATGCTCTCTGTCTCTCTCTCTCTCTCAAATAAATAAATAAATAAAATCTAAAAAAAAAAAAAAAAAAGAGCCACAGTTAGGAGTGAATTGCATTAGTTAGGCCACTGGGTCAATGTGGGATAGGTAAAAATGGCAAACAAACAGAAAACCTGCAACTCAATACTCGAGATGGCTTTGATCCATGAAGGTGAGGTTTCAACCTGTTCACGGAGATTTCCAGGCAAAGTGGTTAAGTGGAAATAAAATGGAAACAGCAAAATCAACTGGTAGAATTATATCTTTTATTGGGTTGTACATCCTCTTTTACAACAAAGTGTGTTTATTGAAACTAAAGTAGAGGGGCATCTGGGTGGCTCAGTTGTTAAGTATCTGCCTTCAGCTTAGGTCATGATCCCAGGGTCAAGGGATCGACGAGCCCCATGTTGAGCCCCATGTCAAGCCCCATGTCAGGCTCCCTGCTCAGTGGGGAGCCTGCTTCTCCCTTTCCCTCTCCCTCTTCCCTCTACTTGTGCTCACTATCTCTTAAATAAATAAATAAATCTTTTAAAAAAAATTAAAAACTAAAGTAGAATATACACTAATCAGTCCCCCTTGTCACCTAAATAATAGTTTTACAGTTAGGAAGAAAGTTGAGACAAGGTTAGGAATCCTCACTAATGTATTTTCCTTTCTATTTTTTGTTAAATAGATACTCTTTAATGTAGGGGTTTCATTTTGCTCTGTTTTACCATTTTTACCATCCCATCATTTTCCAGGGACCACCTGTGGTCTGCTGATGAATAACGCACTCTTAAATGTGTCTCTTAAGATTATGAATTAGTGGGGCACCTGGGTGGCTCAGTGGGTTAAGCCTCTGCCTTCGGCTTAGGTCATGATCTCAGGGTCCTGGGATCAAGCCCCGCATCGGGCTCTCTGCTCTGCGGGGAGCCTGCTTCCCCCTCTCTCTCTGCCTGCCTCTCTGCCTACTTCTGATCTCTGTCAAATAAATAAAATCTTTAAAAGAAAAAAGAAAGATTATGAATTAGTGCCTAAAAATATGCAGAACATAAATTTGTGCCTTAAACTTAGTAAATGTCAATATTTGATGAATGAATGCATAAATAAATATGATATTTGTTTGATGTGAGGTATTTGTTTGCTCCTTTACTGGAATTTGTAGATTCCAGCAACATTAAGTAGGATATTGCTACAATTTTAGAGAAATAAAAGCAGGCAACACTTTCCAACTGCTTATCATGTGCCATACACTGTTCTAAGAGCATCACAAATATTAATTGGTTTATAGTCTCAACAAACTTGAAAAAATATTCTTACTACCCCAATTTTTCAAAAGAGGAAACTGAGACAGAGAGAGATTTAATATCTGGCCTAAATTCACCTTTCTTAAAGAGGTAGTAAATGATAGAAATGGGATTCCCATCCATGTGGTCTGGCTCCAAAGTTCATGCTCCAAGCTACAACCAGGTTGTAGTCTATGAATTCTAAAAGTTGAGTGTCCAGCAGAACCACCAGGAAGACTCGTTATAACAGATTGCTGACCCCACCCACAGAGACCCTAATTCTGTAGAACCAGGGTAAAATCCTAGAATTTATCTCTTGTTAAGTTCTCAGTTCATTTAAGAGGGAGACAAGTTGCACCTGTGGACATTCCCACTCTGGCTAAAGAGATCCCTGACCTTGAGGGACACTACTCCAACTTCTCATGCAAATTGTGAGAGCCTAGTGAATTTGAGTAAACTAAACTATAATGTAGTATTCCCGCTCCCTACTAGTTGATCCTATGAAGTATTGTCTTTTTTGCGGTGATAAAAAAGTCAATCCCAGATTCTAGCACTTAGCCCCAAATGAAATGATGCTGTTGGTTGATCACCGTTGCAACTTTCTGTTGATTTCTCCCTCATTACCTGTCCCCTTCCATTTTACCTGAGCTATGTAGCTGCTAGGAAAGGATACTATTCTGAAAAAATATTTCTTACAGTTTTATTTTGCTCAAGATCGAAAATTTTGAAACTGTAGAAAAAGCACAGAAGTTAAAAAACATTTCTTACGTACCACGTAAGGTTCTTAAGTAACCAAATGTTAACCGATTTTAATGTATTTGCTTCTAGTCACTTTTCCATTCCTATCTTTAAAAAAAAAAAAAATTGGTATACCCTTATTAGAGGATCTCAGCAAATAGTGCTTGAAAAGACACACTGGAAATCAGGTTGAGCTGACTGGAGGCTGCCCCAGGCTGGCCTCCGATCTTTACAAATTTCATCCTTGAGGATACATCTGAGGAAAGAGGCGTGTTCCTAGAATATACTGATCTAACTCCTTTCAGCAAAAGCCCAAGTTGCCTTAATAAGACTTTATAAATGTCCTCCTTGTTAAGAGGGCAAGAATTATGCTGATTTTATCTAGTTATGCTTTCAGCCACCAAGAATTTCTCCTGTTCTCCATGCTCAAATTACAAGCCACTAAAATCTGATCAAAAACTGAAACAAAGAACATTTAACAGAGACATGCAGGTTCCCATTAAGGCATGTCTAATACCTCGGTTATTTTATTACTTTGAGCATGTAGTCTTGTATTACCTAATTTAGCTACCTATAGTGATTAAACTCATGGTCAAATTTTCATTTCATTTCATAGCAATAAGTAAAAAGCAAGAATTCTTCTGACCCACTAGCTCAGAACCATGTTCTTCAAAGCTTTTCTACTGTTCTTGGAGTAGTTACAAAAATTACTTTCAACCTGTCTTGACTTGGACAAGAGCTCTAATCTCAGTTTCTTTATCTTTAAAATGTGAATGATAACATTATCTATTTCATAGAATTTGTTGAAGATTTACTGAGTTAATGCCTGTAAATCACCTATCAGTGACACATGGAGAACACAAGAAAGTAACAACTCCTATCTATTCTTTTTTTTTTTTAAGATTTTATTTATTTATTTGACAGAGAGCGATCACCAGTAGGCAGAGAGGCAGGCAGAGAGAGAAGGGGAAGCAGGCTCCCCACAGAGCAGGGAGCCTGATGCGGGGCTTGATCCCAGGACCCTGAGATCATGACCTGAGCCGAAGGCAGAGGCCTAACCCGCTGAGCCACCCAGGCGCCCCAACTCCTATCTATTCTTAACAAGGATTGCATAATATAAGTCCTGACTTGTTTTCAGACAATTTTGGAGAAGCAATGTTAAAGTTCATACTCTTGTGATGAGTTCAGTAATGTGTAAAAGCATATATAATGGCTACTTTAGTGGAGAAATGTGATAGGATATTAAATGAAGTGCTGTTGTGAGAAGTGAATTAAATGTACATGAAGAAATATGCTTTGTTAGGGACATGAAGGCAAGCAGAATCATAGATCACTTCCCTTTATACAGTATTGTCTCTAAGCCTGGGTTCAACACCTTAAAATGGCCCAGAATAACAAAGAAGGAACAGAGATAATATATAACAATTTGTGTTTAATACATATAAGTCATATCTATTATATGTGAATAATACATAAAAATTATATGCAAACAATAGCATTGACTTAAGACATAATTTTTGTCACTTCGCCATACAACTGAGCAATTCCACCCCGAGGTATCTATCCAAGAAAAATGAGAACATGTCCAACTAAAGAATTTGTACAAGAATGTTCACAGCAGCATTATTTGTATTCACCAAAAACTGGAAACAATCCAAATGTCCGTCAGCTAGTAAAAGAACACGTTGTGGTAAATCCCTACGATGGAACACTTCCAGGAAATAAAAAGGAATTAATTGCTGACACATGCAACAGCATGGATAAACTTTGTAGACATGCTAACGAAGCCAGACACAAAAGATTGTATGTTGTATGATTCTATTTATATGATGTTCTAGAAAAGGCAAATCCACAGAGACAGAAGGCAAATCAGAGTTAGCCTGAGGCTAAAAGTGGGAACAGAGAATTACTGTAAACGAAAATGAAAAAGCTTTCTGGAGTGATTGAAATGTTCCAAAACTGGATTGTGGTGATGGTTGCATAACTGTATGAGTTTACTCAAATACATTGAACTGTGCACTTAGAAATGGGTAAATTTTATTATATGTAAATTGTACATTAATAAAGCTGTTAAAAAGCTAGCAGGGAAAGAAACACTTTGTGGGTTGGAAAATAAAAACTAACGAAGACCGACAGTACTGGAATTGTTAAGATTAGATCCGACAAGGCTGAGACTCAGCTAAGTAAAAGCATAAGGTACCCAATTGACTCCAATGACAAATTTAAATGCAGGAGAAAACAAATCCCATATATAAGAACTTGTGATAATATCAAATGAAAGTTACCTATTACCTTTGTTTCAGCTTAAACAATGGTAAGAATCCTGAAAAGCAGCAGATAACTCAAATATGCTTAAATGGAAATGAATTTTTGTATAACAAAGTAGAAGCACTCACTGCATCTGAATAGATTGGAAAAATTCAATCAAATAGGACAGTGCAAAGTGTTAACTTACTAAAAGCATACCTTGTATGGTGCTGTAAACAACAGGAGAACTACATTTGTCCATCACCTGACTGTGCAGCTGACCTATTTGCTTGCAGGAGGACCAATTTTTAGTAAGCAATTTAGACCAATTTCTTTAAAATTTCATGTGTGTAATTTTTTTTTCAAATATAAGAAATAAGAAAGCATATGACAGCATTGTCTGGAATGGCAAGAACCTGGGAAAAAAACTAAATATCCATCAATAAAGGAATTTAGAATAATGTGGAGCTCTCAAAATTATAGAGTTAGAGTTATATGCATTGAGATGGAGGAATGTCCCTGATATGCTGGAGAAAAAGCAAGATTTGTGGGTAGGTATAGAGTATCATCCCACTTTTGTAAAAAATAAAACTGTATTGGTCCAGATGTATGTAGGTGTTGGTAAAAGTACAGGGAAAGGCTTGAAAGGATAAACTCAAGCAAAACATAAATAACCTCAAGTAGCTGGATTTGGAGAGAGGTGGGTGATAGATCTCTGTATTGATTTTGTTTTGCTCTATCTCTCTGTTGTTAGACTGGTTACAATGAACAAAAAATTAGTTTGCAATTTCAAAAGTCAAATAAAAGAGTTGCTTTTCAGTGTTCATTTCCTCATTCCTCATTGTATTCTCAAGACAGCAGAGTTAATCCAGAGAAACTGAGGGTGTTTGTACTGTTTGAGAAAATTGAAATGACCGTATCATAGGAAAATTGTGCTCCTAGGACTCGATTGACTTTAGTCCCTCCTCCTTCCTCTGACCACACTGAGCCAAATTCTTCATGTTAATATAGTAGAATTGGAATGAAATAAAACAATAGAGCTGATTTCTTTCCTGAATTTGAAGCAAAGGATAGCCACACCTGATCTCCTCAATGAACTTGGCTACTGCTGTGTATGGATCAGCTGCCTTTTGCAGATGATTTACTGCCGAATTTCAATGTCAGTTGTTGATTTTTCCTGTTACTGTATTCCATATTGTTCAGATAAATTGTTTTTGGTAAACCAATTAAGCATATAAACCTATCTTGGAAGAAACTGATAGATGATACTTCAAAAATAAGCAAAATGGAAGCACGGCAATCTAAGTTTATTCAGTAACATAGGGTTTCCTCAATCTCAGTAGAATCACAGTAATTAGAAATCTGTTTAAACAATGTGTGTTTCAACTTATTATTATTCTTTACCAGCCCTGTTTGTTGAGTTCAGAAACAGCTGCATTCAAAATAAAAGAAATAAGGAAGTATAAAAAAAATCAAATAGTCAATTGGAGTTGAAAATGAAACTTTTTTAAAAAAAGTATTTTCTGGGGCACCTGCGTGGCTCAGTGGGTTAAGCCTCTGCCTTCGGCTCAGGTGATGATCTCAGGGTCCTGGAATCAAGCCCCGCATCAGGCTCTCTGCTCAGCGGGGAACCTGCTTTCCCCTTGCTCGCTCTCTGCCTGCCTCTCTGCCTATTTGTGATCTCTCTCCCTGTCAAGTAAATAAATAAAATCTTTTTTTTTTTAAAGTATTTTCTTTATAAAGTGAAATGGCTAAAAGTGTAAGAACTGAATAATAGCTCTATGTGTGTATATGATTTAGGATAATTTTTCTTATCTCTAAAGTAAGAACTAATAATTCCATTTCTCTCATAAGGTTTTGAAAAATTAAATAAGATAATGCATGTATAGTGTCATTAGCACAGTGTCTGAAAAGAGGAAATATTCAAAAAACATCAGCTGCTGTTATTATTATTTAGGACTGTTCTATGGATAGGTATAAAACTGAGTCTTAGCAATACCCATCATGAGCTTAATGTTCTTGGACTTACCGATACTTCTCAACCTGTATCAAGCTCTTTTATAACACAGTTGAATATAATCCTTTTTCCTATGGGAGTTTAGATTTGCATTTTCAACATTGATTATTTATATTGAATTCCACAAGATTGCTTTCCTGCTGTTGGTAATTCCTTTGTCTTGAAAATGTTTAGAAGAACTTCCTCGCCTTTGGAGATAGCTAAAAGAAAAGAAAAAAGATAATAGCTCACCATCTTCATTTCTGGAGATAAAAGCAATAAAATATAGAATATGAGAGATGATCAGGGGATAGATGAATCCAACTCCAAGAAGATCTAGGATAAAACATGACTGGAGGCTGTAGTCATTAAAGGGATAGGACACTTAGATCACAGGATTGAAACATAAAAGAATCAATATCAGAATTGGGAGTGGTCCGGGGCGCCTGGGTGGCTCAGTGGTTAAAGCCTCTGCCTTCGGCTCAGGTCATGATCCCAGGGTCCTGGGATCGAGCCTCGCATCGGGCTCTCTGCTCAGCAGGGAGCCTGCCTCCTCCTCCTCTCTCTCTCTGCCTGCCTCTCTGCCTACTTGTGATCTGTCTGTCAAATAAATAAAAATCTTAAAAAAAAAAAAAAGAATTGGGAGTGGTTGTTTTCAGGAAATCTTTGCAGACATTACCCCTATGTTCATGTACTTTATTTTTGCAACATGCTTGGCATTTGTAATATATAATAACATATTACACGTGTTAAAATGTTAGGTATGCATATTACAAAAATAAGATAACTGTAGAAATATTCTAAGACACAGGAAGGCTACAATTTATTGCAGAATGAGAAAGAATTGTACCAAACTGAATAATAAAAAAAGTCAAAAGATATTCTTGCACATTTTTTTCTTGTATATTTTTTTAAAGATTTTATTTATTTATTTGACAGAGAGAGACACAGCAAGAGAGGGAACACAAGCAAGGGGAGTGGGAGAGGGAGAAACAGGCTTCCTGCTGAGCAGGGAGCCTGATGCAGGGCTCAATTCCAGAACCTTGGGATCATGACCTGAACCGTAGGCAGACGCTTAACAACTGAGCCACCCAGCCACTCCTCCTTGTACATTTTTTGAAATGACCTATGTTCGGTGATGTTCGTTCCAGCCTTGTTCGTAAAAGCAAAAGATTAGAAACAACCGAAAGGTTCATCGATAGGGAGAAGTTGAATTATGGTTCATTTGTACAATGGAATAATTTCCAACCTTCACAAAGAATGAAACAAATGAAACCAATTTTGAAGATATGTCATTAATCAAAAATATAAGATATTGAACTGTGGGTGTGGTTTGCTACCATTGTGTCAAAATTAACTGTATATACATACATGTATATATACATATACACACGTCTATCCATTATACATGTATACATCTGTTTATTTATGGGTGTAAGATACTCAGGATCATGGAATGGTCTTGATGCTCTCTAGTTCTCATTCTTTGTTTTTTTTTTTAAGATTTTATCTATTCATTTTTGCAAGAGAGCAAGCAAACATGAGTAGGAGGGAGGGAGGGGCAGAGGGAGAAGCAGACTCCCCACCGAGTGGGGAGCCTGATGTAGGACTCCATCCCAGGACCCTAGGATCATGACCTGAGCTGAAGGCAGCTGCTTAACTGACTGAGCCACCCAGGCAGCCCCCTATGACTCACTCTTGTTATATCCTAGAATAGCTGGGATTAAAAAACACAGAAAAATTGAAATGCTATCAAATTTGTTTTTTTAATATTCTACCCATTTATTTGACAGAGAGAGAGAGAGAGAGAGAGAATAAGTAGGGGGAGCAGCAGGCAGAGGGAGAGGGAGAAGCAGGCTCCCAGATGTGGGACTCCATCCCAGGACCCTTGGATCATGACCCAAGGTAAAGGCAGTTGCTTAACCAACTGAGCCACCCAGGTGCCCCAAAATGCTATCAGATTTTTAAGTGATATCTTTTTAGGGACCTGAGTTTAGCCTTCCAGGTACCTCGATGAAACAAATTATCATTGCAACTGTAGTCCTAATAGTAGTGACAGCAGTATCGACTGTGCTCTTGCTATGCTACAGGTACTTTTCCATGCACTTTAAATGTGCATAGAATTCTTCACTGTAACTCTATGAGGTGTATGTTCTTTTTACTCGTTTTAAGGTAACGAAATGGAGGCAGAGAGACTGGAGTAACTTGCCTAACTCTCTCACTTTTAAAGTGAAGTGGGAACTGCGACTGTGGTCTTCATTCATCAAGGAGGGACAGCCAGTATCATTCTTATCATCAAAGTTCTGGTCTGATTTCAGCAAGACCCCTGCCAAGATGAATTCCTGGGTTGCTCTGAGCATAGCACTCAAAATGCCTGCCTCACCCCACTCCAGACAGCTTTAATGGGCACCGAGAGGTGAACATGGGTGAGATGGGTTAACATCTTTAAGAAGAATGACATACATTCTATTAATTCTCAAACACTTAAGCTAGAACAAGGTTTTTATAATCTCAATACGGGTAACATTACCATTTACCTAGCTGGTCATTTCTATAAGAAAAGTCCCTTTGTTCTCTGGATCTCATGTATTTTAGGAAAGCTATTGCTCTTTTTAAATAAGTCTAAAAAAACTTCCAACTGAAGAAAATTGTGGCAGAAATCTCCACGCGAGGGCACTGGGGACAACAGACAATAAGGAGCAACTGAAGAAAGAGAAGGAGATGACAAAGGAAACTGCTGACAGCTCCTACTGGCAAGCGGTAAGAAAAAAAATCTATCCGAGCCAAGCTGTTAGCTAGCCTTCCACCTCTAGTAAGGACAGAGCTGGCTCAGAACAGGCATAATTCTGAAAATTATGAAATATATTAATGCTGGTACTGTGTCTTTTATGGGAGATTATCAAAACATTTTCCCCAAAGAGAGCAAGTTGACGACCTCTTTATTGTCCAGAGCAAACCTTTTACCCAGGATACGGAGGTTTAACCAGAGCTGATACAAAAGCAGAGGGAGACTCCTGCCCTTTGTTTCTGGGCTCAAATTCCCTCCCTTCTAGAACACTGGGCTCGTGAATGCACAGCATTGACACTTCAGCCAAACAGCAGCAAGAAAATGGTTGACCATCTAGTGAAAGGGCGTTGTGCCTGGATCGTGGAAAGCCTTTTCTCAGCGACGTCAGCTCTGAACTAGAAGCCAAAACACGGCTTATGGCAGCAGGAAGTTTACAAAGCAGTAAACATCTTTCCTCTCTAAGGAGTCTGGCTTATGAAGAGAATAACGGTGTTGAGCCGGTAACATGGAATACAGTGGGAAGTGACGAGAGTCTAGAGCAGAACAGGGTCAGAAGTGAAGAACTGGGAGAAAAAACAATCATCGATTTTACTTATTTATTTTTATGGATTTCGTTTTTAAGCCTTTGATATCAGAGAATGGAGCTGAGTCTGGTTCTGGCTGCTGTGGACTTCCCAAAGCCAGAAAAGGGTGGAAAGGGGAGAAAACACCTCCCTTTTTTGCTTTAGTAAGAGAAGTGTCAGCAAAAGGTATTGGTTTGTTTTCTTTGTTCTTTTTATCAGCAAAGCCAGTGTACTGCTGTTGTTTGCTGGCCTAACAAAAATGAAATCAAGGCTTTCACCGAACAGCCTTCTATTCTTCTGCCAAATGCTGAATCAACAGCCCAGCTTCTGCAACAGCTTGCTTTAATGATCCTAGACAGTTTCTGTTCATGTCATGCACTGGTTCACAAAGAGGAAAGAGGGAGAACAGAAAGCAGAGTGGGACAGAGACAGTGCTTTGAAGGCTCTTTGGACTGATATCAAACCAGTTCCTCAGAGAGGCGTAACCGGAATTATTTATTAGCTTCCTACTAGAGAAGTTTTGTAGTTATTTCATGTAGCGTGGTAAAAATTAATGTTTTGTGAAATCTCCATCCTTCTCATTCAGCGGAGTACATTGAACTGTTCTTGACGAATCCTGTTGTGACCTTCAAAACTTCTCTGGGAATTTTGTTTTTATGGGTTCTTAAAACTGTGGTGACACTATTTGACTGGCAGAATCAAGGTTCTATGTAAAATGAGATAAGCAAGGGTGCCTGGGTGGCTCAGTGGGTTAAGCCTCTGCCTTTGGCTTGGGACTTGATCTCAGGGTCCTGGGATCCAGCCCTGAATTGGGCTCTCTGCTCGGCTGGGAGTCTGCTTCCCTGCTCCCTCTGCCTGCCTCTCTGCCTACTTGTGATTTCTCTGTGTCAAATAAATAAATAAAATTTAAAAAATAAAAAATAAAATGAGATAAGCAGCCTCCATGCAGAGGCTTGTTAGGGTCTGGGAGGGCTGCATGGCTCACTCTGGTCCCTCCCCTGTCAGAGCTCCAGTCCAGATCGGCTCTCGCAATCCAAACTGCCAGAGAGTTGAGTGAGCCCCCAGGGCTGTGTGCTCACAGGGATGACTTGTAGTAACAGTGTTGGCGTTCTGAGCCAGAGGAAGTCGGGCCTTCTTTTCGGATGCTCAAGCCGCCACTCCCTCCGGTCAGGATTTGCCATCATCCAGGACCCCTGCTGCAGGAAAGATGTTCAAGACCACAGTCATGGAGGGACAGCAGCAAGGAGTGATTCATCGCCTCTTTCAACGAGAAACACTCTAATAATCTGAAATTGTATAATCAAATACCACCTAAGTCAAGGCAGCATCTTACAAACAAGGTTAATCAGGGTGTTTTTATAGTAAATGTTGCCTGAGTAATGGACTATGTAGGAGGCCTCCTCAGCTCCACTGATGGGTTAATGGCCAAAGGACTGTCGGTGATTTTTTATGTTAAAGTCCCCTTGAGTGAAGTTGAGGGAGGGAGTGATTAAAAAGTGAAGTAAAAAGGAAAAAAAAAAATACAGCTGGAGAAAGAGAGAGAAAAAAAAAGAGAGAGAGAGAGGTCAATTAAACATGTTTGAAGAGAAAACCAGCTTTCCTTGCTCATCCTTTAGGGGGCTATCACCACCATTAAGGGTTGTGGTAATACATTCATCTGCCTACTTCTTTTTCTTTCTTTCTTTCCTTCTTTCTTTCTTTCTTTTTTTTTTTTAAATAATTCTGCATTTTGTTTTCAAGAAATTCAACATTTATTGAGAAAGTGCAGAGTCAATGCAAGAAATCGTTTATGATTTTTGTCCTATGAACTAAGATTCTAGCAATTATTCTGAAAGTAACACCCTCTAAAAAGTTCTAAGACTGGCTTCTCGAAACCAAAAGTCAATTTCCATGTCATGGTGCTTCAAAACACCAAAAGTGACTTGGCAATGATTAGATGGTTAGTAGTGTTACCAAATTATGCTGTTTATAAACATAATGGGGATTTAAATGCAAGGAGTAAAAATGTACTCTTCTTTTCTGAATTCGTCTCACTTCTTAAAATATTGGGAGATGGTTCCCAATGTTGAACTAGTCCTCCTCCTTTTCCTAAGACACCTTTTGCTGGAAGAACAGGTGAATGAGTTAAGGAGTACAACTAAGGGAAACAAAGTAAAGAACCAACAGTTTCCAGGACTTCATTTCTTAATATACCTGATACTATACAGACGTGGACTCTGGGTGCAAGTCAACTGATAATGTAACAAATTAACTCAAATCTTAAGATATAGCCATTTTACTTTTTTTTTTAAAGAAAAACATGAAAATGTCCTCCTTAATCCATCAGCTTTCACCCTATGCAGTTTAATTTCAGTTGATTTTGGATTATTTTGCAGTTTCACTTCCCCCTTGCCATTTATTGGATGTCACTAGAAATAGACTATTTGCTTTCCACCTCTGCTACTCCTTTTTTTTTTTTTTTCTTTTTAAAGATTTTACTTATTTGACAGAGAGAGCACATGCAAGGGGAGCTGCAGAGGGAGAGGAGGGAGAAGCAGGCTCTCCACTGAGGAGAGAACCCTCCTTTGGGCTCAATCCCAGATATTTGGGATTATGATCTTGAGCCAAGGGCAGATGCTCAACAAATGCCCCCATTTCTGTTACTCCCAATTTAACCTAAGTGGGCTGGAACTGAGGGATCAGTTGCTGATGAGGGTAAGTTATATTTTCTGTGATTTATTTATTTTTTTTAAGATTTTATTTATTTATTTCACAGACAGAGATCACAAGTAGGCAGAGAGGCAGGCAGAGAGAGAGGGAGAAGCAGTCTCCCTGCCCAGCAAAGAGCCCAATGCGGGGCTCGATCCCAGGACTCTGGGATCGTGACCTGAGCCGAAGGCAAAGGCTTTACCCCACTAAGCCACCCACGTGCCCCATTTTCTGTGATTTAAAATTATGGGCACAGTATTTTTTGAGGAGCTAATTTACCTATAGGTCAAATTTTAATAAAAAGATAACACAAGGGGTGCCTGGGTGGCTCAGTTGTTTAAGCTACTGCCTTTGGCTCAGGTCATGATCATGGAGTCAGGGATCGAGTCCCACATTGGGCTTCCAGCTCCGTGGGGAGTCTGCTTCTCCCTCTGACCTTCTCACCTCTCTCTCACTCTCTCTCTCTGTCAAATAAATAAATAAAATCTTAAAAAAAGGATAACAATATTATAAAATTGATGTTGATAAGAACAAGATACAAAAGTAGTTCTTTCATGTTATTTTGAGGAAACACACCATAAACAAAGTGTGGAAGAGTTTTCCTTCATTTAAAAATCTCTAACTTACATTTTTAGTAGCATTATAAACAGAAGTGACACCTTAACAACCAAGGAAAGAGGGAATCATGGCTAGTAGAACTCATGTGTTAAATGAAGCTAATTGGTTTAGAGCATGGATTTTGAAATCCAAGAGACCTGTCTGGAAAGGCTCTCTCAGTTTTTGGTGATAAAACATTGGGAAAGCTAACTAATTCTCTAATGTCTTGGGTTCCTTGCTTATAAAATGGGGATAATAATAGCATCTTCCTTAACAGGATTGCAATGAAAGTTATTTTATTTTATTTTATTTTATTTTATTTTTTAAAGATTTTATTTATGTATTTATTTGAGAGAGTGCACACAAGGAGGGGAAGCAGCAGGCAGAGGGAGAAGCAGACTCCCCACTGAGCAAGGAGCCAGATTCAGGATTCAATCCAAGGACCCTGGGATCGTGACCTGAGCTGAAGGCAGATGCTTAACTGACTGAACCACCCAGGCATCCTGCAATAAAAATTAAATCAGGGACACCTGGGTGGCTCAGATGCTGGGCGCTTGCCTTTGGCTCAGGTCCTGATCTCAGGGATTTGGGATTGAGCCCCGCATCAGGCTCCCTGCTCTGTGGGAAGGCTGGTTCTCCCTCTCCCACCTTCCCCTGTTTGTATTCCCTCTCTTATTGTGTCTCTCTGTCAAATAAACAAATAAAATCTAAAAAACAAAAAAATTAAATCAGATGATGCATTGAAGCTTGTAGCTTGTAGTACACAGAGTAACTCTTCAATAAGTGATAGACATGAGGTAGGTTCACATATGATATGATATTACTTTGAAAACTGGTCCAAACTTAACTAAAATTGTGGATTAACTGGAGTATCTTTTCCTTAGCTTTTTGAGGTAGTATAGAAATCCCTAATAACAAATTAAGCACCTTTTGGAAGAGGAAGGTGCTAAATAATGATTTAGCACCTTTTGCTTGTTTCAGACTTGGGGCACCATGGAGCCACCATCTACTTGAATTTCTCACTGTATTATTCATTGGGGATATTTTTGCAAAACCTGGTCTTATTCATGTTTTGGAACCAATTTGGTTGTTGACAAAGATTTAAATTTAGACATAAAAACCATTTTATCTTCAAAAAATTTTTTTAAAGATTTTATTTATTTATCTGATAGAGATCACAAGTAGGCAGAGAGGCAGGCAGAGAGAAAGAGAGGGGAGGAAGCAGGCTCCCCGCTGAGCAGAGAGCCCGATGTGGGGCTCGATCCCAGGACCCTGGGATCATGACCTGAGCCGAAGGCAGAGGCTTTAACCCACTGAGCCACCCAGGCGCCCCTTATCTTCAAATTTGTAAATAATCTTAAATTCTTTAACATATACAAATGTAGAGGTATCTATGGCAAACATAGTTTTCTAATAGTTACATAGCTTCTCAATCAATATATACACACACATAGGTTAAAGAAATCCCTGTTAGAGAAAATCTGTCTTCTTAGGCTATATAGAAAAACAGAATAAGAAGGACGTTATGCTTAGTGATTTGGTGAACTTTTATTTATCTATTCTTATTTTTTAAAGATTTTACTTATTTATTTGTCAGAGAGAGAGAGAGAGATCTCACAAGCAGGGGAAACAACAGGCAGAGAGGGAAGCAGGCTCCCTGCCATGTAAGGAGCCCAACACAGAACGCATCCCAGAAGCCCGAGATCATGACCGGAGCCAAAGGCAGATGCTCCACGGACTGAGCCACCTAGGTGCCCCATGATTTGGTGAGCTTTTAAAGAGTTCCTTAATCTAAGCTATTCATATGATTTTTGAAAGATTCTGTTATCAGACCATAAATGATACAACCTACAGATAAGACTGTCTGTTGGAAATTCCTTGGTTTAGAAATGTTAATGACCCTCGTGAAAAACGTAACCCCTAAAATTCTAACTAGCTATTACTATATACATTTTCCTCTCTGGTGGAAATTCTCATTTGGTCATTCTCCTAAAACCATCTGTGTCTCTGTTAGGCATATTTTTCTCCACCTACTGTTGGTACTAATAATTAAAACACAGTTTGTGTTCTTGTCATGGCAGAAAATCTTCAAGTTCCTAAAGAGTACCGAGGAAGGACCAGATGATCTAAACTGTCTATTGCTCAAAGTGTGCCATTTCATCTATAAATAAAAACAGGGGGTACCTAGGTGGCTCAGTGGGTTAAAGCCTCTGCGTTCGGCTCAGGACATGATCTCAGGGTTCTGGGATCGAGCCCCGCATTGGGCTCTTTGCTCAGCAGACTCCCCACCCCACCCCTCTGCCTGCCTCTCTGCCTACTTGTGATCTCTGTCTGTGAAATAAATAAAATCTTAAAAAAAAAAAAAAAAACAGTCATCAGATTACTCCTGGGAAATCCTGGGCTTTGGCACCAGGTGGATGCGGATTTAAATTCTAACTCTGGCACTTCCTTAAGGGGGAGCTTTGGGCTATTCCCATAAGCCCTCTGAACGTTGGTGAGTTTCTCATCTACACAAAACAGGTAACAACATGTTAAAACAGATCAGGGCACAGGGTCAACTCTCAGGGCACAGTAATGCTCCTCCCTTAAAACTCTTCTTTGGGGGCACCTGGGTGGCTCAGTGGGTTAAAGCCTCTGCCTTTGGCTCAGGTCATGATCTCAGGGTCCTGGAATCGAGCCCCGAATCAGGCTCTCTGCTCAGCAGGGAGCCTGCTTCCTCCTCTCTCTCTCTCTGCCTGCCTCTCTGTCTACTCGTGATCTCCGTATGTCAAATAAATAAATAAAATCTTTAAAAAAGAAAATCTTCTTTGATCTCTCATGCCCGTCTCCAACTTGCATTTTCAACATAGTAATATAAAGCATCCTATTCTGTGAATATGTATTCACAGATTTTTTAAATAAATAAATAAATAAATAAGCAAATAAATACATAAATAAATACCTCTCCATCTCAGAGCTGGGTTTAGATCATTAAAAGTCCTCAATTCTATACCCCTGAAATAAGTGAAGGGAACTCAACAAAATTATGATTTTTTCCCATGATTATTATTTTGGTGCTTTTTATAAAACATTAACTAGCAAATCCTTTTTAAGTTTCTTTTATCTTGGGAGTCCTTGCTTTGCTGGTGTTCTAAGCACTTTCTTAAACTGCTGACTGTGTAATCCAGCACTGCCCCAAATGTTGCATTATTTGCTTCTAGAATTACAGAGAAAGAGAACAAAAGGTACATAAGGAAGAGAGGAAGTTAACACTTTTGGAACATGAATGGTGCTTACTAAGTGGTCCATAAAGGTTAGTTTTCTTCTGCACTTCTTTCTTGGTCTTTAAAATTCAGACAGTATTGGGGTGCCTAGGTGGCTGGTTGATGGTTTGCCTTTGGCTCAGGTCATGATCCCAGGGTCCTGGGATCCAGCCCCATGGAGCCTGCTTCTCCCTTTCCCTCTGCCCCTCCCCTGCTTGTGCATGTGCTCTCCCTCTCTCTCTCAAATAAATAAATAAAATCTTTAAAAAAATTAAAACTAAAACTTAGTATTAATTTAGTCTGTATTATGAAAGATAAGGATGTGACACATTTAGACTATCTCTCTCTCTTCCCTTATCCCATGTTTAAGTTTATGATTTTTATTCTTCTATTATGTACATTTATAATATTAAATAATATTGGTCTATTATTATTAGATAGTGTGTCTTGACTCTTAATCCTCAAAACAACTGGAGTTGATAATATATTTTGCCTTCCTTTCACTGATAAGGAAACTGAGGTTAAAGTTAAGTAGCTAATAGATGATAGAATTGGGATTTGAACATTTCCAAAATGAAGAAAAGATAGGAGAAAAAAATATATCTCCCCAAGTAAGTAAATGCAGTGGCCAAAGATAATTATAAATTGGAGAAAAGTGGGGCCTTACTTGTAACTAAACCATTGTTCCTTTCTAGTAGAGTACGCTGTTTTCTACTGTCAAAGGTTTGTTTGACAGGCAAATCTGTAATAGATCGAATTTAACTGTGCCATCTTTTGAAATTGGGTAGCTGCAATGACTAGAATATGTGAGTTACTTTTATATTAGTAAGATTTTTTTCAAATATTTTTTTATTAGAAGTTACCTTTTATTTTGTTCTACATTGATTTACTATTTTTCATTCTTTCTTTCTTTTTCTTTCTTTTTTTTTTTTTTTGCCAAATCTGCAGTGCAGATTTGAGAACCAGTAGCTGAGCTTGAAATATTACTTCCTATATTAGTTTTATTTTCCTTTATGCTAAGTAAGTGGCTGCCACCTCATTTACTGCTGCTCAGAAGGAAAAAAAAAAGGTCATATTTTTCTTGGCAAAATTAGGTTTCACACAGAAATGGCAGTCATATCATCTTCATATGCACAAAGTCAGCAAGAATTTAATTGTTTAATTAGGTTTTATGTTCTTAGATGAACATAATATGAACAAGTCATTATCCAGTATCAACAGATAGATGTCTTTTCCTTGTAGTTGAGATGAATTTTGATGAAATCAATGGGAAGGAGAAGGTTCTATTGCACCTGATTAAATTTAGAGGATTAAATTTCTGTGCGAATGGGCCTTTGGCATTCTAAAAAGTTCATGATCAAAATTTGGCTCATTACTCAAATATTCTATTGCACAAACACTGCATGCATCTAGCTCTTTTCATATCGCTAACATTCATGTATGACTTTAGCAAGGCGATTCTGTTCTCTTGTAAGAAATAAAAAAATAATGACACATTTTGGCATGAACTATTTTATGATTTTTCATGATAAGAGTATTCAGACACAATTGTCCAGAACTTGAACTTCCCCTGTTTTGTAGAATAATAGGCAGTTTAAATGCCTTTTTACCTTGTCTTGGTCAAACACAAGGATTATATAAACCAGTTGGAGACCCCGAGATTAACTATATTAAGGAAATCAGCAGGTAACGGGCAATCAGTAAGCAGGTGCTCCACATAAGTAATTTTGACTCTGACAACGATCTCTCAAGATATCAAAACCCTAGTTTGCGGATGAGGGAACTGAGGCTCAAATAGAATCAGGGACTTGCCTGTGATCTTTTACCACCTTATATTTCCTTAAAGAGCTGATGACTAAAAATGTCTGACTATAATAATTTCATAGCAGATTGGAAATCTTGTTCACTTCAAAATTTATGGAAAAACATATAGAAGCCTCTAGATTTTTCTCAAATCTGGTAATACTGGAAGTGTTTGCATTAACTAGTAAGAACATTTGAATTGGGAAATCTTCAGCAATGTGTGTATTGAAAAAAAGGAGAGAAAAAAGTCTTTGGGGTTAAGTTTATTTATGTATTTATTTATTTTTAAGATTTTATTTATTTATTTGACAGAGGGAGACACAGCGAGAGAGGGAACACAAGGAGGGGGAGTGGGAGTGGGAGAGGGAGAAGCAGGCTTCTCGCTGAGCAGGGAGCCCAATGCTGGCTGGATTCCAGGACCCCAGGATCATGACCTGAGCCAAAGGCAAATGCTTAACAAGGGAGCCTCCCAGGTGCCCCTGGGGTTAAGTTTAACAAAAGAACACAGAAAGGCCTTTTCCTTAATCAATTAATTTTTCATTAATGGTTTCAAAGTGTGAAACGACAAACCAGGTATTTCATTTCCCTCTTGATCCAACCTTGAAAATATGGTCAGAACTAGACAATTTTCTGTAATTAAATGAAAGTATCTTTTTGTTAATATAAGTGCAAAATCCTTTATATAACTTAATTACACTTTTTTAAAAAAGACATTTTCATTCATATTAATTACTGTAGTTTTAGAATGCTGGTGAGGTCCAGAGCTGACGGCCAAGAAAGAATTCTTGAGACTTCTTTGGTGCAAAAAGATGGTTTTATTAAAGCAAGGGGACAGGACCCATGAGCAGAAGGAGGTGCTGCCCTGGGATTGGGAGGAGCAACTGATTATTGTAAGGGCCTATTTAGCCAGAGCGATTCCATCTTGGATTAAATAGTCATTTTGTTGTTTACGTAGGAAAACTTAAACTGACCCTGCCCCCCCCCCGCCCCCGCCCAGGGGACTAACTTAAAAGCAAGCCTGGGAAACCAGTCCCAGGTAACAAAGCCTAAATACAAGGGTGGGTCAGGCCAGGTGGAGGTATCCAATCAGTGGGGGTGCATACTTTCTCCCTAGCTACTAAGGAGTGTGGGTCCTGCCTTTTGGGTACCCATTCTGACCAAGGTGATAGGCTAGCTCAAATATCTACTAGGGTAAATTGTAATTCAATTGGTCACTTATGTGTGACCTAGCATGACTGGGCAGCTTTCTCTCTGTGTTAGACTCTGATTGGCCACCTGTGCGTGGCCAGGCCCAACCACATGGCCTTTGCCCTTAAAAGCTAATCTGTAGGGGCGCCTGGGTGGCTCAGTGGGTTAAAGCCTCTGCCTTCGGCTCAGGTCATGATCCCAGGGTCCTAGGATCCAGCCCCGCATGGGGCTCTCTGCTCAGCAGGGAGCCTGCTTCTCCTTCTCTCTCTCTCTCTCTCTGCCTGCCTCTCTGCCTACTTGTGATCTCTGTCTGTCAAATAAACAAATAAAATCTTAAAAAAAAAAAAAAAAAGCTAATCTGTAAGGCAGAAAGAGGTCGCCCTCTCTGTAAGAGGCGCGGCCCCGAATGGCCAGATGCTTGGTGCGAAATAAAGCTTTACTTGACCTTCGCTTTGTATCAGTCTCGCTCCTTTAACCACAGACCCATTATTGGGGGACCTTTCAATTATAGACTTTAGGGCTTAGGGAAGTAAAGATGAGGGAAGTTTCAAAAGGATTTTTTATGTGCTAAAGAAGACTCAAGGGATACCAGAGGCCTTGCAAAACCAAGGTCGTCTTTCCCTCTAGCAAAACATAAACATTAAGAGGGTTGGCAGCTTCCTGGAAGAACATTTATAAGGACATTTAATTTTATCTATATTTCCTTCTGCTTTGTTTCCCACATTATTCATAATAAAATTAGAGATCTTGGGGTAGGATTAAGTGAGTAGGGGAAACCAGGCTAAGATTTTTTTTTTCCAGTTGTGGGAACTATGTATGTGCACAAACATATGTATATGCATCAAGGAATCCTTGTGTCATCATCATTTGTCACATGTTGGCAAAGATTTCAACTCTATATAATTATTACATTAGTACAGAGGAATACAAAAAAACTGTATGTGGTGAGATAAACCTTGAGAAAAACTTAAAAAAAAACACCACATAAAAAATTAAAATTAAGTCCGGTAGGAGATGATCCTGCAGAAGTCTTAAGCTTGCCAACTCAACTGAAAAGTATTTTCTAACTCTGTGTTTGCACAAGACTGTCTAAACCAGCACCGTCCAAGAGAAATATAATAGGAGCCACCTATAACATTTTACATTTTCTAGTAGCTACATTAAAAAAAGGAAACAAGTGAAGTTAAATTTAATAATGTATTTTTTTTTTTTAAGATTTACTTATTTGAGAGTGGGAGATAGAGAGAGCAGGAAGGACAGAAAGAGAGAGAGAGCGAAACTCCAGCAGATTCCTCACCAAGCTCAGAGCCCAATGCCAGGCTCTATCTCACAACACTGATATCATGACCTGAGACAAAGCCAAGAGTGGGATGCTTAACCAACTGTGCCACACAGGCGCCCCTTTTATACTGTCTTTTATTTGACCAAATATATATCCAAAATATTGTTTCAGTATGTTGTCAATATATGTTATTAATGCAATATTTTACCACTCTTCATACTAAATCTGGTATATATCTTTTCTTTATTTCAAGTATTCAGGTGCTACATGGGGTTAGTGGCTACCGCACTGGAAAGTGTTCCAATCTTGCTGAATTACATAGAGTTTGTAGGGATTTATTTTGGATCTGGACATTGATTTAATTAGGAAGAGCAATTTAACAGCGATAGGGAGTTTGAGAAACAGGTGGTTGACCATATTGTGGGTTCCCTAAAATCTGAAACCTCTCCTGACTTGTAAACTAACTTACACCACTGATGAAAGCTATTGATATCTAAAACGCTGTGAAAGACTGTCAGTATATGTCACACAATTTAGAAGGGCATCTTCTCTGTGTTCTCCTCTCCTAATTAAATTTGATTTGTGTGCACTATGAAAGTGTCAGGAAAGCTATCACAAATTTAAATTTTGAGTAAAAAGACAAATCCAGAAAGAGAAGTCTGAGGGTCTGCCTAGTATTTGTCACTCTTTTAAAAAAAAGAGTATGTGTGTTGGGGGTGGGGAAGAATAAGGAAAGAAGGGACAAGTCCTCCTACCCTTCCTGACTCCTGCGTTTAGTTCTAGTGTCTTAAGAATGACACGGACAAATTTGTACAAATCAAATTAAGATCAACCAAGGCAATTGTGAAAAAGACTTGAAACCACATCCTGTAAGCAACAGCTGAAAGCATGAAGGATATGGCTTCGGAAGATAGGGAGCTGTGGCTGGGGTAGTCAGAGTGATAAGCAGAAGAGAGACACACACACACACAGAAGAAAAACAAAACAACCAAAATGTTCATGAAAGTGAGGTCAAGCTGGTTGAATCCAAAGAACATAGTTTCTAAAAATGAAGATAAAGGACTTTGGGAGGCAGGCAATTTTCCACTACCCAGGACGGGGGCATTTCATAATGCCTAAGTCTCCTCCAAACTCTCAGAACCTATTTTATCTGTCCTAAATAGTGAACAGAGAGGCAGTGTGGAAGTTTTACTACTTCACTGGCCCTGATGTTACAAGTCCTGTGACTAAATCTGTTAACCTTTAGGAGAACAGGTCACCTTGGGCAAGTCTCTTAGACACTCTGGGTTTGCTTCCTTTATAAAATAAAAATAATAAACTCCATACAGACTTCTGGAATTATCGGAAGGCTCTGGAACCTACAAAATGCCGCGTTAAGTTTCTTTTTCCGTGGGATAAGACAAGAAGACCTCTTAACTCGGCCCTCCTGTTTCTTTTTTCTTCTCCTCCACTTCTACTCTGTTTAAGGTGCTGTCCACACCCAGCTATTCCTGGCACCACCCCTTAGATGTACCTTATCTTACTGGGGCAGTCAGTACAGGAAAGACTACTAACAGGCTAAATGCAGTCATTTTCTGCTCCAAGGTAGGGCAAAGGGTCAATAGAGTCAAGAAGCAAAGTCTGTAAAAACCACTGTCTATATTTTTCATCCTGCAGTCGCCATCTTTAAAAACAAGCCAACCCCTGAAAAGGGACTGAGAGGTCAGTTTCACCATTGCTTTGCAGACACCTTTAACCCTCATAAAATAATGTATCCATGCAAGTCACCGCCATCTGTTTTTTGAGCTTTGCAGCAGAATCATTCATTTTTGAACTGTGGTCTTTAGAATTCAGGTCTGGGAGAGATGACTGAAAGAACTTCCATAAACTTGCTCACAGGTAACACACAATGTCCCCTCTTTTCTCTAACCTGACGCCCCACTTCCAGCTGCTTCCCATGTGCATTCAGGAGATGGTATTGAGGGTACAGACTATGCAGTCGGACTGTTAGGGTTCAAACACCAAGTCCATTACTGTGGGGAGGTGCCTTAATTTATCTGCAAAATGAGAATAATTCCTACTTTAGAGCTGAGGTTTAACTAATGCAAATAAAACCCTTGGAATGCGATCGATCAGCAGACAATAAATGGAACTATCAGTATTATCTTCCTGGCATTCCCATCGACGACAAGACGCAGGCATCTCCCAAGCTTTAGTCTTGGCGACCTCCCAACCAACCAAAATTTAAATCCTCAACTGTCGTTCTGGAAGTCTCAGTAGTGGTGAACCTGCTGGCTCGTAATCCAGCCAAACCGGGTAGCAGGCTGAGCCTTCGGATTGCCTCGCGGATATTCCAAGGCATCTGAAGTCGCGGCCGAAGCAGGGGAAAGGCTTTAAAACAGAACTCCAGGGGATTAGCAGCGCAAAAAACTGGCAAGCAGCACAGCCTCCCGCAGAACTCGGGAGCCACACGCCGAGAGGCGTGACTTTAGGAGAACACGCCGGAGGGGCGTGGCTCCACCCGTGAGCGCGCGCGCTGAGGGGCGGGCCCTCCTCGGCACTGCGTGGACTCCGGATCCCACACCCGGCCCCTTCACTCTGCGCATGTGTAAATTCTGGGGGTGGGCGGGCCGACAGAACGCGGAATTTCTGGGAAAGCGGGCACAGGGGACCGGGAAAGCCGAGAAATGTGTGCGGGCAAGGGCTGGGGGGTAGAGGGGCGGGACAGAAGGCGGAAGAGTTGAAATCAGCTGACCTGGTCTCGTGACAGCCTGGGCGGTGGCGACGCAGGCGTATTGGAGCGCGGTTGCTGAAAGCCTGAGTGAAGATGGCGGCCTCCAGAGTGAGCCTCTGAGAGGCAGAGGGAGGAGGCGGAGGGGGCGGGGAGCCCGGGCCGCCGCGGTACCAAGAACCCGCGGCAGCGGAGCTACAGGGCCCAGACAGGGGAAAGGGGAAGTGGTGAGGGGGAAGAGGCCGGAGGGCGCCTCATCTCACTCCGGACGCAGAGCCGGCGGCGGGAGGAGCTCGGGCTGGAGCCTCTCCAGCCCCCGCGAAGGTAAACCACTCCGGACACCGGCCTCTGGGGCTCTGCTTTACCCCTTCCCCACGCCACGGGGACTTGGGGGGCTAAGGACAAGGAGAAAAGAGGGGTGGTATTTTGGCCGCCGCAGCCCCCAGCTGCTAAGGAGAGCAGATTACCCTCCCCCAGGGCTGCTGGTCTGGTTCCTCCCGTCGGATCCCCCCTCGCACCAAGTGACATTCTCCCTGGGCACTGCCTTGTTCAGCCCCACCCCTCTTTTTTGGATTGTTTTTTCGTTTTATACCCACCGTGGTTCCTAGATCCCCACTGTACATCCTTACCCCCACACACCCCTTATTCCTTTCTGGGCTCCGCCCTCAGGGTTCCCTTCTCGCTTCCTGGCCTGAACACACTTTCTACTGGTTGCCGGCAACTCTTGTTTCCTGGGGTCCGCGACCCTTCTTCCCCCACACGTCCGGTGTAGACTTTGACTCTCTTTGCTTAGCTTTGTTTCGTTTCGTTTGGAGATGGGGAGCACCCGCGTCGTTTTTTCAGCCTCTCCCTTTTTCAAAATCAAGTATACACCCCACGTTTTTCCTTTCCTGCAGGGGAGCTTCTTTTCAGTGGCCTTTCCTTCACTGCTGTGGTTTTGCCTCTGAATGTGGTCTTTGGAATGGGTGAGGTATCAGACGCTCAGTGAAGTGGCGGTTAAACGCAGATTTGACTTATTAGACTTAAGAAGAGTGCCTTCCCGTGAACTCTTATTGTAGGGTGTCCCGAGATTGTTTTCTTTATCAGTTGATGTCTTCATATTGTTTCCTTTATCAGTTTTTTTTGGGGGGGGGTTAAAAAATCTCTCCCTAATGAGGCTGTAATCTCCCAAAGTAATGATTTCTCTCTCTTCCCTTCTTTTTTCCCTTTTACCCTCTGTGATTTCTTGCAAACAGGAGGGCCTATGCCTTATGCTTTCACCTCTTCTATGAAGGGCTTTACACTGTAGGGTTATTTTGAGCCTCGTGGAGTATGATGTCTTCCAAAAAAATTTCAGAATATTCTTCAGGATTTGCCGCTGTGATTGCCTTTCTTGCTGTATTTTCTTTTTTACTTTCTGGATCTGATCGATTTCTAGGTTTGAAAGTACCGTCTTCAGAGTTCGAGGAAATTACAGTGGTCAGGTTTTATGATTATAAAACTTGGTCAGTGATTATCAATATTCTGAGTCTATGTGAATATGAAATAGGATTTGCCCTAAAAAAATTAAAAAGGGAGATTTCAAAAACTCTCCAGAAATTCGGTATCCAAAAAAAACTTGATTCACATTTCTTGGTTTCTGGAAAGTGCTAAATTGTTTGACTGGATTTAGCATATAACCTAAAACCTTGTTAACATTTTAAATATAATATGAAACTGTTTAAGCAGTTATATCTCAAACTTGGCTTTTGTTGTTAATATCACAATGGGGCATAAGTCCTGTGTAGAAAATGTTACACTGTATTCCTAGTTTGAAAACAGGAAGTAGAACATACTAAGGGAGGAAAAGAATAGTCAGAGGGTTTTTAAGAGATAGGAATGTCAGGAACCTTAAGTCTATAGTCCATATCATGGAAAATACCACTGTTTGTATTCCACTGGGAGGCAATGGGTGTTCTCTTTTTCTAAAGTGACAGTAGTAAATAGGCTAAACTATATGAACATTATCAGTTCAAAAGTAATGGAGTCATGGAAAGCAGGAGTTATTGGTAAGAATTTAACTTTATCCGGGCACCTGGGTGGCTCAGTGGGTTAAAGCCTCTGCCTTCGGCTCAGGTCATGATCCCAGGGTCCTGGGATCGAGCCCCACATCGGGCTCTCTGCTAGGCAGGGAGCCTGCTTCCCTTCCTCTCTCTCTGCCTACTTGTGATCTCTCTCTCTCTGTCAAATAAATAAATAAATAAATAAATAAAAGAATTTAACTTTATCCACAAATAAATAGAACGTAGTTGCTGAGGTGAACTATAACAATGCTGGCTTTATTAAATTTGTAGAAAGGTTGATAGTGGAATCTGGTTCTCAGTAGATACTAAATTACAATTGAAATAAAAAGAGGATCTGTTTTAACTAATTTGGATCTATTCCTTAACCAGGTCTGTTTACACAGGTGATTTTCATTGCACTTACCCTTCCCTTGCTTCTCTGAGATACTTATTTTTAGTAAAACACAGGCAAGGCTGTGCACATAAACTATAGCAAAGATTTGGTTGCTAATAGTTTTAGGCCTAAATGTTGACTGTCATATTTAGCAGTGGTTAAAGGGCAGTTGTTTTGAAAGAAATCCTTTAAGTCTGTGTTTCCCAACTTCATTAAACCCAATAAGACTCCCTTTTTATTCCAAACAATTTGTAACACCTGCTCTATTACGTGGAGATTTTAAATAATATCACCACCTTCTGACTTTGGTCCTGGGTCAAAAAGAAGGCTTGCTCTCACTGTTGCACCAAAAAACACTGGGACTCAATTTAAATTCTTTTTTTGAGAACTGTTAAAGAACGGAGGTCACAGAGCAAACCATTGGCCAGTCTTTTAAGGAGAGGGTATACATGAATTCAGTGTCATGTTCATGGGACATAACAGGACACTGGTAAGAGTTCAGCTAGAATAGCTGACAAGCTGATGAAGGCTGATTCTGAGTGCACCTTCTTCCAAGCTCTTTTTCCACAAACTCACTAGGCGCCCTTAGAAAAGACTGGAAAGAACCCTGGGGAGTGTCTGTTGTGGTAATGATCTAGAGGAGTGGAAAAGCAGCAGAGCTTTCAAAAGGGGCACAAAACTGATTCTTTCTTTGTATCTTTTATGGAACAATAACATTTATCCATGAAGGGAAGGGCATCTTTGCTGGCCTGTTGGTGAGTATTCATTGAGCTGGGCAATGAAAGAAAAGGGGAGAGAATCTTCTCTGGGAGGAGCACTGAGCTTAAAACTGCAGCCTGGAGGAACAAGAAGATCACACCCCTGAGATCCAGGGATATAGAGTATCCCTAAGACTGAACCTTAATCAGAACTGCAAAGACTCTTTCCAGCCCCCTGCCACTATAAGAAGTTTTGAGTAACAAGTGAGTGCATAATATTACTAGGAACAATATCATGTGAAGAGGCACAGCACAAAGAATCAGATAGACATTGCTTTAGTAAACCATCCCCCGCCATAGGCACCAGCTATTCTGTAGATTTTCTGAAGCCTGTGGTACACTGAGAATAACCATAGCAACAGCAAATCATAAATCCAGCTCAACTCCTAAACAGATTAACACAAATTTTGCACTAAAGACCTACCGAAATACAGACGTGCCCGTTTCCAGTCACAGAATTATTTACCTCAGTCTCTGATGTTCTGTACATGTCCAGCTTTCAACTGAAAATTATAAGGCATACATAAAAGGCAAAAAAAAAAAAATCTCTAGAGAAAGCAATCATTAGAAGAACAGTTAGATTAACATAGATGCTGTTATCTGCTAGGGAATTTAAGATGACTATAATATGTTAAAGATTGAAGAGTGGATAATATGCAAGATCAGATGGGTAATTTTAGCTGATAGAAAGTGTAAGAATCAAAAGAAAGGCTAGAGGTCTTATTACACAGTAAATGAAAAATGCTTTTGGACTTACCAGAACTGACATAGCCAAGGAAAGAATCAGTGAACTTATTAATGGTAGAAGAAATTACCCAACTGACACACAAAGTTAAAACAAAACGAAGTACCCTAGAGCTTAGGGATAGTGTTAAACATTTTAATATATAAATGATTAGAATCCCAGAAGAGAGAACAGAGTAGAAGAAATACTAAAATGTTTGAGGAAATAATAGAAAATTTTCCAAAATTAATGTCAGACATCAAACAATGGGTCCAGAAGCTTAGAGAACACCAAGCAAGATAAATACTGTCCCCCATTACCACCCACAAACTCAAAGCACACATTGTATTTAAACTGAGGTAAACAAGGGACAGAGAGGAAGGTAACCAAAGAAAAGAGAAACCTATACAGAGGAGCAAAGAGTTGAAGCAGAGAAACCATGCAAACAAGAAGACAGTTGAGTGACAATTTTAAAGTACCAAAAGCAAAAAAAAGCAAAAATATTTTTTTCAAAAATGAAGACAAAATACAACTGTCAAACAAAAGCCAAGAGGACTCAAAGTATAATCTCTCCATTTACATGATAGGTGCATTCCTAGAAAATTATATGCATATTAAACTCTACAAAATGTACTTTGTGATTTATATTTAATACAGAATTAAAATTGGGATTGGTTATAAATAGTTTTTTACCTGTGTTAATGCCTAATTGGATATTTGAAAGTCAGTTGAGGGCATTTCAACCTGTGGGACTGTGTTGTACATTGAGGGGAATCTAGCCCCATCCACTAAATCGTAGTACAGTAGTCAGCCCTTATTCACTTTTCATAGTTTCAGTTACTTGAGGTTAGTAGCAGTCCAGAACCAGATGATCCTTCTAATATAGTGTTAGAAGGTCAGTAGTCGCCTAATGCTATATCATAGTGCCTGTGCTATTTACCTCATATAATCTCATCCCATAGGCATTTTATCTCAAATCAGGAGAAGGCTAAGTGTAGTGCAGTAAGATATTTTGAGAGAGAACACATTCATATAACATTACAGTATATTGTTAAAATTGTTTCATCTTACTGTTAATATGTCACTGTACCAAATTTATAAATTAAACTTTATTACAGGTACGTACATACAGGGTAAGAGTCTATATGGGATTTGGTACTTTGTGGTTTCAGGAATCCACTGGGGGTCTTGGAATACATTTCCTGAGGATAGGGGGGACTACTGTAGTGTTTCTCTCTTTTTTTCCTTTAGATTTTCTTTGTTAGAGAGCATGAGGGGAGGGGAGGGGCAGAGGGAGAGGAAGAAGGAAACTCCTCTCTGAGCAGTGAGCCTGATGTGGGGCTGGATCCCAGGACGCAGGGACCACGATTGGAGCTGAAGGCAGACCTGTAACCGACTGAGCCACTGTGGAGCCCCTACTATAGTGTTTCGAATTATAGCATCTTTAAAATTATAGTCACTAGTTTTCAACACATTTTTCTGCTGTAGCAGTTTTCATTTGCTCAGCACATGCCAATCAGTAACATCTCTTGTAGTATGGAGTGATTTCTAATTGCAGGAACTCCTTTGAGAATCACTGATCTGGGAATATTTTTGTAGTAACTTAAACCAACGTGGTTGTGATCCTCTTTACTAACTTAGACTAAGTGTTGTTCAGTAAAATCTTTATTTTATCAATAAAGCTAAACATAATTTGCTAGTAGTTCTTGTCACAGGCTCTTAACTTTATTCAACAGCCTGCATATTTGAGTTTTACTTGCACTTTTATGGACTGCTTATGAAGAAGTGATCTCTAAAACAATAAAGTTGGGCACCTGGGTTGCTCAGTGAGTTAAGTAGCTACCTTTGGCTCAGGTCATGATCTCAGGATCCTGAGATTGAGTCCTGCATCAGGTTCCCTGCCTTCTCTCTTTGCCTCTCCTTCCCCCCTGCTCATGCACACACACACACACACACACACACACACACACACACACACACACACACTCTCTCTCTCTCTCTCTCTCTCTCTCTAAAATAAATAAATAAATAAATAAAACTTTAAAATAACAACAAAATCTACATTCAGTGGGATTTTATTGTTGCAGCATTCTAAATTGCCTTTAAAAGTAGACCATGCTGCCTAAGCAGAGTTCACATATTTAGTTCGTGGCCATCAGGAATACCTCTGTGAAGTTGATGAGTAAAAATTTGATCTTTGGTGAACAAAAACAAAACCCTGAAGCGATCTAAAATAATTAATTAAATGTTTTAATTTTGTCAAGTGTAGTTGCCAGAACATAATGGAAGGATTGATAAAGTTACGAATATAGGAGATTTTCCCTAGTATTTCATAAATTCTATGCTAATTATAGTAAAACTTTTATTCTTATAGATGGATTTCAGGCATGTATTCCTTAGTCATCTAGTGCTTTAAGGTTTCTCTCCCCCCCAAATTTCTAGTTAAGATACAGAACGTATTTTGGATGTTTAGCAAATCTTAGAGCAGATTAAAGCCATTCCCTCCCCCCAACCATAGATGTGCTGGGTTTAATTTTAAAAGTGGAATTTTCCTTTATTTTTTTTTAGTTAACTGGTAGATTTGGGGTTTTCTTTAAAATCTGAAGAACTATGGCAGAGTTTGGAATAACAGGGATATTTCAAAAAGAGCCAAGAAACCTACATGTTGCTGTTTTGTGTTGGGTGAAAGGGAAATTGTAGTAGCCCAAGGTCCTTGTCTTTTAATAGTGTGTTTGCCTACTAGGATGCTTACTGTAAAACTTCCTCCAAGTAGAATTTGCAATATGCTTAGGAAATTTAGTTCTCCATTATGTATTCACTACAGTGATAGAAAAAACAGCAACAAGTTAAAACATGGCAATCGAAAATCTGTCACCCATTAGGGTCTCTTTCATGTAATAGAGGAAGATTATTAACTACCTGTTTGTGAGCTAAAGAAGAGCTTATTGAACTAGTACATTTTGTTCTTTCATGAGCCAGGTTAGCTTCAAAGATAAAATAGAAATTAGGTCTAAAAATTTTCAGGTATGTGTACAAACTAAAACTATGTAAATGATTATTAGCATCAGTTTCACAGGATTGCTTAAATGAACACATTTGTTTGGGTTTTTTAGGTGGCTGTTTCAGCATTTTTAAGTTTTGGAAAGAAAAGTCATAATCATGCATATTTCTTGGGAAAAAATTTTGTGTGTGTGTTACGACAGCTATGAGAAGTAAGAATTATTCTCTCGGATGAAGTCAGCGTACATGTGATAAAAATGTAAAGACGTATTTTTTTCAATATTTATATTGAATAGGAATGGCCAACAAAATTAACTGCTGTGGTATTTATGCTTGCCCCTCCCCCAGTTAAGATACTATTAAAAGTGTTTCTTCAGATTTGGGGATTGCTTTTGAATTTCTCTTCCCCTTTTATTTCATGAATCTGTATCTGATTTCTCATTGGAAAGGAATGGATTTTTAAAGAATGGGGAGATGAATCTTAGATTATTTGCCCTACCCCTTGGTGGTGGAAGTATTTAAAAGTTCATTTTGATGTGGCAGACAATACAAAGGTTTCAGTATTAACAACTTCTGGACAATTATTTGGATATATGATTGTCAGCTGAAATTTGATAGTACCACTGGCTTTCTTCTCTAGCCACATTTATCTCGAGTTAGTGGGTCCTTCAGAGCTTTTAGAAAGCTAAGGTAGGATGTATTAAAACTTTGCTTTGTGATCTATTTTATAACTTTTTTTTAAGATTTTATTTATTTGAGAGAATGAGTTAGCATGAATAGGGGGAAGGGTAGAAAGAGAAGCAGACTCCCCCCTGAGCTGAAGTCAGGCCCCTAATGACAGCCACCCCATGCCCCTTTTTAAACTGTTTGAAGACCCCTGTAAATGGAGTGTCTGGGTGGCTCAGATGGTTGGACGTCTGCCTTCGGCTCGGGTCATCGTCTCCAGGTCCTGGGCTCAAGCTGCATGTCAGGCTCCCAGCTCAGCCAGGAATCTGTTTCTCCCTCTGCCTCTCCCCCTGCTTGTGCTCTCTCTCTTTCTCTCTCTCTCAAATGAATAAACAAAAACTTTAAAAAAAAAAAAAAAAAGACCTCTTAGGTATTATACGCATTACACATACTGATTTGTTACTTATTTAGAAGGAAATACTTTTGCCTCTACTTATGTTACATATTAAAACATGAAGCTGAAAATTAAAAATTAAAAAAGAAGGTTAAAGTTCCTATCAGTTTTCCCCCATACACAGCACATTCTATCTAAGACAGTTGTAACTTTTTAATCTGGGTAAAAATTAATATTCTGTTAACTTTATATTTTGTGCTTGCTTCAACGGCATATCTAAAATTGGAGCGCTAACTATATATTTTTTAAAATTTTATTTATTTATTTGACAGAGAGAGGTCACAAGTAGGCAGGCAGAGGGAGAGGGGGAAGCAGGCTCCCTGTGCAGAGAGCCCAATGTGGGGCTCCATCCCAGGACCCTGAAATCATGACCTGAAGGCAGAGATTTAACCCTCTGAACCACCCAGGTGTCCCAGCTATTTATATTTTAACCTTTTATTTGAAACAACTAGCATAGTGATGTAATTCACTCAGATTTTGAATCCATTTACAAATAAAGGTAGGTCTTTAAAAAGCTAGTATTAAGGGATTCTCTCTTTGGTTATTACTCAAGATTAGCCCTTGCCTTAGCAGTGGTTCTCCCTCCCCCTGCATTTTTAATAGGATTTAGCTGTATGAGGAAATACTAAATTAATAAATTTGTTCCTATCATGTGACTGTATACCATATTTTCAGGTGGTATGAAATGGAGCAGAAAAACAGGGTTTCTGTAGGCGATCTAGGTCAGAAAATAAAGGTAAAGGCAGTTCTTCCCCCCAAATAAATTTTTCATCTACAGCAAAGTTGAAGAACTTTACATTACTTACTTACACTCATTTCTGAGATTTTCACATTAACATTTACTACTTGCTTTATCATATATCCATCTTTCCATCCATATTATTTTTTAATGCATTTTAGGACAAACTCATGTTTTTAATTCATTATTTGAAATCAGAATTCTTTATGTTACAGATTCAAAGTGTAAAAATTAGTATCTTATCTGCTCTCTCCAAGTTGTTCTAATTGTGTAAAAATTCGTCTCAGTGGGTCATGCAAAATGTGTGCTTTAAAGGCAAATACCCTTTATTAAAGCCATTTTCTTTACTCACTAGTGTATTACAGATGGTTCCCAACTTAATGATGACTTGACTTAAACTCTTTCAACTTTATAATGGTGTGGAAGTGGTATGCGTTCAGTAGAAACTGTATTTTGAATTTTGATGTTCTCTCAGGCTAGTGCTATGTGGTATCCTACTCTCGTGATGCAGACAATGGCAGTGAGCCGCGGCTCCCAGTCAGCCACAAAGTCACAAGGGTGAACAACTGATATGCTTACAACAATTCTGTTTTTCATTTTCAGTACAGTATTCAGTAAATCACATGAGATATTCAATACTTTGTTATAAAATAGGCATTGTATTAGATGATTTTGCCCAGCTGTAGGCTAATGTGTTCTGAGCACATTTAAGGTAGGCTAGGCTAAGCTATGATGATTGGTAATTTAAGTGTATTAAATGCATTTTCAGTTTACAGTGGGCTTATCAGGAGGTAACCCCATAGTAAGTCAGTATCTGTATTTTTCTGAGTATATGCATTCATCTCTGGTAAAATGAGGGCTCTGTTTTTACTTAAACACAGGACTTGCACATACACGTAAGTTTTGCTATGTGTGCAGATTCTTTTGCTTATAGCTTGGCTGTAATCTGCCTGGGTTCCCATGGTGTTGAGGCCATTCAGCCTGCTTTTTGTGCTTCATATCGGTTTGGTGTAGGCTTCTGCTTAGTGGACTCTCAAATTCTGTGGTTTTTTGTCAAAATCGTATCTTCTGAAAGATTGGTCTCATTTTATTCATAAATGATCTCAAATAGATTGCCAATTTTACTGCCAGTAATAAATTAGAGAATGTGAGAACATTAAATGTTATTCGAAAGCATGAAGCAAGGGAATTCACTGAACAGGGTGAATCTAGCCAAACTGCCTGTGTTGCCCTGAATTTGACTTTTTAACCCTTAGAACAGTTCTCTCAAAAGAACAAACTGCTAAGTTGCAAAAAAACCTCTGTTGGTGGTATAATAATAAGGTACAGAATGAGAACAAGCAAAGGCAGCTTAAAAAACTGGAGATACTTTCAGTGTGTTTAGTTATAAATAACATGTAAATTTGTGTTTTTCTCATCCAAAAAATAAAGGTAGATCTTTGAGAATTTGAAGTGGTACACACAGAAATGAAGGAGATGAAATTTCTTTTTCTTTTTAGAGTTTTTTTAATGTACTTGAGAGAGAGTGAGCAAGTAAGTGAGGGCCTGCGAGAGAGTGAGTGCACAGTGGGGCGGGTGTCGTGGGGCGGGTGTCGGAGGATGAGAAGCAGCCTCCCTGCTGAGACAGTGCTCCATCCTAGGACCCCTGGATCATGACCTGAACCAAAGGCAGAGGCTCAACCGACTGAGCCACCCAGATGCCCTGAAGGAGATGAAATTTAAGCAATAATTAGTTTGAACAGATAAATTCTTGCTAACTTGGGTACGTCTCAACAACTGGCAGGGTGGCAAGTGCTGACTATGCAGCTGCTACTAAGATCTCCTGCAGCAAGTTTGACATTTTGTTAGTTGGACAGTTCATTGCTATTTAGAGAATGTGCCTATAAATGACTTACTGCTGTTACCTGCTTGATGCTTGAGCTGCTTGATACTAGAAGTTTTGCATATTTTCCATCACTATTAATGGGAATTCTGGTTACTTAAGAGTTTTGTCCATGAGCAACAATTTTAGAAACACTTCTGCAGCTTATTAAAGAAATATGTAGGGGCGCCTGGGTGGCTCAGTGGGTTAAGCCTCTGCCTTCGGCCCAGGTCATGATCTCAGGGTCCTGGGATCGAGCCCCGCATCGGGCTCTCTGCTCAGCGGGGAGCCTGCTTCCTCCTCTCTCTCTCTGCCTGCCTCTCTCCCTACTTGTGATCTCTCTCTCTCTCTCTCCCCGTCAAATAAATAAATAAAATCTTTAAAAAAAAATAAGAAATATGTAAATATTAATGGAGAAATACTTAAATATTAAATGGAGCATAGATTATTTTTAGGGAGTGAAGTTCTTTTTTCCAAAAGTTTCTCAAACCATAGTTAACTTGTAGATACCAAAATAAATTTAAAAATATGTTGGTTTCACGTAAAGAGGTACTCTTCTAACGAGTGAGATTCCAGACACCTAAGTAGGGGATCTAAAATGTAGTAACATTGACTTGAAAAATCATAGTATTTTGTGGGAATAAAGTTGAAATAAAGAGAAGCTTAAATGTCAGATTACAGCTGACTTAAGGTAATTTTTAAAAATTTCATCTATCATGAGTATCTTAACCTGTCTCATATATTTATTCCTTTTTATTTTTTTCATTTCATTTATTTATTCATTTATTTTTGAGAGAGCGATAGTGAGCGTGTGCTCAGGAGTGTGCACAGGCTGGAGGGGGAGGGGCAGAAGGAGAGGGAAAGAGAATCCTAAGCAGTCTCTACACCCAGTGCAAAACCTGAAGTAGGGCTATATCTCACGACCCTGAGATCATGACCTGAGCTGAAATGAAGAGTCAGACTTAACCGACTGAGCCACCTAGATGCCCTTATTTGTTTCTTTTTGAAAACCTTTTTAGGTAATATAAAATTGTAAAAAAGTAACAAGGTATGCCTGGGTGGCTTAGATGGTTAAGTGCCTGCCTTCGGCTCAGGTCATGATCTCCAGGTCCTGGGATCAAGCCCCATGTCAGGCTTCCAGCTCAGTGGGGAGTCTGCTTCTCCCCCTCTCTCTCCCTCTCCCCATACTTGTGCTCTCTCTCTCTCTCCATCTCTGTCTCTGTATCTCTCTCAAATGAATAAATAAAATCTTTTTAAAAAAAAAGAATAAATAACAAGAGATAATAAAATAATGACACCCTCATTATATTCAACCTAGCTTTAGAAATGTATATTGCTATAGTTATCTTGGAATGAGCAGGTAAAAACTGCAAATACTGACTAAAGCAATAAAACACTGTACTTTGAAGGTAGAAATCCTAGCTGATACTCGTTGGTGATATACATTGAATAAATACTACAGGATTGAAATTAAAAGATAAAAGACTTAGGATTAAGTAATTTAATAATTTTAACTTTCCTACCCGAGATGCCTTAAGAGAGATACAGGGCCTTGTAAGCCTGAAAGTGAGAGAGGTAATCATAGCGAGATATGAAACAACTATTTCTTATCTAGGGTAGTATGTTTAAAGTACAATAATCATTATTATGATTGCAGTTAATATTTTTAGTGCTTATTCCGAGCCAGGCATCACACTATCCCCTTTATTTATATCATTTACTCCTTACCAAAGCTCTTTGCTACAAATACTGTTCTCTCTCTCTCTCTCATAGATGAACCATGATTTCAAGAAGTTTAGGAAGCTTTTCTTCAAGTTACACAGCCAGTAAATGGCAGTTTTTACTAATCTGTCTTCAACCATAAGTAACATTTAAAAAATTCACCATCTTTAGTTACATTGATGGTAGATTGAATATTAAAACTAGTTTAGTGTGTATACTAATGTAGCTTCTTATGCTAGTTGTTAGTTATGTTTATGTGGTCTGGTGTCTGTGCTATAGGAACTATTTCCAAGTCTGTGTTTCAAAATTAAACCATCACTTGAAGGACACTGTGCTTGGTGGACCCCCTAGACTTGCCTTCACTCATTTTCCAGTGGTTCTCTTGAGGTTGTTCCAAGTCTCACTTTGAATGATACATACTCAGTACAGAATATTCTTATCCTGTTTCTTCTGCATTTTTCTGATATTTGTGTATTGCCATTATCCACTAGTGAGTTATTTGTGTGTCCAGGAGTATCCTCATGGTCTGAAAGAGTTACTGCAGTTTCCAGACCAGTTGCCTTCATAAGATGAAATGACTGTATCACAAAGTGGTTAAGGTTGATTGAGAATATAAAATAGATTTACCTGAAAATTTGGAGAGGTTAATATTACACTGCTAAGGGGTGCCTGGGTGGCTCAGTGGGGTAAGCCTCTGCCTTTGGTTCAGGTCATGATCTCAGGGTCCTGGGATCAAGTCCTGCATCAGGCTCTCTGCTTCCCCCTGCTTCCTTCTTCTCTTTGCCTGGCTCTCTGCCCACTTGTGATCTCTCTCTCTCTGTCAAATAAATAAATAAAATCTTTAAAAAATATATATAACACTTTTGGGAAGTAGGTCCCAGCCTCAGATCTCATTAATCTGGTTATTTTAAAAGTTCATTGTTAGTTAAAGTAGTATTTTTCTGTTAGTGAACTCTTTAAAGACTATTCTGGACTCCTATATTCGTAACAAATTTCTGTCATGTTTGTTTTGAACACTTCATTTAAAAAAATTTTTTTTTTTCAGTTATTTTTTTTAACTTTTTATTTATTTATTTGACACAGAGAGAGAAGGAGAGGGAGAAGCAGGCCCTTTGCTGATCAAGGACCCTGATGTGGGGCTCAGTCCCACAACACCAGGATCATGACCTGAGCTGAAGGCAGACGTTCAACCCACTGAGCCACCCAGGCACCCTGCTTAAAAAATTTTTTTAAGCTTATCTATAAACAGAAATATTCAGCCTTGGTGCCTTGCCTTTTCTTTTTCTTTTGCCTTGTGTTGAGTGTGGCAGGTTGTTTCATTGTTTGAAATTGTGTGAAGGTAATAATTGGTACTAGTTCTGAATTAATCCAGGAATGTGCTGTCAAATGATAAACCTGTAATTACATGGTCAGAATGAATTTATTTTGAGTTCTTAAATTCGAGGGAAGGTTTTATTGCTTAGGATAAATACATAGAGTGTAGAGTTAAGCAGAGTGAATCCATAGTCTGGCCCAACTATTTACCATAGTGACCTGGGAGAAGTGATATAAATTCTCTATAGTTTTCTTGTCACTAAAATGGAGATCATCATATCATCATATCTATACCATATCATCATATCTATACCATAGTGGTGTTATGAAGACAAAATGAGGTAGGTGGATAAACGCATAGCCAAGGTCTGGTCTAATCATTAACATGTGATGAATACTCAATGAAACCTAGTTTTTGCATAATTTCAGGACATGACTTAAATCTTTTTATTAGAGTCACCGTGCCTTCCCAATTTCAGGATAATCTTTACCAAGGGCTCAAAATAAAAAAGGATTATCCTGATTTCCATTATGAGGCTATACAGAAAGTAGTAATACATAGCACTGAATTATCCCCTTATTTGGCTATGTAGGTGAGTATCTCCTCCCTCTCTTACCTCTCAGATATACCTCTGCATGTATGTAATATGACTGAAGTCAAGCTTTTCAGGTAGAGGAGTAATTTTCTTCCAAAAACAGCACTTCCATTTTACTGGCCTTTTTTGGTGGTGATTATTCAGGATTGGAAGCACAATAGCAGTATCACTTGTTGCTTCCTAAAATGTTAGAGATAATTGTCAAATCTGCTGATTTTGGCCATAGGAACGGCTACTGATGTCCAGAGAGAGTTGAGGTACTTCTTTAATCTTATATTGTATTTTTTCTGTCAACATGGTTGTCTGCATCAGTATTTCTTCTGTTAGCCAGGTAATCAGTAGTTTAAAATTTTCTTAAATTTTATTTTATTGTGGTAAGAACACTTCAACATGAGATCTGTCCTCTTAACAGATTTTTTTTTTTAAAGATTTTATTTATTTGACAGAGAGATCAGAAGTAGGCAGAGAGACAGACAGAGAGAGATGAGGAGAAGCAGGTTCCCCACTGAGCAGAGAGTCCCGATGCGGGACTTGATCCCAGGCCCCTGGGATCATGACCTGAGCCAAAGGCAGAGGCTTAACCCACTGAGCCACCCAGGTGCCCCCTCTTAACAGATTTTTAAGTGTGCAGTACAGTATTGTTAACTATAGGCACCATGCTGTACAGCAGATCTCTGCAACTTAATTATTTTGCACAGCAGAAACTTTATACCCATTGATTAGCAACTCCCCCTTTCTACTGCACCCCAGTTCCTGGCAGCCACCATTCTACTCTCTGTTTCTATGAGTTTGACTATTTTATTTATTTATTTATTTTTATTTATTTTTTTTAAGATTTTATTTATTTGAGAGAGAGAGAGAGCATGAAAGGGGCGAGGGGCAGAGGGAGAAGCGGGCTCCCTGATGAACAGAGGGCCTGATGTGGGACTTGATCCTGGGACTCCAGGATCATGACCTGAGCCGAAGGCAGTTGCTTAACCAACTGAGCCACCCAGGTGCCCGAGTTTGACTATTTTAGATACCTCATATAATACAGCGTGGACTAATGCAGTATTGGCCCTTCTGTGGCTGACTTATTTCACCTAGCATCATGTCCCCCAAAGTTCACCTGTGTTGCATATTGCAAGATTTCCTCCTTTTTCACGGCTGAAAAATACTCCTTTGTGTGTGTATACCACATTTTTTAATTTTTTCATCCGTTGATGGATTTGAAGTTGTTTCCATATCTTGGCTCTTATAGAAAATGCTGTAGTGAACATGGGAGTTGACTCTTGAAGATCCTAATTTCAATTCTTTTGGATAAATACCTGGAAGTTTCATTGCTGGATCATATGTTCTATTTTTAATTGTTAGGAACTTCCGTACTGTTTTCCATACTGCCTATACCATTTTGCATTCTCACTACCAGTATTCAGTTTCTCTACATCCTTGCCAAAACTTGTTGTCTTTTGGGGTTTTTGTTTGTTTGTTTTGATAATGGCTGCCATAACAGGTGTGAGGTAATATCTCATGCCTCTTTTTTTTTTTAAGATTTTACTTATTTAATTTTGGGCAATCTCTACACCTAACGTGGGGCTTGGGCTCACAACCCTGAGATCAGGAGTCACGTGCTCCATCGACTGAGCCAGCCATACACCCCCTCTAGTGCTTTTGAGTTGCATTTCTCTGATAGTGACATCGAACATCTTTTCATATACCTGTTGGCCATTTGTATATCTTCCAGTAGTTTAATTTTATACTAATGTGTATGTTAGTTAGATCTTCTCTCTCTTTTTCCTTTAACTGTCCTAACCTAAGAACTCTGGAGTCTGGTGCTTTTATCACCACCGAGTTCCTAGGTCTTTAGAAAGTTGTAGATAAGCCTTCTTGATGTAAACTTGTTTTAATTCTCCTCCTAAAAGGTCTGTTTGAGTTACGTATTCCCAAATCAGCAATACCTACAAAGTCATCTTTAAGAGTACTCCCCCCTCCCACCCCGGGTCATGCTCTTAAGTTCTTTGGCACTATCATTTTTATTTTTAAAGATTTTAATTATTTATTTGACAGAGATCACAAGTAGGCAGAGAGGCAGGCAGAGAGAGAGGAGGAAGCAGGCTCCCTGCCGAGCAGAGAGCCTGATGTGGAGCTCGATCCCAGGACCCTGGGATCACGACCGGAGCCTAAGGCAAAGGCTTTAACCCAGTGAGCCACCCAGGCACCCCTGGCGCTATCATTTTAAAGTCTTTATTATTTTTCTCTTACCTCCATTTTAAATTTAAAGTCCCTTAATGATACCAGTCACTCTTCACTCAAGTGCATTTTCTTGTACCAAGATAGGCCTTGGCACAGAGTCTTGTCAGTCAGATAAGTTATGGTCTAGTAGTCCAAACTCCACTCCTTAGTATTGGTCATCACCTTTTGTGTCCTCCTTTTTTAATCCCTTATTCCAATATTCAGTCGTAGTATATGAGGGGAAAGATAACATCTGTAGACCTATATTTTTCACTATTTTGGTATATTCTCAGAGATCTTACCTAAGTTTCTTTTCAGCAATGTTATTTACTGCAAATGATTTAGAAGCCAGGAAAAATGTCTGCTGGTTTTAATAAGTCGTAGTCGGCTGTCTGTTTCATCTCAGATACACAATCCAGGGGAAAAAAAACAAACAAAATGCACCAACTGTCAAGACTATATTTAGCGGTCTCCATACACATTAGAAAGGAAGATGTCAGTTGACTGTAATTTCCTCTCTAGTAACATTAAAGGTTTCCCTAATCTTGCTGTTACTTGTGGTTATCTTATTCCTCAGAGCATGAGTTGATGCTTTTCCAGAAGATTTGACAAAACCTTATTTAGGAGTACCTGTTAGAACATCAAGTTTAAAGTGGACATCAGGATTTCCCGTGGGGTTGCTGCATTTCATTCATTCACTTAAGTACTTATTGAGCACCCATTTTGTGTCAGGAACTCTTGTAGACTTTGGGGATATATGTGTATAAATTAGCTTAACAGACAAAAATGCTTCTCTCTTGATAATGGTAGCAGGATTAGATGGGTAATAAATTGCACATTGAATAAATTGACAGTGAAAGGTGCCATAGAAGAAAAATGAGCAGGAATCAGGAGGAATTGAAGGTGTAGAATGAGGAGAGTGATTACAATTTATAACAGGATAGTTAGAGTAGGCCTCATTATAAAAGTGACATTTAAAACACACAGATTTGAAGGACATGTGAACCATGTAGGTGTCCAGGGGAAGAGTGTTCTACATAGAGTGTAGAGGCCCTTGCCACTTTGCTAATACAAAAGTAGTAGGAATGAAGAAAGCAATTTCAAAATGGCAGTGTCTTTTAAAATGTTTTTGTTATGGAGGTATATATACTCAAGAGAAATAAAAACGTGTTCATACAAATGCTTTTAGCAGCATGATTCCTAATAGCCAAAAAGACACAACACAAATGTCCATCAACTGATAAATAAACAAAATGTGGTATATCTATACAATAGAAGGAAACTAACACATTCCAGAGTGTGGATGAACTTTGAAAATGTCATGCTACATGAAAGAAGGCAGTCACAGAGACCACATTTTGTATGAATCATTTATATGAGATGTCTAAAACAGGCAAATCTGTAGTGACAGAAAGTAGATTAGTGGTTGCCAGGTGCTGGGAGTGAGTGGGAATGAGGAGTGACTGCTAACAGGGTTTCTTTATGGGATAACAAAAATGTTCTAAAAACAGCATTGGTTGTAGAACTCTGAATATGCTAAAAACCCCTGAATTGTATACTTAAAAAGGGTGAATTCTATGGTGTGTGAATTGTATCTTAAAAAGCTGTTATAAAAGTGTCCTTTTTGAATGAAATTCATTTTATTCACATTATTAGAATAATACTTGCTGATTAAAAACAAATTATACCAGTGTGAACCATAATGTGGTCGGAACCATAATTCTAGCTATTTAGTGTGCCCTGACACTTTGGTATGTGTCCAGTATTTTTTTAAGTACATTTCTAAGTAAGGGTGGGAAAGATGGTCAGGTCACAAAAGAAATAAATGACCATATTCATTTTTAACTTTTATGCAGTATGAAGTAAACTATGTAGTATTTCCAAAATTTATGAGTTTTTTTTAGTAAATAGTTCTGATAATTTATCCTGTACAATTAACTAAATTTATTTTTTTTTTCATGAAATAAGTGGGTTCTGGATTTCATACACTTCTAGGTTATAGTCAGTAGACTAATTTTAAAATATGACACATAACATGGTCCCTCTGCATGAAGCTGGTTGGAAGCTATTACCCTGTGGTCTATCGTACAAATTTGAGAGTCCTGAACTATTTGGTCTGTGTACTCTTCAGCCAGGAGTTCACTCACCAAATTGTTTTTAGGTTTCTAAACACTTACTGTCAGTTTCTGTACTTAGCTTGATGCTTGCGATTACACTGTAAGTAGTATTGTTCTAGTATATTCATATAGTGGAATACCATATAGCCTTAAAAAATCACTTCTTTTTAAAGAATATTTAATTCCGTAGAAGGTTCTATAGAAGAAGGTTAAAATTGTGTGAAAACAGGCTTACGCAGTATAATTGACAGTCTCAATTTTGTTTTAAAAAACACCTATTCTAAATAGAGGAGGGGAGGCTAGAATGATTATCTTTAGATGCTAATATTTACTTTATGAGCATTTTAGATTTTTTGCTATGGACATTTTAGATTTTTTAATATTAAATATTGTCATTTTTAAGTTAAATTGTATTTATAGTGGGTCTCCTTAAAGTAACAGTGACAGCAGAACAGCTGGCACTTAGTAACTGAATGAAAATCTTTTCGAGTTGATTTGATACTTGGCAAACATTTTTAGGTGCCCATATTGTGCCAAGGCATTGTTTGGTAATGTGAGATTTAAAGATGCATTTACTTGAACATTTTTTTTATTAGGTCTCTATTCTTGGGATGTTGAGGGCAATTCTTGTCCTCAAGAAACACAGTGTAGTAGAGGGGAGCAGGCAGTCACAATATGGTGTGCTAAAGTCTGTGAGAGATGTGAACAGATCAGTGCCTATTCCCTAAAACCTATGGTCTTGTGCCTTAAAATCAGTAGTATATGGCAAGCTCTGAAAGTATGGTATGGGAGATTCAGGAAAAACTCGAAGGATAACTGTACTAAATTCAGCCATATTTTTATCTTCCAGGTTTCAGCACAAAATGAACATAATTAGGGAAAACAAGGATTTAGCATGTTTCTACACAACAAAACATTCATGGAGGGGAAAGTAAGTATTTCTGTTGGTTTTATTTTTCTGTGTTTCTATGAAGTATCATTTTAAATGTAGCTTTCAATATCTTGAGTAGTACCACACAGCTCAGTTATGCCATTTAGCCCTTCTCTTCTGAGAAGCATATGTGCGTATTTTAAATGCAAATGCTACACTTGGAATCAATTATTGTTCTTTTTTTCTTTTGACATTTCTGGTTTTCTGTGTCTGTGTTAGGAGGGAGTTGGTAAGAATTAACAGTACCAAAAGGAAAACAGACCATCTATCTACCTTCCTGGATGTTGTCTATTAGTGACTGGATTATGTAGTAGCGGCAGAGTCTTAACTCCACAGCTTTATTGCCTGGAGACAAACCTGTGTGTGATGGCTGCATTTTTGTGTTGATTTGCCTGTCAGAGAAATATGCTAATAGTGCATTTTATAATCTTTCTTTAGTCCCATAATGAATTTTTTTTAAAAATGGAGTTTGATCTTATTTTTTCCTTGGGGGGGGGGGCAGTGACATTTTTTAGTAGCCTGCCTGGTCAGACCAAGATGTTGATGCTTCTGTTTCCTTTTTATAAAACTGGTGGTAATTCCTACTCCTCAGATTGCTGTGAGGATTAAATGAAGTGACATGGAGCATGTGAAGGTTTTAAAATCATGCTTTAAACACACTGAGTATTCAGTGAATCGGACCTGTTGACCATTACCAAAAACAGTTTCTTGTCTAATCCTTTTAGGTACCAGTAAGTAAAATAAGTGTTCCATGCTTCGACAGTTAGGTGACCGCACTATTCCACATCAGGCCTCAGATAAACCATGCTATGTATACAAAGCCAGTAACTTTAGATCTTTTTCTGGACTTTTCATCTTTTAGGTAATAGTGTAGTAACTTCTTAGAATGGTGCAATATCTGAATTCTGTAGTGTTTCTCATTTGCATTAGCAAACTGACTATAATTTTGAAAGAGTGTTTGTTTCCGTTTAGTAACTCAATTGTATGAGCTCCTAAATTAGGGAGCATAACTGTTAAACTTGTAGAATATTTGTCTTGAAATTTTTTCTTCATCTAATTTCATTGAGCAAAGTTAGAAAATTGATGTACTCAGAGCAATGTGAGTCATTCAGTTCTTTGAATCAGCCTTTAAAAAATTGTATGTTGTAAAGATTTTTATTTTTTCCTCAAGTGGTAGATTGCTCTGATCATCATACTATAACTTCTATTTTTAATACAAGTATAGCATACTGAAACATGAATTCTAAAGAATAAGCTTACTGGGGCACCTGGCTGGCTCAGTGGGTTAAAGCCTCTGCCTTCAGTTCAGGTCATGATCCCAGGGTCCTGGGATCGAGCCCCATGTCGAGCTTTCTGCTCCATGGGGAGCCTGCTTCCTCCTCTCTCTCTCTTTCTCTGCCTTCCTCTATGTCTACTTGTGATCTCTGTCAAAAAAATAAATAATTAATTTTAAAAAAAGAATAAGCTTACTGAATATTTATGTTTTGTGAACTTACCAATAATTGCAATCATCTGGAAAAAATTTTTTGATGTTTTAGGAAAGTTGGGACTAAGACTTAAGACACCCTCTTTTTTTTTCTTACGTAATAATTTGGAGCAGAACTGTTCATGTGCTTCAGCACAATTCCTTGCCTCCATCATTGACACCTTGAAACTTTTTTGTTTTGTTTTAATAATATCTTTATTAAGATAAAATTTTACATAACATAAAATTCACCTTTTTAAAGTGTACAATTCGGTTGTTTTAATATATTCAGTAGAGTAGTGGACACTAATCATTTTTGGAGCATTTTCATCATCTCCCCAAAAATCTTCTCTAATGATATTAGCAGTTACTTCCCTTTTTTCCTATCTTCTCAGTATCTGGCAGCCACTCATCTACTTTCTGTCACAAGATCAGCTTTTTTAAAAGATTTATTTATTTATTTTGAGAGTGACGGTGAGTGTATGCGCACAAGCACAGAGGGGAGGGGCAATGGGAGAAGGAGAGAATCTTTTTTTTTTTTTTTTTTTTTAAGATTTTATTTATTTATTTGACAGAGAGAGATCACAAGTAGAGAGGCAGGCAGAGAGAGAGAGAGAGAGAGAGAGAGAGAGAGGGAAGCAGGCTCCCTGCTGAGCAGAGAGCCCGATGCGGGACTCGATCCCAGGACCCTGAGATCATGACCTGAGCCGAAGGCAGCGGCTTAACCCACTGAGCCACCCAGGCGCCCGAGAAGGAGAGAATCTTAAGCAAACTCTGCCGAGTGCAGAGTCCAAAATGGAGCTCCATCCCAGTGACTCTGAGATCATGACTTGAGCTGAAACCAAGACCATGAAACCAGACTCATGACTGTCTTTCACTTAGCATAGTGTTTTGAAGGTTCATATTGTAGCTTGTGCATTTCATTTCTTTTTATTGCCAAGTAGTATTCTGTTGTACGGATTTACTGCATTTGGTTTATCCATTCATCAGTTGATGGACATTCGTATTGTTTACACTTTTTTACTAGTGTGAATAATGCTGCTGTCAATGTCTGTGTGTAACCTTACAGGTGACTATGTATTTCCAGTTCTCTTGGGTACATACCTAGGAGTGGAATTGATGTTATATAGAATTATATAGAATTACATAGTAACTCTACATTTAACTTTTTGCAATCCTACTATCAGGGTATGAGGAATCCAATTTCTCCACATCCTTACCAACACTTGCCATTGTCTCTCTTTTTTTATTTTAGCTATCCTAATGAATAGGAAGTGTTACCTTGTTGTCATTTTATTATTTTTAAAAATATTTATCTCTTTCGAGAAAGAGTGCGTGCACTTGGTGTGTGAGTGGAGGGAGGGGCAGAAGGAGAGAGTCTTCAAGCAGATTCCCCGCTGAGTGCAGAGCCTGAGGTGGGGCTCAGCCCCACAACCCCTGAGATCATGACCTGAGCTGAAACTAAGAGTCAGATTATTAACTGACTGAGCCACCCAGGCACCCCTTGTTGTGGTTTTAATTTGCATTTCCTTGATACTAAAATGTTGAATATCTTTTTGTGTGTTTGTTGGCCATTTGTATATTTTCCACAAAATGTCTATTCAAATCATTTATCCATTTTTTATTTCGGTTAGTCGTCCTTTTATTATTGAGTTGTAAGAGTTCGTTATATATTCCAAATACAGATTGCTTATCAGATAAATGGTTTGCAGATATTTTCTGCTATTTTGTGGGTTGTCTTTTCACTTTCTTGATGGTTAAAACCTGAAGCACAAAGTTTTTTATTTTGATGAAATCCAGTTTATCTTTTTCTTTTGCTATTTGTGTTTTTGGTGTCATATCTGAGAAGCCATTACTTAATCCAAGGTCTCAGAGATTTACTTCTATACTTGAAGAATTCTGTAGCTTCAATTTTGGGTTAATTTTTGTATATAGTGTGAAATAGGGATCCAACTTTATTCTTTTGGCATGCGGATATCCAGTTGTCCCAACATCATTTGTCGAAAAGATTATTCTTTCCTCACTGAATTGTTATGGCACGCTTGTCAAGAATAATAGGCCATTCATGTAGAAATTTATTTCTGAACTGCCAGTTTTGTCCCATTGATCTATATACCTGACCTTGTGCCAGAACTATGTTGTCTTGATTACTGTGGCTTTGTATTAAGTTTTAAAACTAGGAATTTGAGGTTCTAACTTTGTTGGTTTTCAAGATTGGGCTCTTCTGGGTCTCTTGCATTTCCATATGAATTTTAGAGTCAGCTAGTCAATTTTACAAAAAGGCTGCTGGGATTTTGATAGGGATTTTATTAAATGTGTGGATCAAATAGGAGAGTATTGCCACCCTAACAATATTGATTTGATCCATGAATGTGGGATGTCTATTTGTTTACATATTTAAATTTTCTTCCAACAGTGTTTTGTTGTTTTTAGTGTATATACCTTGAAGCTTTTACCTTCTTGAAAGATCTTGCATTTCCAGAGTGTGATAGTTATTTCATTAATTATGTACATTATTATGTGGCACTCAAATTTTTATTATACTTACCTATTTTATATGGCCAGTTGTAGCTTAAAGCATTCCTCATCAGTGTTAATGTAAAAAACAAATGGTTAACATTAAAAGCTCTGTGTTGTTTCAGAGTTGTATATTGAACCCTTTCTCTAGAAATAGGTCTATTTACAACAAATTTTACATGTGATTTTGGGGATTTAAGGCCTCAGTTTTAAGACTCTTCATGCCTGTATACATACTGCTAACCCAGGCACAACATTCAGAAAAATGTTGATAGTGGCAGCAAAGATGAATATTTTTCTTCCTGTGTATTTCTAAGTTAAAAATATATGTCTAAATTAAATATGTCTATATATTTAGAGGTGTTCTAAATTAAAAATAACCTTTCTCACATATTTCCTTTGAGGCTATTCATGTGACCTATTTCATGTTACCTTTGTAATAGTTTTCTTGTGTCTCATTTTGCAACCACTGTTCTGTGCTCTTATTAATTCAGGTTTATTCATGGTTAGTGTAGTCTCCTTAGCTGGCCAAGTAGCCTTTTCTCCTGTGCTTGTCATTTTCCCCCTTGGAAATTACATAACTACATGTTTGTTGTGGCAGTAACTGGTCGGGGGAATAGATTTAAGGAGTAAAAAGCACTTTTCTTTCATGAAAGAGCAAAGTTTCCTTTTTGGCCTTAGCAAGCCATTTCTTTTTTCCTTTTTTTTTTTTTTTTTTAGATTTTATTTATTTATTTGACAGACAGAGATCACAAGTAGGCAGAGAGGCAGGCAGAGAGAGAGGAGGAAGCAGGCTCCCCACGGAGCAGAGAGCCAGCCAGATGTGGGGCTCAATCCCAGGATCCTGGGATCATGACCTGAGCTGAAGGCAGAGACTTTAACTCACGGAACCACCCAGGTGCCCCTCAAGCAAGCCATTTCTAATAGGAAGAAGGATACATATATTTCAGTTAAAGCAAAAGTGCAGGGATGCCTGAGTGGCTTAGTCAGTTAAGTGTCTGCCTTTGGCTCTGGTCATGATCCCCAGGTCCTGGGATGGAGTCCTGCATTGGGCTCCTAGCTCAGCAGAAAGTCTGCTTCTCCCTCTGTCTGCTGCTCGCCCTGTTCATGCTCTGTCTCTCTCCCTCTCTCTCTCTGACAAATAAATAAATCTTAAAAAAAAAACAAAAACAAAAAACAAATGCAGATTCACTTTGGGAAACTTTAGAATGATTTTCAAAATACAGGTTTTTAGGTTTTTTTTGGGTAGAAATTACAAGTAAAATCTATGTGTGGATCACTTTGATATTTGCATACATTAATTGTATCAAATGCTCTGCATTTTAAGAGTAGCACTTTAGTGTCTGCACTAGATTTTAATATGTTGGGATGGATATATATGGTAATCAATCTGTGGAATTAAATGGCTTATGCTTATGACATTCATATACAGTCTGTGTAGTGACTAGATACAGAAAATTGAGAGGAAAATTGACTGAAAATGAAGCTGGCAAATTTCTGATACCTTTCTTATGTGTAGAACTAGAATCCTGCAAAAGAAAAGATACTTTTCTCTTTAGCCATCTGGAATTTACAAGTGTCACCAACTCTGATAATCCTAGAAATCTTGAGGATTTTTCACTTGCTTTGTTGATCTAGCTCTTGACCCTGCCAGCCTCTAAACCTTAGATGAGTCCATCTTGAATTGTTTTGTCTTTTCTTTATATAATTCTTTGTGCTTATTATCAGGCAGTCTGGGATTTGAACATTTTTTCATCCAAAAGTACAAATAATAATGTATCCCCCTTTTAAGGAATTTTATATTTACACATAGTGTTGCTTGTATTTAAAGCTAGCTCCAGGAGCAAAGATAGTCTTTTCAACAAGTGATGCTGATCATTTGGACATGCACATGCAAAAATTAAAAAAGGGCAAAGAAAAAAAGAATCTAGGCACAGACATTACACTTTTCATAAAAATTAATTAAAAAATGGATCACTGACCTAAATGTGAAACACAGAAGTCTTAAAAGATAACATGGGAGGGGCGCCTGGGTGGCTCAGTGGGTTAAGCCGCTGCCTTCAGCTCAGGTCATGGTCTCAGGGTCCTGGGATCGAGCCCCGCATCGGGCTGTCTGCTCCGCGGGGAGCCTGCTTCCCTCGCTCGCTCTCTGCCTGCCTCTCTGCTACTTGTGATCTCTCTCTCTGTCAAATAAATAAATAAAATCTTAAAGAAAAAATAACATGGGAGAAAATCTAGATGAATCTTGGGTTTGGTAATGACTTTTTAGATAAAACAAGAAAGATGTGACCCATGAAGAAATGAATTGATCAGCTAGATTTCATTAAAATTAAAAACTTTTCTGTGAAAGATGCTGTCAAGAGAATGTAAAAACAAGTGGGAGAAAATATTTGTAAAAGACACTTGACTATTTGACTATTCAAAGTATACAGAGAACCCTTAAAACTCAACAATAAGAAAACAACCTTTAAAAAATGAGCCAAAGACACTGGGGGCACCTGGGTGGCTCAGTGAGTTAAACCTCTGCCTTCAGCTTGGGTCATGATCTCGGGATCCTGGAGTCAAGCCCCACATGGGGCTCTCTGTGGGGAGCCTGCTTCCCCCCATCTCTCTGCCTGTCACTGCCTACTTGTGATCTCTCTCTCTGTCAAATGAATAAATAAAATCTTTTTTAAAAAAATGAGCCAAAGACTTTAACAGGGATCTCACCAAAGTAGAAATACAGATGACAAATAAACATATGAAAAGATACTTCACGTCATTGGGGAAATGCAAATGTAGAGATCAGAACACTGGCCATACCAAATGCTGGTAAGGATGTGGAGCAAAGGGTCTCATCCGTTGCTGGTGGGAATGCAAAATGGTATGGCCACTTTGAAAGACTGTTTGGTGGTTTCTTATAAGACTCAAATGTCCTCTTACCGTATGATCCAGCAATCACACTCTATAGTATTTACCCAAAAGAGTTGAAAATTACATCCACACAAAAACCTGCACACAGATGTTTATAGCACCTTTATTCATAATTACCAAAACTTGGAAACAACCAAGATGTCCGTCAGTAAGTGAATGGATGGATAACCTGTAGTACGTGCAGGTGATGACTTATTCACTGCTAAAACGTAATCAAGCATCAAGCTAGGAAAGAAATGAAAAAAACTTAAATGCATACTACTGAGTGACAGAAGCCAGTCTGAAAAGGTTGCATACTGTATAAGTCCAACTATATGATGTTGCAGAAAAGGCAGAACTTTGGAGACAGTAAAAAGATGAGTGGTTGCCAAGGTTTAGGGGGAGGGAGGAATAACAGACAACGGAGCACAGAGGATATTTGGGGCAGTGAAACTTACTGTGTATGATATTGTAATGGTGGATACATGTCTTTATACATTTGTCCAAACCCATAGAATGTACAACACCAAAAGTGAAGCCTAATGGAAGCTGGATTTGTGTTGAAAATGATGTGTCATTGTAGTTTCAATAGTTACAACAAATGTTATTCAAATGGAGTTTGACCAGAATCAGAGTATTGTGGTACTATATGCATAGGAATGATCACTTTGCCCATTAATTTTGGTCTGTGTTAGGTATGAATTTACAGTTGTGGTTACTGGAAACATAATGATACTAATTATAATTAATTCAGTTACTCTACTGAAGTTTTCAACCCCTCCTGTTACTCAGCAGAATAATAGCAATAAGAATAGCTAACATTTATTGATTATAAATAGCAAGTGACAAATACTTGACATGGATTAGTTCTTTTAATCCTCATATTATAAGATAGATATATATACTATCTCTATCTTTCAGATGGAGAAACTGAAGCTCAAAGAGGTTAAGTAAATTATCAGAGGATACATAGAAAGTGAATAGAATAGTCCAGATAGTATTCGAACCCAGGCAGTGACTCCAGAGCTGGTGGGGTAAACTATTCCGTTGTAGTGCCTCCTTCAGCATTGCTTACCATTGATCTCCTAACTCTTTGAGAAACCTTGCACTTTAGTTATCCTTAGTTTCATTATTTGATGGACTAAAATTCTAATTCAAGTAACTGGATTGTGAAGCTTTTAATAGTAAAAGGAACAACCCTAGGTTCTTTGAGAATCCTAATGGCTTCTTAGAAATTGGTAGCCAAAACTTTTTTTTTTTTTTTTTTTTTTTTTTAGATTTTATACATTTGTTAGAGAGAGAGAGATCACAAGTAGGCAGAGAGGCAGGCAGAGAGAGACACAGAAGCAGACTCCCCACTGAGCAGAGAGCCCGATGCAGGGCTCTATCCCAGGACCCTGAGATCATGACCCGAGCTGAAGGCAGAGGCTTAACCCACTGAGCCACCCAGGCGCCCCTGATATATGCTCTTTTAATACTGGGTCAATCCATGGTAATACTTAATACAGTATCTGATCTAATACATTAGGATTTTTTCCCCAAAAAAAGTTGCTGTAGAAAAAAAGTAGTGTCATGAAACGTATTTCAAAGAGGAAAGCAGTATTTGTAAGGATTATAAGATTTAAGAATGGCGTAACATAGGGGCTCCTGGGTAGCTCAGTCAGTTAAACATCTGACTCTTGATCTCAGCTCAGGGCTTGATCTCAGGGTACGTTCAAGCTCTGCATTGGTCCCACATGGGGTGTGGAGCCTACTTTAAAAAAAGAAGAATGGCATAGCATATTTTTATCTGCAGGAATTAGAATAATACAGGAGTGTTCATTTTAATGTAGATTAATAAAAGTTTAGTCTCTTGAAAAATCTGAACATCACCTGTCATATTCAAAACTGGATTACATCCCCAGGTTTTGCTTCAGTGGTCTTTGTTTCAGATGATCTTTCTCATCTCTGTCAGCAATATCATTAGCACCTTTTTACTTGTTCTTTTCTTTACCTCCAGTTGTTATGGGAGCAAAATGCCCCATAGAAAAGGTGCCTCAAGTATGTGTATTTAAATATTAGCTTTAGTTTCTTGATTCTAAATAAACATTAATGTTAGTGGGTTATGTAAATTATGTTATTTATTAAGCTATCATATTAGAATAAATCTGTGAGTTATGAAAACTTGAGAGAAGAAAATCGCGTATTCCCTATAGACATTTAATGATATGTATAACTTCAGTTCATGAGTAAAACAGAAACAAGTACAATAAGTAAAGTCAATAATGAACATTAATTTTTCAGTTGGGGGAAAAGGTGTTTGTACATTTCTTCATGTTATGTAGATGGCATCATCTGTCATAAGTTTCTCATACATTTTGTTTACTTTAGTCCTTGTTCCTTTTGTTATTTGATTTTAATATAGCTATATTTTATAAGAGCCTTTAGTATGATAATTTTAAGTAATTAGCCAACAAATTCATTTCAAACCCACAAGAATAGCAAATTAAGTTATAATTTATAAGGGGCATTTTCTCTTTGCAGATAGCAAATGGGGGTATCATAAAAATAAGACCTTTGTCATTTCCTGATGTTATTGTGGTTATGAGTAAAAAACTGATGTGAAATTAGTTGCTATCTGACATACATTCTTTTTAAAAACAAGAGTAAATGAACATATCGTATTTGAATGTGTGTTGATTTATGATTGGTTGGCCTGTTAAGCTATATGACTAACACTGAGCATGTGCCATATGTGTCCTGTGTGAGGAGGTAGAGTTTCAAGATAATGAAGACATGTACCTCTCTGAACTTAGGGAATTTTGTTCTTTATGACTTAGGACACCAGTGACTTAGTAAAAGATACAAAAAAACCCTCTCAAGGTTGCAAGTGTTGTGAGTAACACACAATACATGTGAGATCATTTAGGTTTTAATCTCTTAATCTGGTATCTAAGGAGGCTTTACAGGTAATCTCTGAAGGTTTAGGGCTGCTTTTAAAGGTGTTTTTAATGACCTAGAAGTATTTGTTCTATACTTAAATAAAGTGCAGCGGCCGTTCTGGGGGGGCAAAGAGGAGAATAGAAGAGAATTCTCTTAAGAATTTCCTTATAGCTTTCTTCTTAGGAAGGCTGTAGAGCTCAGTATTTTGTCTGAAAGATAGGTCTGAATTCACTAGTCTTGACAGTATTTTGGGCCTAGTGGACACTTAACTCCAGGATCCTTTGCTGATGGATCTAGAATTTGCTCTCTCCAGTTATAGGAGTCACTAACCAGCTGTGACTATTTAAATTTAAACTAATTAAATATAAATAAAATTTAAAATTCACTTGTGTTAGCCACATTTCAAGTGCTCAGTCGTGACATGTGACTCATAGCTACCTCATTAGACAGTGTAGATATAGAATGTTTTCATCTTCTTGGAAAGTTCTTTTGCACAGTACTGATCTAGACAAAAGTTACATGATAAAGATGTTAGAAGGGCTTTAGTTGTGTGGAGGAAATTAGTTTAGAATCGAAAAGAATATCTTTTTAGCTGAGAGCCTTTAAGACTTTGAATGTGACATTAATTGACACTGGAAACGTTTCAGGCATTTAATTCTTCTATGTTTACTCCCGAAGTAAAGTAAACAAATTCTGTATTTCCATTTCAGGATTATAGAAATAGGCATGTGTGACTTTCTAGATGATTCTGAAAGTTAGAATTTGTGAATTCACATTTCTGTCAGATATTTGATTTCATTGTGCAGTCTTCTGAGGCAGATGGTGATTCAATAAGATCTTCTTTCTTTTCCCTGTTAATTGATAAGCCTCTGTAATAAAGCCTCTGCAGTTCTGAGACTTTTTAGCTGTTTAGGTTAATCCTCATGTACTTCACCAACCTCTCAACCCTCACCTGGCTTTAGAAAGCAGCAAATGAACGTTCTTATATTCAAAGAAGGTATCTGCATTCTTTAGATCATTTCCCACTCCATTTTAGACATGTGAAAAAAATATTTGTAATATTGCCATACTTTTTTAATGACTATATTGTAAAGATTAGTAAAATCTGCCATTTTCTTTTTTTTCCCCAAATGGAAATAACATCATCCTTTTTATTATATACTAATTAGAAGAAAATGAAAATAGAAAAATTAAATTGTGAAAGATTTCTCTTGATCTCAGTGGAAATCCTTCTAGTACATTACCCTCAAGTCTGATAATGGCAGTTGGTTTAAGGCATGTGTATGTCTTTTTACTGTATTAGTAGCTTAAAGCAGAAAAACATGAGTTCCATAGATATCAAAAAGGCATTTGATTGTATTTAACATCCAGTTTTGGTAATTTAAGAATCTTTTAACTAAAATACAAATAGAAACTTCATTAAATATGACCACTTATATTAATAGAGTTTTCTAATATTGAACTCTGTTTTCCTAAAATGAACCTTCTCTAGTCATGGTATGTACTGCTATTTTAATAAGCTACTTGATTTTTTTTTTTTTAAGATTTATTTATTTATTTGACAGAGCGAGCGAGAGAGAGAGAATACAGTCAGGGGGAGTGGCAGGCAGAGGGAGAAGCAGACTCCCCGCTGAACAAGGAGCCCAATGCCAGACTCAATTCCATGACCCAGGCCCGCGCCGAAGGCAGACGCTTAATGGACCTAGCCACCCAGGCGCCCTGAGCTACTTGATTCTTATTGCTAATATTTATTTTAAAAATAGATTGGAGTGTCTTTTTTTCTTCTTTTTGTGTTGTCTTACCAGATTTTAGTTATCACTAAAAGAATTGAGAAACTTTGTTTGTTCTTAGTCTGTTTCTTGAAACAACTTAAGAAGCATGGGACTTACCTGTTCTTTAAGGTTCATCTTCTTGTTTGAGCCATGGTGCTTATGTAGGTTGTAATTCTTTGCAGCTTTCTTAAATTCTTCTGTATAGAGATTGATTTATTTGTAACTTTCAAATTTATCTGCATAGAGTTACACACATCATTATTTCTTCTGTATCTATGATTATAAATTCTTACATATTCTTAATTTTGTTTTTATGTTTTCTTAGACTAGCTGATGTTTTATGTATTTTATTTTTAAAGACTAATTCTTGATTTTTAAGTTTTTCCAATTCAATTTCAATTTTTATCATTATGAATTCCTCTCCTAAAGGATTATTGATATCCAAGTGATTTTTCTCCTTAGATGTTACTTTAAGTGAAGGAAGTGAAGTGAGAAGTGAAACTTGCTTGTCTGTGGTGTAGGCTTCCTACATCTATAAAATGGCTACATTTAAATGTAATAGGTACTTTCTTAAATAGAAATTACTAAGATTCCAGAATATTGCTGTGACTGACCAGTTGCAGGCCATAGCTTTTCCTTTCTTTGCATCACAGTTTTGTTGAAAGGATGTTTCTAAAGAATTAGTGTGTGTTGCTGTTATTGTTTTTAATAAAATTTTTCCATTTAGAATCTTGGTGTCCTCAGGCAGTATGTTGTTAACTTCATGTATACTAACAACTCAAGCTTGCATAGATCCTACTTCTCTACTTAAAGATCTTTTTGGTTCACAGTCAAGTGATTGGTGGTGGGTAGGTTTTTAATAACACTTTAGAATATAAAACTAAGCTATGTTTAGTTAGCATTATTCAACTTATACATTTCCATTTGTTGAACTGTTCCTTTTGTGTTAATAGCATATATTTTATTATAAAATTTGTTTTTATTTTAAGACTAAATTTAAGTACTTGTCTTTCTTTGTAGGTATAAGCGTGTCTTTTCAGTTGGAACCCATGCGATTACTACATATAATCCTAATACCTTAGAAGTAACAAATCAGGTAATCATATTAGAAGCTGTTAGACATTTTTTGAACTTCATTTGAATTTTAAAAGCCAGATAATGACCCATGATTTCCTTGGCCTGAAATCAGTATTTTAGGTTAGAAGAGTCAACTTTGAAAGAGATTGATATGCTTAATACAATACTTCATGCCATGTACCAAAAATTATTAAATAAAAGAGGTTAGTGACAAATGTTTTTCTAGGCTCTAAGTAGTATAACTTTTTGATATGTTGCTTTTGATTGTAGCCATCTCTTTTATGTAAATCACTACACCAGTTCTTTATAATTTTAAAGACTATTGGAACTGCAATAAAGGCATATGTAAATTAAGTTACAATGCAGTGGGTGAAAAATACTTGTTATGGAAGTAGGATTACTATTTATAAAGGCAAGACCACCTTGAATATGGATAGTAAATAAATTTAAATATATTCTAGCTTATTTTTAATTCTAAATTAGGCATGTTTCACAGATTCCTTTTTGTCTGTTTTAACAGACCTGTAGGTAATTATAAAATTTTATTCCTCATTTATTTTCACTTTTATGTATATTAATTGCTTTGGATTAATGTCATTAATCATTAAAATTGGAATGCGGATGGGATTTTTATTGTTGTCTCTGATAACTGAAAGCCTTTAAAAGAATTTGTTACAGAATTACTGTAAGATATAACATCTTCTAGGCTCTGTATTATTTTGTAAGATTTTTCTCATTTAATCAGTGATTGTGAAATTAAAAAGTAAAAATAGTATTTAATCTAGCATCAGTTGGAAGAATTTTTCTTTTTGTTAGTGGCCTTATGGAGACATTTGCAGCATCAGTCCTGTTGGAAAAGGACAAGGAACGGAATTCAACCTCACATTTCGTAAAGGCAGTGGGAAAAAGTCAGAAACTTTAAAATTTTCTACAGAGCACAGAACAGAACTTCTTACAGAAGCATTGGTAAGAACAGTTCCATATAAGTAAGCTAAATTTCTCTGTTCTTTTTTTTTAATGAAACAGTTACATTAAAGTACAGATATTAATGTTATGAACCTTTGTTCCCACACTGCTTGTTTTTTCTTATTGACTGTTAACTTGATTCTGTGAAACTTTCACTTTCTCTAACTGAAAGGCCGAAAAATCCTGTATAGTTAATAGTGTTTAGACTTTTTGAGCATATACAGAGCAAAGCAGTTCTGTTTAATTTGTTTTGTTTTTCAGTGAAGTTACACACATTTTTAATTGAACAGTCTTAAAGTATAACATCCAGTATTTTTTAATATCAGTGTTACCAAGTTGAGATTTACATGTTTTAGATAGAAAGGACTAAACTGTGACTCTTCCTTACCAGTCTGTTGTCATAAACTATGATTATGTTTTCTCTTTCAGAGATTTAGAACTGATTTTTCAGAAGGAAAAATCACAGGAAGGGCAAGTATTTAACATTATTAATACCTATTTTTATTCTAATTTTGCCTGTTATTACAGAAATCATGCTGTGCTGTGTGTTTCTTTTATGGCAAAGCTAAAGGGAAAAAAGGAATCATCATTTAATGTGGCACTGTGTGAGAGATGAATGTAGTTTAACAGGAAACTCCAACAGGAATTAGATTTGTGATTGTTAATGTTGATGGTTGGAGAAAAAGTTTTCAGGCAGAACTATGGAACGTTCAAACCAGTGTTATAACCATTCATGTGCTCTTTATTCAATATTCTAAACAGCAACAGTAAGCATCACACTGTGGATAATACCTGTTGGAACATGCTCTAGTTGGTGTAGGATTTTGCTATTTCAGAAATACTAAGGTTTTAAGTTTGGGGTATATCAAAACTATCTTCTATATTCTTGCACTGGATCTGGCTGCTCATAAGGCTTTGAGTGGTGGGTGCACTGGCAGCTTTGGGGAAGTCACAGGTGCTTATTAGAATCTTCATAACTTTCTCAGCTGTTTTCTAGTCATGTTACAGTAGCATTTAAATCAGAGACTTCTGAAGAGGGCAGATGGAAGTTTATGCTTTTTTCACTCCTTTAAAATACTAAATTTCTTTCCATGAGAAGGTATCTCTTTTATGACGGGGAGGAGGGCAGAATAATGCCTAAAGTGGTAGTATTGTTCAGAACTCTGGCTTCTGGTAAAAGTCAGGAACTGAATTCTGAGAAGCTGGCAGCATCATTTCCTTGTCTTTTTAAGCCTGCATCCTTCCTATGGTTGTTCTGCTGCTAGTTTTAGCATCCCAGAAGCCTCACTGATGTCAAGTCAAGCAACTGACTGGCTGCCCAGGAGCCATTTAAAATAGATTAATGGCAGTTGGCAAGCTGCTTGTTTCTTGTTCCTCATGAGCCACAGTCAGATTTGTATAAATTATAATTTGGGGGGGCGCCTGGGTGGCTCAGTGGGTTAAGCCTCTGCCTTCAGCTCAGGTCATGATCTCAGGGTCCTGGGATCAAGCCCCACATCAGGCTCTCTGCTCAGCGGGGAGCCTGCTTCCCCACCTCTCTGTGCCTGCTGCTCTGCCTACTTATGATCGCTCTCTGTCAAATAAATAAAATCTTTAAAAAAATTTGTAATTTGGTATGTTTATTTTAATTACTTTATGTTAGCAGTTGAGTTTTCCATATTCCTCCATTTCCTGTTCGGAAAACAACTGCTTCCAAAAACGTACTTTTAGATTTTGTTTATAAGCTCCCCTTTATATCAGTTAACTTTAGCCACTTAATACTTTTCAAAACTGAGGTGGAAACAGTGTCTCTAAAAGATTGTCTGAAAGTCAGTCTGCCTAGTTTTAATGAGGAATAAATGGCACCTCTTCCTCGCCTAAATGCTCTGCCCTCAAATACTTTTGCATAAATTGAATTAGACCCTCAGGTCTTCAGTTGTCCATAGATGTACTCTAAATCAGATCTCTAAGTCTCTTTCTGCCTCTACAGTCTGGAGGGATAATGATGTGTTTCCGTCAGCCCAGCTCATTATGACAGTTGATTATCACCTGGGGGGGAATAGAGACTATCCTGCAGAGTGGGTTAGGGAATGCAAACAAGCATAGTTTGGAAAAGCACCGCCATTTTTGTGGCTTCCCTTCTGGAGAGAAGTGGCACTGGTCCATCCTTTGGTTCAGAAGCAAGGTTCTAAATATATTGTTGGGTTAATGTATGCCCTTTGTCTTTCTGCAGAATTCCTTTTATGGAGCTATAATGTGCATTATTATGCCATCGATCAATAATGCTCAGGGGACCTGATGTCATATGATCATGAGCCAAACTGAGGCTCATTGCTGGGTTTAGTGTTTGGGTGTTGTGGAGGTGTTTATTACTTAATGCCTTACTCACTTTTCTGAATACTTACAAGAGAACTTCTCTCATGTAAGTATTAGAAATAGTTGTACTCCTGAGTCAACCAATTTATTTTTACCTGAGGAGTCCTGTAATTGACCATGTGTTCCTCTTCATATTTTTGGGTAGAAAACTTTGTGGACTTTTTGGATGGGTGAGGGGATATTCATTTCACCTCTGACACTTGCTTTCTTTTCCCTTGCCTCATTTTGTCTTTATTAACATTTTGGTTAGCAGCCTCACCTAAATTTTTTTTCTTTTTAAGGATAAAACTGGGTAGTAAATGGATGTTGACCATTTTAATCATTTCTGATACTAGGTACTTTAATTTACAAAGGAATGTTAATATCTTAAGTGGAATTTTACTTGCTAGTGCAGTCAGATTTTTAACTTTCTATTGGTGTGATTAGAAAAGCCTAAGGTCAAATGGGGTATCAGCATTTTTATGTGTGTAGAAAGAAAATCTATATTAACATAGTGAACCAGGTCAGATTGTTTAAACTGAACACTGTAACTTCCCCCAAATGTGACTTAACCTCTTTTCCGTATGTAAGCTGAATTAAAAGAATCCATCAACACAAGTTGAAATTTTTATTCCCAGTGAAGCTTTCAGAGTAACATTTCTTTTAGGACTTCCTTTTCTTTCTTTTTTTATCCTCATAGATTTGCATAAGACTTACTCAAAATTGTTTCACAAAATATTGTAACCCAAACCTTTGTTAATTTAAAAAAAATATAGTATCTTCAGTTTGAGTGAACATTGTTACTTAAATACAAACCTCCAAACAGCTGAAATTAATGTTTTTAACAATTTGGATGGTAGCTCTAAATATTTATAACATTGTTTAGATTTCTGGTTGTTTTAGCAGTGAGTGATACATTAAATGTAACTTTATTGTATGGTAAGCTTAAATATGAACCTAAAAGTAATATTATTTCTCTCTCTAGAGATATAACTGCTATAAACATCACTGGAGTGATACAAGAAAACCTGTCATTTTAGAAGTAACTCCTGGAGGCTTTGACCAAATTAATCCTGCAACCAACAAAGTCCTCTGTTCCTATGACTATAGAAATATTGAAGGCTTTGTAGATCTCTCTGATTATCAAGGAGGGTTTTGTATACTTTATGGAGGATTTAGTAGATTGGTAAGTAGTATTTTTTCTAAAAAGTCATTTAAAAAGAGGCATGACCATTTGAAGGAAAACAGGGTTTTTACACTTCATTTTCAAAATTCACATGAGTTTTCTGGAAGAAAGTTTGGTATTAAGAGTACAGGCTTTGTTACCAAAAAGACCTGAACTTGAATCCCAACTTAGAGCTTTTTAAAGTGGGGAGAGTGGGGCGCCTGAGTGGCTCAGTTGTTAAGCATTTGCCTTTGGCTCAGGTTATGATCCTGGAGACCTGGGATCAAGTCCTGTACCAGGCTCCCTGCTCAGCAGGGAGTCTGCTTCTCCCTCTGACCCTCACACCTCTTGTGTTCATGCTCTCCCCCTCTCTCAAATAAATATTTTTAAAAAGTGGGGAGAGTAATATGTATGACATAGGTTTTTGTTTCCTGTTTTTTGGGGTTTTTTGGGGGGATCCTGTGAGATAACTTACGTAGATGTTTAGCATAATATGTGGCTTAGTATTTAATAAGTGGTAGTTACAGTTGTTATTTTCATTAGTATTAATGTCTTAACTGAAAGATTCTAAGCTTTTTTTGAAAAAGTAATTCTGGATTTTTTATTTTTATAGTCTCCCCTCCTTTCCCCAGATGTTTGTAATTTGAAATCTGCATATTCACTGAAACTTCAAATTTGGAGTTCATTACATGTTCTTGTCTTGAAATCCTGAATTACATGTGAATTATGTGGTACGGTAGAAGCTGCTTAAGATGCTCAGACCCCATTTGTTAATGAGTAATAGAAGCTGAGCTATAGATGATGACCATCTTTTCTGATGACCATCTTTTTTAATAAGAAACATTTTGTCTTCTTTAAACCTTGCATCTCAAAGATGAGCAATAGAGTTTGCACAAGAAAGGCTCAGTTGAACTTACTCTCAAGGTTCCTTTCTCTTGAGAATTTTAATTTCTGTAGCTATCTTAGCTGCCTGGGAACAACTACTTCCAAGATTTAGTGTTGTATAGATAAATTATCCTTCTCTGGGTAGCAGAGCCAGGGCAAGCCTGGAACTTGTAGATACACAAGAGGTTATAAGGTAGCAGAAGGGAAATAAAGGGAGTGATAATGGGGTAGGGATGCTAAACTATTTGATTTACAAAATATGTTAGCTCTTCAGAGTCACAGACCTTTTTCTATCTTTTGCTCTTTGCCCACGTGATGTCCTAGTGTCCTTCATCTAGGAGCACACATCTAGGCATTTTGTTACTTCTGAGTCTAGACCTACAAGATGAAGGCCCAAAGAGAAAATTAGTTCCCTCTCCCACCCTAGAACAGCCTAAAGCCTGTTGTTGAAGTGCTGTCCAAGGGCTTACCTCTTCCATGGACAGCGAAATTTGTAATGATTAACTTCTTGGGGGAGGGGAAGGGGGCTCCTTGTTGGGGAGGGTGTGGAGTGGGGGTGGGGGGATGACGGGTCATGAGGGTGCCTGGGTGGCTCGGTTGGTTAAGCATCTGACTCTTGATTTTGGCTTAGGTTATGATTTTAGGGTCATGAGATCGGACCCGGAATCGGGCTCTGTGCTGGGGGTGAGGCCTGCTTAAGATTTTCTCTCTGCCCCCCTCAGCCACTCCTCCCCACTTGCAGTACTCTCTCCCCGCCCCCCCCCCCCAAAAAAAATCCTTCGTGGAAAATGTGTCTAATTACAGGATTACATATAGCATTATAGACCTTGATGGGACAACTATACCACAGTAATTCAGCCAAGCCATACAATGCATAAGGTAAACGCTAAAGATGAGAATTGTTTGATACTCCTCAATTGGCAACAGTTTTTTATTGCTTAATGGCATCAAGCAATTTTAGTTTTAATCATCTACTTTCTAAGCATACTCTGCCTTTTAAAAGGCACTAGCTAAAATGAATGAATTCACTATAAATATGATACCATGATAGATTCATTCAGCAAAACTTTATCTAGTACCTTCCGCATACGTACTGACTATCCTGAGCAGGTGGGAATAAAATCAGGTTTTAGGATTTTATGTATTTATTTTAAATAAACTCTATACCCAACATGGGGCTTGAACTTAAAAACCTGAGATCAAGAGTTGCCCCCTCCACTGACTGAGCCAACCAGGTGCCCCTAAAATCGGGTTTTAAAACGTGATTGCAACCACTGTTTCTCAGCAGGGGAGCTGTTGGACTACGGACAGGACAGTTGTTCATTGTTTATTGCACGGCACTCTCCTGCCCTGTCTTTTGCAGCACATTCAGTATTCTGGCCCAGCTATCAAATGCAAGTAGCAGTAGCTTTGTAAATACACTCCTGGAGGTTGATTTGTAATGTCCATTGGCCAATGGCTTGTAAACATTTAAGCATTCTTCAAGGTAATTTTTCAGGAAAACCCACTATATTAAAAATATTAGGTCAGAGCTACTTTTGTTGAAATTGGGAATCCTGCCCATGTAGTACCCACTACCCCCACTGGACTTGGCTGGGGTCCCTGGACCTCTTCCGGAAGCTCCAGCATGCTGTTTTCTACATGGTGATGGGAATCAGACTTGGAGAAGTTATGAGATAATTTCCTTACAGTGAGTTATTTGCAAGGTTTTATATCCCAGACTTTGTGATTTTAACTTAGTGTGATAGTGGTTCAGACAACACACTGCAAGGGCACCTGGGTGGGTCAGTCAGTTAAGGGTCTGCCTCGGGCGCTCAGGTCATGATCCCACGGTCCTGGGGTCAAGCCCTGCATCTTGCTGCTTACTTAGTGGGGAGCCTCCTTCTCCTTCTCCTTCAGCCTGTTGCTCTGCCTGCTTGTTCGTTCTTTCTCTTAAATAAATAAATAAACAAATAAATAAAATCTTAGAAAACCACAACACACTGCTTATTTACCTTTGATAAGATCAAATACCATTGTTTTTCTTTAGACTTGCTATTTCAGTCTCTTTCCTGTGAGTTGATTCAAAATGGTCACATTTTAGTTGTTTCAACCCTAACTTTAAATTTCAAAACTTATGCAGCATTTATTTGCATCAGAGCAAAGAGAAGAAATTATCAAAAGTGCAATAGATCATGCTGGCAACTACATAGGTATTTCACTGCGCATCAGAAAAGAACCTTTAGAATTTGAGCAATATTTGAATCTTCGCTTTGGAAAATACAGCACTGATGAATCCATCACATCTTTAGCAGAGTTTATTGTCCAAAAAATATCACCTAGGCATTCGGTAAGATGCTGTGTTAAAAACAAAAATTTGTTCATCTGCTTTTGACATTTTTCTTCAGTGACTTTCTAATGTATCTCAATTTTGTTTGAAGGAACCTGTAAAACGAGTTCTAGCACTTACAGAGACAAGTCTAGTAGAACGTGATCCAGCAACCTATAACATTGCGACTTTGAAGCCTTTAGGAGAAGTAAGTTTGGCGTTATTAGCCTATGACATTTCTTCCTATTGGTAAATTAGAATTATTTTCTATTTTAGCATTTTTAATGCTTAAAGAATGGAGAATGAGAATCTTTCTTCACATTATTATATTTGTACTTAGAACAATGAATATTATAAAATTTATTTTCGAGATACAGAATGAATGGAACTTTTGATTCAACAATTATATGAAAATTTGCACGAGACTTTTAGGCAGTTCTTAAGTTCTGATACTATAAACAGTTTTTAAATATTCACTTTTGTAAGCTAAAATGATGATGTGTAGTTCTTCTAAGGAAATGCCGTAAAACTAAACATCTTTTGTTGAATTTGGTTTTTGTTTTCATTAGGTATTTGCATTGGTTTGTGACTCAGAAAATCCACAAGTTTTTACCATTGAATTTATAAAAGGGCAAATACGGAAATATTCTTCAACAGAAAGGTATTTTTTTTCTTTAATTCATCAAGCTTTTGAGATCCTAGTATATGCAAGGCAAAGTCCTCCATCAGAGAAGAGGAGCAAAGATTTATAATCTAGAACTTTGAAATCATATAACTTAGGAAAAAACAATATTATTATGTTGCATGTTGACAGTGAACTTTAGGGCTCCTGGGTGGCTCAGTGGGTTAAGCCTCTGCCTTTGGCTCAGGTCATGATCTCAGGGTCCTGGGATCAAGGCCGGAGTCAGGGAGCCTGCTTCCTCCCGCTCTGCCTGTCTCTCTGCCTACTTGTGATCTCTCTCTGTCAAATAAATAAATAAAATCTTTAAAAAAAATGAACTTCATTCGGTTTTCAAATTTCTAGAGAATAAAAATGGTGATTTGATTTTAAATGGAATGATGAAAATAAAATGTGTTTCTGTAATTTATACTTTTAAGGTATTTTAAAATAGTGTCTCTCACTTTCATTGTTAAATTGTTTGGATAACAGCAGCAAATTAAAAGTTAAAATTTTTTAAGTTGCATCAGTAGGCTAGTTATTAATTTTCCAGTGGAATGTGCCTGATTAATTTTATATTACTGTGATTGGCTGTTGCCATGAAAATCTATGAGATGCCATAGCTCATAAACTCCTACTGGAAGATAAACCACTTATAGCTATTGTACTGTGATGACTTGATCTCCCTTCATATACTGAGCCGTTGTCATGGGTTTGGTAGTTTTTACATTCCAGGAAGTTCTTTTATGCTGTTGTGAATAGATTGAGACTGAATCTGTTTTTAAAAGATAGCTGAAACAGTTGCAGTGCATTTTGCCGCTGTCTGCAATACGGCCTTATTGAAGTATTTTTACTTCCTGGAGTATGACCAGTAACAGTTTCTTACCTTGGAAGGCTTTTGATCTAAGTTCAACAAAAATGGCATTCTAAGCAAAAGGTCGTATTTTTTCCTGTCCTGAATTCAAGGAAGAGAACATCTGGGGAAAAAAAAAAAAGAATAGTGCACATGTTCTAATCAGAGGAGGGTATCTCAACATTTACAGTTTGTCATGTGCTTTATGTATATTACATTGTTTAACTCTGATCCCTAGAAAGAAGATGCTATTTTTCCCAATAAAGTCTATCTGCAGAAAGTAAAGCAATTTCTTTTTGACTTTGCATTAGGAAAAGATTCCTTAGATATAATACCAGAAACACCATAAACACAATTATAAAAGTCTGATTAATCAGACTTTGTCAAAATTGAAAACTTTGACCTAATTGAGAAGAGGAAAAGACAAGACAGAGGAAGAAAATATTTGGAAAACATATAGCTAGTTAAATTCTTATTTCTAGAATATATAAAGAACTCTTTTAATTCAATACTAAAAAACAAATAAATGGGCAAAAAAATTCAAATAGACACCTACTTCATCAGAGAAGATATTTGAATGGTAAATAAACACATGAAAAGATCGTGATTCATTAGGGAAAATTAAAACCATTACATGTACACTAAAATGGATAACATCAAAAAGACTGGCAGTGTCAATTGTTGGCAAGCACATGGATTCTCATATGTTGCTGGTGAGGATGTAAAATTTTAAACTGTTTAAAAAACAGTTTGGCAATTTCTTAAACATATAATTATCATATGACCCTATGTCAGTTCTACTCCAAGGGAAATAAAATCTACCCCAAGAGAAATAAAAACATATGCCCACATAAAAACTTACATGTGAATGTTTATAATAACATCACTCATAATAGCCAAAACTAGAGACAATTGTTATATACATCACCTGGTGAACAAATAGGCTAAAATGTTGATTATCCATACAGTGAAATATTCCTTAGCCGTAAAAAGGATGAACTTTAAAAATGCATGATATATAAAATAAGCAAGACACATAAGGCGATACATTATATGATTCCGTTTATATGGACTTTTTAATAGACTTTTTTTTTTTGGAGTATTTTAGGTTCACAGCAATATCGAGCAGATGGTACAGAGATTTTTTTCCTATACCTCTTATAAGCTACTGCCCTGCCTGCTAACTAGGTATAGCCTCTCCCATTACCAACATCCTGTTCCAGAGTGATATATTTGTTAAAACTGATGGACCGCCAAGTTTGAGCAAATGTTTAATGACATTTGTCCATCATTATAGTATCATACAGACTATATTCACTGCCCTAAAAATCTCCAGGGATCCTCTCCAGCAGTAATAATGCCACTCCACTGATTTCATCTCTCATTCCTCCCTAAATCTTGACAGCCACTCATCTTTTTACTGTCTCCAGAGTTGCTTCTTCCACAGTCTCCTAGTCGGAATCGTATACTATGTGACCTTTTCAGATTGGCTTCTTTCATTTCCTCCTCCTCTTTTCATGGCTGGATAGCTCATTTTTTTTTTTAATACTTAGTAATATTCCATTGTCTAGACATGACCATGGTTTATCTATCCATTTGACCTCTTGGTTGCTTCCAAGTTTGGGTAGTTAGGAATAAAGCTGTGGTAAACAACTGTGTGCAGATTTTGGGTGGACGGAAGTTTTCATCCTTTGTGTAAATACTGTGCTTGCTTCGGCAGCACATATACTTTGTGTAAATACTAAGTAGTGTGATCACTGGCTCATGCTGAGAGGATGTTGAGTTCTGTTAGAAACTGCCAACTGTCTTCCAAAAGTGGCTGTGTCATTTTGTACTCCAAGCAGCAGTGAATGAGGGTTTCTGTTGCTCCAGATCCTCCCCAGTATTTGGTATTATTAGTGTTCAGTTTTGGTCATTCTAATAGGTGTGTGGGGCTTTTTTGTTGTTGTTTCAGTTTGCATTTCCCTGATAACTATGTTATGTTTTCATATGTTTATTTGCCATCTGTGTATCTTCTTTGGTGAGGTGTCTGTTAAGGACTTCTGATCACTTTTTTTTTTTTTAAGATTTTATTTATTTATTTATTTGACAGAGAGAGAGAGAGATCACAAGTAGGCAGAGAGGAGGAAGCAGGCTTCCCACTGAGCAGAGAGCCCAATGCAGGGCTCAGTCCCAGGACCCTGGGATCATGACCTGAGCCGAAGGCAGAGGCTTTAACCCACTGAGTCACCCAGGCACCCCTTCTGATCACTTTTTAATTGAGTTGGTTTTCTTATTGTTGACCTTTAGGAGTTATCTGTGTATTTTAGATAACAGTCCATTATCGGATATGGCTTTTGTAAACATTTTCTTGTAGACTGTGGCTTGCCTTTTCATTCTCTTGATGAACTTACTTGAAAAAGCAAAACTACAGAGATAGAAAATAAGTGGTTGCCTGGGACTGGGTTGTTTTTTGCACATGAGCACGGGAATTTTGGGGGGTGGGGGAAGTGTACCAAAATTGGATGATTGCACAACTGTATAAATTCACTAAGAATTCTTAAACTGTACATTTTAATTGGTTGAATTTTTTATTTGTAAGTTATGCCTCAGTAAAACTGTTTAAAAAAATCTTAAAAAAACCCAAAAGTGTTACATTCATAGTGCTTAAGTAACTTGTACAAGGTATGTGACAGCAAAGAACAGAGCTAGTAGTAGAATTCCAGGCTTTCTCTTAAAGTCCCTGTTCCCTTGTGCTTCTCCTTGTACCCTCCTGAGCTCTTCCTGAGTAGGTTACCTGCTAAAGGGCCTATGCTATATTCTGAATCAAAATTCCCCTTAATTATCAATCCTAAAACCTGTTTATTTTTTACCTTGCTTAGAGATTCTTTATTAGCAAGTTTGCTGGATGGAGTAAGAGCCTCTGGTAACAGAGATGTTTGTGTAAAAATGACACCAACTCATAAAGGTCAGCGATGGGGGTTACTCAGCATGCCTGTTGATGAGGAGGTAGAGAGCCTTCATCTCAGATTTTTAGCCACACCTCCAAGTAAGTATTGATTTAAGTATAATTGCATTTCCATCCATCTCCTTAATAATTTAAAAATTAGGAATGCAAACCTCTAAATCTTTTTGAACCTTTTCATCTTACAGATGGCAACTTTGCAGATGCTGTATTCAGGTTCAACGCTAATATTTCGTATAGTGGAGTTCTGCATGCAGTAACGCAGGATGTAAGATAAATTGTGTTATAATTTGTTCATTGTCATTAACTTCAGGAATGGAAACTTTTTGAAACATTCTTCTCTTACCTAGGGTCTCTTCTCAGAAAACAAAGAAAAACTGATCAATAATGCCATAACAGCTTTACTGTCCCAAGAGGGAGATGTTGTTGCTTCGAATGCAGAACTTGAGAGTCAGTTCCAGGCTGTGAGGAGGCTTGTGGCTTCCAAAGCTGGTTTTCTCGCCTTCACTCAGCTTCCAAAGTAAGTTGTCTTTGAACATCCTTTAGAGAATACAAACAACTCAAAGTAGCAGATAATTAACAGTTTTATCTTGTTATATCTGTCTAAAACTGATATCAAATAATGATACAGTAGTTTTTATTCATAAATAAATGAGGGTGAGTGGAACTGAGGGGTGTGACTGTTGTCTCCTACATACCTGCAATGTACTGACTTGTTTATTTGTTTTTAAGATTTTATTTATTAGAGAGGAACACACTCCCGTGAGCCTGAGGGAGGGGGAAGGGCAGAAGGAGAGAGAGAAGTAGACTCCCTGCTGAGCATGGAGCCTGCCACCCAGGCGCCCCATACTGACTTTTTTTTAAATGACTTTCAATAGGAAATTAAAGCCCGTTAAGTGGTTTGTTTTTGTTTTTAAAGATTCATTTATTTGAGGGGTGCCTGGGTGGCTCAGTGGGTTAAGCGTCTGAGTATGGCTCAGGTAGGGTCCTAGGAGCAAGCCCCACATAGGGCTCCCTGCTCAGTGGAAAGCCTGCTTCTCTCTCCCTGCTTGTGCTTGCTCTCTCTCTCTGTCAAATAAATAAATAAAATCTTAAAAAAAAAAAAAAAGATTTATTTACTTGAGAGGGGCAGAGGGAAAGAGAATCTTAAGTCTCCTTGCTCAGCACGGAACCCAACGTGGGGCTCCATCTCACAACACTGAGATCATGATCCCAGTGGAAAACAAGACTTGGAAACTTAACTGATTACACCACCCAGGTGCCCCAAAATCCCTTTTAGTTTTAATTAACTTTAAAAAAAAAAATCTTCCCCCTCAAAGAAAAAAACTGTTATGGGAACTGATAGGTTCTAGAGGTGTAATTTAAAATCCGTACTTGCTGAATGCAATAGAAACTCAAGAGGACTTACTATGTTACATTTTAATAATAAAATAATGCTCTGATATTGCTATTATATGCTTTTTTTTCTTGTTTTGTTTTTGTTCCACAGGTTTCGAGAGCGTCTAGGAGTGAAGGTAGTAAAAGCACTCAAGAGGAGCAACAATGGAGTAATCCATGCAGCTGTTGATATGCTCTGTGCCCTCATGTGTGTAAGTAGTGTTTTTTAAAGGGAGACTGGTTTTTCTTAAGTTGATTGATGTTTTAAATTTCCGCAAACCCAGATTTTCATTGTAGCAATTCAATTCAGTGTTTCTGTATTTCCTAAATTGCTCTCTTGGCAGTTTATTTATTCAGATAAATGTTTGTTTAGCACATCTTAAAACCAGGCACTGTGCTATCTACTAGAAATACAGAGTTTGTTCCTTCCTTGAAATTGCTGACAGTCCAGTAAGGTGGGCATATGTGTATAATCTAAAGTAGCTGGGCCTACGGGATCCCTAAAAAGGCAGCACTTAGTTTTTTGGGTTTGTGGTGAGGGGAAGACAAAAGATTCGAGGCCAATCTTTCAGATGTTACAAATGATCTGAAGCTTAAAGCACAGGCAGGCATTTTCCCTCTGTGAGAAGGATTTCCTGGGAAAAGGGGATAGCATATGCAAAGGCATGTTGGGTAAGAAGCAAATAATTGAAATGGCTAGATCATAAAGCTTGTATGGAGGTGTGTGGGATTAGGAGTACCACTAGAGATGTATGCAGAGATGTAGTTATCAGAAGCCTTTTGTATCAGACAAAGAAGCTAGATTTGTATCCTTTAGTAAGGAATAGCGGAAAGGTTTTTCATCAGGGAATCAGTAATACTAGGTTTGAACTTCCTAAAGCTCACAGATGTTACATGGAGACTCTATTAGAGGTGAAGTTAGAGACAGGACCAAAGTTAGAGATAGGACCAAATATGTAAGAAACAAGATGCTGAGGTAGGATGGGGTCAAGATTTGAGGGTAAAGAAATTTGAAAGCTGAGGGTAAAGAAACTAAGTTGGTGACAGCTTATATAGGAAAAGCAATGAATTGTTCAGTATAACTTTGAAATTCCTGATTTACTTCAATGTTGTATTTAGCATATGGGACTAAAGTGGTTCAGGCAAGTTTAGTGGTATAGAATAAAACCTAAGTAATCACTTGGATAAAACCTTGCATTTTTACTCAAAAGTCAGTTTTACTATCTTTACTACCCTAATAATTCCATTGAAAGAATTCTGGGATGGGGTGCCTGAGTGGCACAGTTGGTTTGAGCGTCTGACTCTTGGTTTCTGCTCAGGTTGTGGTTTCAGGGTCATAAGATTGAGCCCCATGTCTATCTCGGCTCTGAGCGTGGACTAATAAGAGATTCCCTCTCTCTCTGCCCCTCCTCAGCACATGCTCCCCAGCACTATTTGAGAGAGAGTGAAAGAGAGTGAGCGAGGATAATAGGGGGAAGGGCAAGGGGAGAGGGAGAAGCAGACTCTACACTGAGCAACGACCTGGATGTGGGGCTCAATCCCAGGACCCCTGAGATCATAACCTGAGCCAAAGGGAGCCACTTAACCTACTGAGCCACCCAGGTGCCCCAATAAATAAATGAATCTTTTTAAAAAAGGAACTAGTTGGGTAACTGGATAATAAAATACCATAGTGTGAAACAAACACATTGAGCTCTCATTACATACTAGATTTTGGCTATATATTTTACACGAATTATCTCATTTAAGCTTCATAATAGTCCTATGAGCTAAGTACTATTAATCTCACTTGGGTGGCTGAGGAAAGTAAAACTTAAAGCTGAAGCAGCTTAACCTTGCTAGAGGTCAGCTGTGGTCAGTAGCAAAGTTAGGATTGAATCTTTACTCCTAACCATCATACTGGAATGTTTTTCCCATTCTCATTTATTCCACCATTCAGAAGAGACAAAGAAGTATTTGCTGCTCATTTTATTACCTGCTTTTAAACACTTAAAAAAAAAAATAAGCAAATAAATGCTGAGTTTTATCATTTCAAATTTAAATTATAAAATTGGGGGAGAGGAAATGGGTGTTACTTGCTTTTTACGGAGGAGACTTGTGACTTTCAAGAGAGTACCTTGTGCAGTACTCTCTATGGGTACTTGCTGGGCACAGTGTCTATGAAGCCTCATCAGACCCTGGGGGAATCTCACTTTGCCTGCTTGTCTTATCACGAGTTTCCTTTCTGCCTTCAAGTTTAAAGGCTGTGGTTTTTAATTCTTTTATTATTTAATGAATACTCTTTATAAATGACTTTCACGTGATGCCAATATGTGGGCCTGCTCATGAATTACCACTATTTTTAATCAATAGCCCATGCATGATGACTATGACTTAAGACAAGAACAGCTGAACAAAGCTTCGCTTCTCTCTTCAAAGAAGTTTCTGGAAAACTTACTGGAAAAATTTAATTCCCATGTGGTAAGTTGTAATTAAATTTGTCTTAATGAGAGATACCATACATTATTGAAAGGTATTCTAGACGTGCGGTTTGGCAGGTTTTTTTTTTTTTTTTTAATTGCAGCTTCCAACTTTGGTCAGTATTGATTGTACAACAGTTTGGTCAGCTTGGTCATTTGCTAATAGTAAAATACTCTGTTTTAGGACTATATCCATTTATCCGGGAAAAATAAGTTGCAAAGACTTTAGATTTTTTTTCTTTTTCTTTAATGTAAAAAATAAAATAAGCTGCTCTAAAAAAAAAAAAAAAAAATTTAAGCCAAATCGGCTCCTCAGTCATGGCTAACAGTTTTGGAGATGGGCATCCTATAGATTTAGAAGGAGCAAATTGTTGGAGTTGTTTAAATGTTGTCAGAGATTGCTTTTTATATAAACACTAAACATATTAACCTTAGTTATGTGTATTTGAGGAGTCTTGGTTATTTTCTTGAAATTTGACCAAATTTTAATTATTTTCCTTTTGAGATATGGTAAGCAGTGGATTTACTGTTTAACTTATAGGGTAACAGAAGCACTTTATTGCTGTGTTTTACTTGAATTTTTCTGTCCTAAGGCAGTATGTTACTTTGTTTCAGGATCATGGGACTGGTGCCCTAGTTATTAGTTCACTCTTGGACTTCCTTACTTTTGCCCTCTGTGCTCCATATAGTGAGACAACTGAAGGACAGCAGTTTGATATGCTCTTAGAGATGGTAGCATCCAATGGAAGAACCCTCTTTAAGCTCTTTCAGGTGAGAGCTTGTATCTTTCTTATCAGAAAACCACTTTTTGGGTCAGTTTGGTTTTAAAATAAGGGATGTGTGGGCATCTGGGTGGTTCGGTTGTTAGGCCTTCAGCTCGGGTCATGATCCCAGAGTCCTGGGATCCAGCCCCCGTCTGGCTCCCTGCCCAGCGGGAAGTCTGCTTCTCCCTGCCTGTGTCTGTCAAATAAGTAATAAATAAAATCTTAAAAAAAAAAAAAAAAAAAGGATGTGTGCTTCCATAGTAATGCTGATAAATACAGCCTAAAGCATTGTCATCTTAAGGTTATTTAATTCCACAGATTTCTTGGTGTTTCATGTAGAACTCTGTTGATGGTTTTTGACCACTGTTTTGACCCTATTGCCTATCTTTTCTCAGAAGTAGTGAAAACTTATTTTCCGATAGGCTCAGAGTACCCTTTTCTTTATAAATTCCCCCAAAATAGGGCTATTTATAAATAGTTGAAAACAGTGTTATTTTATACAATACTATAGTATTTATTATGTACATGTGATGTTTCTGTATGTTACTTATATTTTTATTTTATCTTAATTTGTTTTGTAAACATTATTTTGTATTATTTTACATCATTACTGTTTGATATTTATCATTCAGATTACTAATTATTCAAATAAGTGCCAGCAGTTTCCTGCTAATGTTTTAATTATTCTTAAAGCTATATTGTAAGAATACCTAAATTTTTTTTTTAAAGATTTTTATTTATTTATGTATTTGACAGAGAGAGATCACAAGTAGGCAGAGAGACTGGCAGAGAGAGGGGGAAGCAGGCTCCCTGCTGAGCAGAGAACCCGATGCAGGGCTCAATCCCAGGACCCTGAGATCATGACCTGAGCCGAAGGCAGAGGCTTAACCCACTGAGCCACCCAGTGCCCCAGAATACCTAAAATTTTTAACCAGACTGTGATCTGACTTTGAGATGTAGCCTTTACTAATTTTAATGGCTGATAAAATTGTATATCCTCCTTAAAAGCAATAGCTAGTATGTTGCAATAAAATTCTTTTATTCTTTAATTCTTTTTTCCCCTATCTTAAAGCATCCTTCCATGGCAATCATAAAGGGAGCTGGATTGGTTATGAAAGCAATAATAGAGGTGAGAGCATTTTTGAAATTTTAAACCTACTTGAATGTTGATTGGCTATTTTAATTGAAGCTGACAAAATTACCTTCTAGCCTTTATGGGAAACATGCAATTTTTCTGGGTCAGAAAAGTAATTTTGAGTCTTTATTCAGAAATTAGTTTTAAACTACAGAAACAATCCTCAATATTGAACTAAGAGTTTAAAGTTGTGAGGTAAGTGGGATTCGGGCAAATAAATCTTTCGGTTCCTACATTATTTGTATTTTGTTTGTTATTTAAAAGAATTAAAAGTTAGCATTTTTCCTCTCTTGCTCTTTTTGGGGGTGGAGGATGGTGGTATTGGTGGTATTGAAATCTTTAGGTACTGAGGTTACATAGAAGTCTATTAATGGAGTTAGTTCATACCAAAGTGGTATTAAATAAGAATGGTAACAAAAATTAGTTCCTCATGCTAAGATGCATTTATCATTAAGCTCTAGAGATCAGGGCATGGTATCATTGGTCAGACATGGAATATTGTTTATCTAAGATAGTTGCTCTAGCCTTCTGATTTTTAGAAAATAAAATCATGGTTATAAATATCAACTTGCATACTGGATGTCTACAATGACATCAGATGGCTTTGAATTCTTTTTGTTGTTTGTAGTGATTTGGATAAAATGTGAGAGTGCTTCTTTTACCAAAAAACTCAGTGATAGAAATATATCATAATACATAAATATATATTGTAAATATAACATGTAGCTAAATGAATGCACAGTAGTAGTATACTCTTAAGTAGGTGTTAAAAAAATTATATGTAGGCATTACACCTCAAAGGTGTTTTTGTTTTTTTTTTTCTTTTTTAGTGTGTATTTACAGCTTAAGCTAATTTTCTTTCTGTAGCTAATGGTTTTTAGCTTCCAAAGTAATGTATCTCTCACAGACCTGGCAGCCAAGGACAGCTAGGACTGTGAGACCAAACAAAAGTGTGTTCCTGACCCTCATTGCCATTCATGGAAGGCCAGATATAACCAAAATGTAAACTTGGGCATCATATAAGCCACAATGTCACACTCATAGCTAGTGACTAGAGCTGATATCTGTGTAAGGAACACTTTATTTACACTGAAATACTGGCAAGTATCTTAAATTATTTTTTTTTAATTGTAAAAGCAGTATGTGGTGTTTGAAGAAACATTGGTGTTTACAGAAAAAATTCAAGGAACAAATAAAATGAATCATTTATATTTTTATCATCCAGAGATAACTACTATTGGCATTTTGGTAAATTTTGTCTCAGACCGTGTAGTGTTCAAAATTATATGTGTACACATGCAAATTATGTATATATATGTATACCTACTGTGTATATATTTGTATTGATACTGTCAGAATGATATATACATAATACATATTCACTTGTACTGTATACTTGTGCTTTTTTTTTTTAATAATATTGTGAGCATTTTTGCTTTCCAGCAGGCTGTCTTAAATATCACATTGCTTACTTAATTCATAGTTCTGTGATTACCTTTGATTAGTAGCCCTGTCTTAACTCTGTTGCCAGAGTGAGTCCATCTAAAAGCAAAGTAAAATGAGGATGAAAAGAACTACTCCAGTTTATCACGTCATTCTTTTAAAAAAATAAAGAACTGTGTTCACCATGAAAATGAATATATTGTTAATATTAAAAGCAAGGCAGGTTTGCAGAAGCCTTGGGTAGGAATTACTGATTTCCCTGAGTCACCTTTCCTTTTCATTGGCTTATATAAACTCAGAGAATGAACATAATTTTAATATTAAATTAAGCAAAGCATAATTCATAAGATAAATGTATCTGTAAACATTTAAAACCTTGTTCCATGGGCAAATATTATTTTCAAAATTACTTGTATCATCTGTGTTATTTTTGGGTAATTAAGTTACATTTCAAATTTTTATTACATTGTATACTATATAATTATTTAACTAGAGATGTAAAATTAGTTCTATAAAATTAGGATAGTTTGTTCTGGAATGCTGCCTTAGGGATCATCTTACCCTTTTTCCAAAGGAAGGTGACAAAGAAATTGCTACAAAAATGCAGGAGCTTGCCCTAAGTGAAGGTGCCTTACCTCGACACTTGCATACTGCGATGTTTACAATAAGCTCAGATCAAAGGATGCTTACAAATAGGTAGGTTAAATTTAATTTGCTATAAATTAACTTGCTGCTTATAAAATGGATTTGGATATTACATAAAACAGACTGTTTGGATTATGGAAATGTTTCTTTTTCTTTTGATTTACCTAGTTCTCCTTTTCCTTTCCTTATAGAAAGATTGTGCCTAGATGATCATTACCCCTGCCCCTGGAGAGCTTGGGGGAGGAAGCAGATCTGTGTGAATTTTTTCCCCCTCACTTTCCTATTATGGCTGTACACACATAGTCATGGGACTGGAACATGGAAAAGAGTGCCTAGAAGCTTATGGAACTAGAACCATATGCCCAGGCTTTTTTCTCTTTGTATTTCCTCTGGTCATCATGTCAGTTTTTAAATATCTTTGGTCAATTAGGTACTCCAAGAATAAAGAAAACCTTGTCTAACTGGCTTAGGTATTCTAAATCTCTTATAGTTAAACATTTTCCACTTTGGTAAATTGTCTATTTTTTAATAATTAAATGTACAGAAGTACATAAATCTATTCACTTATTCCAGCCCATATAAATTCCATCCCTTTTAATTTTTCTTTATGATTCCTGATGTGTGACCCTTCAGATATCCATAGCATACTATGACACATTAGTTTAAAAAAAAAAAAAGAATATCATAAAATATTTTCATCATATTCTTTTGACTTTTTAAATGATAACAGTAATTGCTGACTTAGGTTTACTTTGTTATCATATCACAAATTTCCTTTTTTTGTCACTTATATCCAGTTATTGGATGTCATGGTGGTATGCTGCCTTGCCAGTGGTTTTCTGTTGTTTATACTATTTTAGAGGCTGTCTGCATCCTTCAATTTATAAATGTTAGCCATGAAAGTAGTCTTTTACATTGCCTGAGAGGACAAAAAGACCTAAAAGAATGATTATTTCTTTGATGTATTGTCTTATAAGTAATACTAGATACCATCTTCCATTAAAATAGAGACAATTTAATGTCTTACTCCGTTAAACCCACATGTTCGATGTTTGCTTGTTGTGTTCCTCTTTATATTAAACAATCAGTTACATTCTTTATTGTGGTCAGTCACAGTATTGAAAAGCTGTCAATTTATAATACAAGTTTCCACTTTTCATTTGCATTATCTTTTACAAATTACCATGATGAAAAGTTATCCCATTTATCCCTATTTAAAGGCTTTTTAGGAATCCCTGATAAATGATACCTACCTGATACGTGTGAAGGAAATTATAAGTGTAATTAAGTAGTTAATTTTTAACTAGACATAGAAATGAATAGTTTTAGTAGTGTTCATTTTTTTGGTGATAGCGCAGAGTACAGTTTGGGTTTTTAAACTTTTTTCTTTTGGGAGTGTAACCTTGTAAGGACATATGTCTATAGTTTGGGTTATTTCTCTTATAGGTTTCACACCCATTCTTGTAGCAAATGACAGTTTGAATCCCTACTGAAGCACAGAAGGGTCAACAGTGAATTAAATATATTCTCAGAAAAAAAAAATATTCTGTGCTTATGAGGAGCATAATAGTGAGGGTCCGATTAATAAATCACTAAGTTATAAATTCAACACGGATCTTAGTTGTTCACTTTGAACTAAAATACGCTTTTACCTCTAAAGTGGCATGAGTAAAATAATTTGCTTTAAGTGCTTTAAGTCTCCAGACTGCAAAACTGAAAATATTTTCTATCTCTGACCTTGCCAAGTAGGTTATATTAGAACATAGTTATTGACTTTTACTCATGTGCAGAATTCCAAAGAATGCCAGAATGCTGTATGATCGCTGTATTAGGACTTGTTACACAAACTAATAACATCATCAAATCCAATTGTCTTGTTTTCCCTCTTTAAATGAGGTAAAAACCTACTTACTTTTTCATGTTCCAGTCCACTGAAAATTAGTGAGTTTATCAGGAACGCACTTTGATTTGGAGAAAATTCTAAAATGTTAACAGTATTTTGAATTAGTTTTCATACACCTCTGCACATTAAAATACTAACTTTAAGTATTTAACATCAGAACGGTTTCTCTGCTGTAGCTATATTTCTTATATGATATTTTGTTCTTAAAAATTCCTTTCTGTTCTAGCTGAGATAAAGCAGCAAACCTTTCTCAACGTCTGCTTTTTTCAGACAGCTAAGTAGACATTTAGTGGGACTCTGGACAGCTGATAATGCAACTGCGACGAACTTGTTGAAACGCATTTTGGTAAGTCGGTTGAACGCCCGGGAAGATTTATGTATTCTTGCCCAGTAAAATTTCATTGAGTAAGTTTATACTGTTAAAGGATTTTTTTAGTTTGTTTTTTATTTAAAAGATGCATATCATAGGAGTTGTCACATAATTGCTAACATAAATTGTCACATAAAAGCTAACCTCAGTAGCTTAAATCATAGTATTTATTTGGGTTTTGAAAGCTAAATTTTCTTTGGTGCCGTTGTCTTGAAAATGGATTTTATGTTTTGTGTTTGTTTGCTTTTAGCCGCCAGGCTTGCTGGCTTACTTGGACAGCTCAGATCCAGTTCCTGAGAAGGATGCTGATCGGATGCATGTTAGAGATAATGTGAAAATAGCAATGGTAAATAAAGATTGTCCTAAGTGTCTTTTCAGGTTGAAAAGACCACTCTTTGTAAAACACACTAAAAATTTTAGACATAAACCAAGAATTCACTGTATTGAATAGCAGTACTAAAAGTAGTATTATTAGTAACAGCTTTATTAAGGTAAAATTTACATCCCATATAATTCACCTATTCTGAGTGTACAGTTCAGTAATTTTTCATATATTTATAGAGTTTTAAAACCATCACCTCAACCTAGTATTATGAATAGTAGTAACCTTGTATGTTTTGTTTCCTTAACTCAGCTTATTGGCACATTCAGGAATGGATTTTTTTTTTTTTAAGTTTCAAATGTATAATGTGATATTTCGCATATAATGTGTGATTGATAAATGTTGGTGAAAGGGGCCAATAGTGAAAAAGTAACTTAGGTAGGAATTTTTTTTTCTAACAAAAGCTGTTTTTTTTATTAAGGTTAGGCTATCTCTGAGAAAATTACTTAAACATCTTTCAAGATACACCATTGTAATAATGTCTTGTATGTGTTCTTTTCCTTTCCTCACTCCATTTTTCTATTTATGCCCATCTCCCATTCACATCTTGCCACCCTTCACATAGGAGTCATCTTGAAACTTAAGCAGAAAAGTTAAGATTTCTTGGACAAAAGTATAATTTATTGTAGGAATTTTCACTTTGTTTCTTCACTGAGTCCCCAACATCCAGTATGTATTTTATGTAAAATAAATAGTGTGACTCAGCTTTACTTAGATTTTAAAAATAAATTTGCAAACAGGACTATAATGGATTTTAATGTTATTTTACAGGATCAGTATGGAAAATTTAATAAAGTTCCAGAGTGGCAAAGACTAGCTGGAAAAGCTGCTAAGGAAGTTGAAAAATTTGCCAAAGAAAAAGTAGATCTTGTGTTGATGCACTGGAGGGATAGAATGGGCATTGCGCAAAAAGAGGTAAAAATCTGCTTCCAGACTTCTAGCACTTCTGTGTATTGTAGGTTTGCTTTCATTGTTGTTCACAGAGAGGGTAGTCAGATATTTCTGACTGAACATAGGAAGAAATGTCACCTAATTGTGATTCGTATTTTTATATAAATTTTTCTTAATTCATAGTTTTATGAATCAGTGATTAGGATTTTAGTTAGGTATTTTATATGAAATTTAATATAAAATTCCACTCTTAGGTTTTCTTCCATGACTTCTAGTTTCCATGCTAATTTATTTGTATGAATCTGCTTCTTTCCTTCCTTCTCTGAATTTTATTTTATAGCTATAAAAATAAAGGTGCTCATCTTCAGCATTTTTATTCAGAGCTAGACAGGTGCTTTGGTTATAAGATTCACATTTTTAAATTTACTGTGTGTACTTAAATTATTCAATATTAGCTCCTCAAATCAAGGCCAGGTCAAAAACAGTTTTAGTCTCACTCTTTAGCATGTAGTATGATCAGTAGAACCTAATTCAGTAATGCATATTCTTCTCTCTAGGATGGAATGTACAATGGTTAAATCAACTAAAGTTGACTTGATCTCACCATTTTTATTGACCACACTTACATTCTTTCCTTTAAACCATCTCTACTTATGGTAGCTATTTCTTTATACAGAGAAAATAATATAAATATCTCACTGAACAGGTTTCTTACGAATTTCCTGAACATCTAGACATAGGAATCAGTGCTACAGAACAATTGTAGTCTTTTGTGTCTATCTGAAATTGAGCCCAAAATTCAGTTCTATAGAACTTGAGCCTAAAGAGTTCATGCTGATCTGTGTAAGTGACATATGCAATATAAGGAATCACTAGACATACTTTAAATTTTTTTAATTATTTTTATTAACATAATGTATTATTTGCCCCAGAGGTACGGGTCTGTGAATCATCAGGCTTACACATTTCACAGCACTCACCATAGCACATACCCTCCCCTATGGCCACAACCCAGCCATCCTATTGCTACCACCCTCTCACCACCCCAGCAACCCTCAGTTTGTTTCTTGAGATTAAGAACTAGACATGCTTTCTAAATGGCTAGGATAGTGAGGAGAATCTTCCATGTTGAACTGTTTAACCTACATCTGAGCCTAATTTTGTGGTTTATTAACCCATAAAACAACTTACAGGTTTTCAGAGCGTTACTTTCCTCTTCCATAAAATCAGAATAACAATGCCTCCCTTTTCTACTTTGTAGGGCTGCTTTGATGTAAAAGTAGGGTAATTATAGGGGCACCTGGGTGGCATAGTCATTTAAGCATCTGACTCTTGATTTCAGCTCAGGTCACAATCTCAGGGTTGTGCGATCAAGCACTTTGTCAAGGTCTGTGCGGAGTGTGCTGCTTAAGATTCTTTCCACCCCACCCCCACTCACTTGCTTCTCCTATCTCTCTCTCTCTCTCTCTAAAAAAAAAAACCAAGGTAATAATAGACGCGCTATATATGTCTGGTCATGATAATATTTCTATACCATTTGAGTAATTGAAAATCTACAGATAGGATATGAATGATTTTCAGATATTAAAAATTATGACCTCTTGAGTTCAGGTAGTTAAGCCTATTTCTAAAATAGTTGTTCAAGCTGTTGGATGTAATTAACTGAAGTAAGTTTTTGGCATCTGATTTCATATACATCTATCCAACAAAAGTTTGAACGCAAAGCTCATTTAGCTGTAAATGCAGATAACACATGCTATTTAAAGACAACAATTCAGAGGAAAAATAATATATTTGTAAATATCAATAATGTTTTATTGTTCTGTTGGTTTCATTTATGTGGGTGTTATCTAAAACTTTGAACAAATAAGGATGCCAAATAGAACTGCTGGTCAAGAAAGTGTTTCAGTAGCAAATGGATTGTTTTTGCTGTAGTGCCATTTTTAATGTTAATTTCTTTAGGAAACAGTGAATAATCTTTGTGATTCTTTTGTTTGTAGAAATAATAACACCCAAATATGGAATGATCATGTGCTTTAGCTAGTCTGAAAACTAACCATTGTCAAGATTAACTGGCTAGGCTTAAAAGGAACTGCATTTCTTTATAATCAGAATGTTTTTAAGTCAATTTCATTTGTAGCTATTGCTGTGTGTTCGATTAATAATAACCATTGGCCAATGTATAATATTGCTTTTTTCTTACTTCTGTTATTTTAGTTGAGGAATTTGTTTAGCTAGTTAGGGGTTTTAGCCTAAGTCTCGTGAATCTGTGAACTCTGTTTATGGAGAGAACTGATTGTGCTTTTTGTGTATAGCATTTACATTTTCACTACTCTGTACTCCCAGCTTTTTGTCCTGAGTACAGGGGAAATTGAAGAAAGTGCTGCTTAATTAGAAATTACAGAGAAAGTTTTATCATTAAAACTAAATCTTTCAATTGTTTATGTGCTTTATTCAAGTCACCTTTCATTAGTTTTCATGAGGGTGCACAGAATTAAAATTTGCAAGAGACAGTTCCTTATATGACCAGTAGGTTTTGTATTTTAAACAGTATTTACTTTTTAAATTTTATTACTCATTTAGGCTTTATTCCTTTTATTCTTTTTTTTTCCTGCTTTGTTTTATATAATTTGTCACTTCTTTAATGAAGTTACTTACAGACTTTTGTGTTTTAATCTCTACTACTTTCTACTTTTTGGTTCTGTCACATCAAAGGTCAGAATTTTAATGTCTACCATATCTTCAGGCTTCACTTGGAGAGGAGATTCCTAACTACCAGCCCATGTATAGACTTCAAGAAATCTTTGAAATCCTCCCCTTCAGTTAGTTACAAGCCTTACGTATATGTCTTTCTCTGGAATAGGGCTATAGCTTTCTTTGTATTCTCAAAAGGGTTTATGACTTCCTAAAATTTGAGTCATAGACTTAGAGAAGCAGGTGGGCCGCCTTCTGTCTTAAAATGAGATGATTTATAATTGCGACCTCCTCTTGAAGTTTGTATGATAGATACAGCTTAACACATACAGGCTCACTCTCATTTTTATTTAAAACTTTTTCATTTTTTCCTTTTTAAACTTAAATTCAGGACAGAAACAATACGGTGAGTTTAAGTACCTGCTACATGTGTGAAATGCATTCAGCTGCCTGGCATGTGGAGTTGTCTTTGAGATTCTTTGTCTAATAAATTCATATCTCACCTCACATGTGTCTGAATGTAGATTCTTATTTCTTGTCCATCAGCTGTTTCAATTTATACTTGCTCCTTATGGCTTTGATAGCAGTTTAATAACCTGTAATCTTTTGCATTTATTGTTTTCCCATGACTTATGTATTAACTGCATGTAAATGTTTAAAACAAGTCACTTTTTGATCACTATAAATTTTATCAGTCATCACTATAAACTGTAACAATTTGGTATTGAAACAATAACTTTAGGCTACTTGGAAAATATTTCAACAACACTAGAATTATCTGCTAGTACCATATTTATCACATTGTGATACAAATTTTATATTCGTATCCTATAGATTTGGCTTCATTAATTTATTTCTGCCGAAATTTGATGTAGAACGTGTTTCTCATCACTTATAAAGTGATGATTTTTCTCACTGAGCCTATTCGGTAGCCCCAGATTGAGCATTATGAAGTGTTATTTTTGTTTTTTCCAGAATATAAATCAAAAGCCAGTGGTTCTTCGAAAGAGAAGACAAAGAATAAAAATAGAAGCAAATTGGGATCTCTTCTATTATAGGTAAACTTAAAGCCTCTTTTCCAACAGATTAAATTTGGCATTGCCATTAGAAGAACCATGATGGGTTTTTCTTGCCTGAAACTAGTGCTCTATGCTATGGCTATTTTTACGCTCTCAAGGTCAAGAATTATAACTGTTAAGATTGGTATGATTAATGATGCTTCCATATGTTAATGTCTTTTAAGAGTGTTGGTAGACTGAGGAGCTAAAGTTATCTTTAAATTTTTATTAAGGCTTTGAGATGGCTACTTAAAAGTGGTAGATGATGAAAACATAAGGAGACATGTAGGAAATGGTATCCAGCTTAGCTGGCTGAATATACTTTCCAGCCTTTCTGATCTTTTTACCCCTTCTCCATCTACTGGCCCTGCCCACTGTTTCTCCATGCCAAACACACATACACGGACATACACACATAGACTTTGAAACAGTTTGGAGATTTGCTAACTCCAAATTGGGGTAATTTACAATACTTACTCTGGAAGCTGACATATTGATTATACCTTGGCTGATAAAGGAAAATAATGTGCTTTGGAAACTTCTCACGGTACTTTTAAAGTATAGAATATAAATGTAGTATATAGTATGGTCTTAAGAATATTGGTTTTCTTTCTCAGAAATCCTTCAATTATGTTGTCTCCCATAGAACTCTCTTGAACTCTAACATCAGATTTTCTAGGAGTGTTGCAGAATGAAAACAGAAGGATATGATGCCCATCCACCTCCAATTCAGACCTGTGTCCAAATTTATTACTGCAGTTAAATTATTCTAGGAGTAAAACGAAGATATTTTACAAATATCAATCAGAACTTGGCTGTTTAGCTGTATTCTTTCTTGGGTAGTTTGTAACATTTTAATCTAGAATGTTGCTCATCCTACATACTTCATACCCAGGTGCATAGTTCAGAAATTCTTATTCCCAACCTGAAATTTGATAGTCAATTGTAATTATTTTCTGACTGAAATTTATACTAGCAATAAATATTGAAATTGAAATATCAGTTCCTTGTTTTGAAATCCACACAGATATGGTTTTGTAGTTTGGGTTCATTTTTTTTTTCTTTAGTGTTTTATTATGAAAACTTTCAAACATACCGAAAAGGTCAAAGAATTTTACAGTGTACACCTGTTACCTATCACCAAGATTCTACCATTTACATTGTACTATACTTAATTTACAGAGATTTTATGTTCTTCATAAAGAACATAGTTTTTGCTGAAGTTTGTTAATTCCACTGTTTTCTTATTATAAAGCAGTAAGTGACGTTTATAGATTTTTTTAAAATGTTTATTGCTTCCTACTATTTTCTGATTATATGTATAGGTTTGGTCAGGATCATGCCAAGTCAAACCTAATTTGGAATTTCAAAACACGAGAAGAACTGAGAGATTGTCTTGAATCTGAAATGAGAGCATTTAATATTGATAGAGAGCTTGGTAGTGCTAATGTGATCTCCTGGAACCACCATGAATTTGAGGTAAAGTTTAATTTTTGTAATACCAATTTTTTCTTTTTGGAAGCACATGTTATTTTTGGAGTGTTTTTCAAAGATTTATGGTTATATAACATTTTTTTACCTTTCCCTTTTAATTTTATGGAGGAAATACTAGAAAACTTTTATTTTTGTCTGAGACAAAAAATAAAAATTCATTACATTAAGTAACTCAGCTTTGTACCTGAACTTTTGTACCTGAGAATGTAGGAGTTTCAGTGAGTTTGGTCTTCTCCTTTCTAGATCTGTTCTTTGCTTATTTTTTTCCCCCTTAGATTTTTTTTCTCCACTGAAATACAGCTTGTTCTTTTTTCCTTGTACTTGTACCTTGTTTAACTAACTTTTTTGTGGTAATTGATTCTGAATGTGGCCATATTTTACTTTTTTTTTTTTTTTTTTTTTTTTTTTTTTTTTTAAATTAGATGGAGAGAGAGCATAAGTAGGCAGAGCAGCAGGGAGAGGGAGAAGCAGGCTCTCCGCTGAGCAGGGAGCCTGATGCGGGGCTCGATCCCAGGACCCTAAGATCATGACCTGAGCCAAGGCAGATGCTTAACCGATTGAGCCACTCGGGCACCCCCATATTTTACTTTGCTATTAAAATATTCATGTGAAGAACAATAGAATAAGATCAAGAAAAGTGTGTGCATAATGTAAGCTTTCATAGCAGTTGTGAATTTGAACATACTCATGATCCTGTAGGCTTTGCTTTAATCCAGCTGCATTTGCAAAATACAGTGATTTGATTGTGCTCAATCCCTCCTCCTCAAAAAACTTCCTTTACTTTGGTTTTGGGAATCTGTATTATCCTGGATTTTCTCCTCTTTCACTGTGCACTCCTCCTTTGTTCATTTTTCTTATTTTCCCTACTGCTAAACTGGCACAAAGGACCAGTTCTTGGACCTCATATTTATATTTATTGTCTTATGGCTTTAACTGTTTTTTCTTTGCTGGTGGCCTCCAGATTTTTATCTCAGATTTTCTTTCTGAGACTTCATACTCTTATTTTATAATTGGATGTCCAATAAGCAACTAGAATGTAGCTCTAAAACTGTGCACTTGCTCTGCTCCCAAACCTACTTCTCTTGTAGTCTTTCTGGTCTTAGATAATGGCTCCTTCTTAATTTCTAGTCAAAGCCCTTGAAGTCATCTTTTCTCTTATGCCCCACATCCAGTTTGTCAGCAAATCCTGTTTAGTACACTTCCAAAATTTGTCCAGAACCCAACCCTCCTCTCTTTGTGGGATTGTAGCAGTATCTCTGCTTCCACCCTTGCCTCCTTGTAATCTTATCAACATAGGAGCATTGTGATCTTGTTAAAATAAAGTAGGTCATGTCACTTATGTGCGCAGAGCCCTCTGGTGCTTCTCTCACTTTGAAAAAGCCTGGGGTCCTTCAAATGACTTATGAGATAAGATTTACGGGGCTCCTGGCTGGCTTAGATGGTTAAGCCTCTGCCTTTGGCTCAGGGCATGATCCCAGGGTCCTGGGATCCAGCCCGGCATCATTCTCCTGGCTCAGCAGGGAGCCTGCTTCTCCTTCTCCTTCTGCTGTTCCCCCTGTTTGTGCTTTCTTGCTCTCTCTGTCAAATAAATAAATAAAATCTTTAAAAAAAAAAAAAAAAGAGAGAGAGAGAGAGACAGGATTTGCGTATCCTCTAATCCCAAGCATTCTTTCTTTGATCTCATGATCTACTACTCACCCTTTTCACTGTTGCTGCAGCAACACCAAGTTCCCTGGAAACCACCAGATTCATGTTCTTGACTGAAGATCTTTCTCTACTTGCTATTCCTTCTTAGTAGAATATTCTTTTTCCCTGGATAGTTTTATAACTTGTTTTTTCCCTCAGGTCTTTAACTGAATGTCATCATCTGAATACGCCTTTCCTGGCCACTCTGTTTAAAAAAATTCAGCCCTTGGGGTGTCTGGGTGACTCAGTTGGTTAAGCGTCCAACTCTTGATGTCAGCTCAGGTCATGATCTCAGTGTTGTGAGATCGAGCCTTGTGTCAGGCTCCATGCTCAGCAAGGATCCTGCTTGAGATCTCTCCCTGTCCCCCTCCTCCCACCCCTTTACTCATTCTCTCTCTAAAAATGAATAAATCTTTAAAAATGCGGCCCTCTTTGTATATACATACAACCTTCTACTCTCTCCCCCTCCCTCTCCCTTTCCCTGCTTTATTTCATCCCATAATACTTACTGTCACCCAATTACCCTGTGTATTTTGCTTTTTTATCTGCTACTCCGGCAAGGACAATAATTTTTATGTTTGTTTATTTGACGACTAGAACAGCGCATGGCACGCACAGTATATATTTAGTAAATAGAAGTTGACTGAATTGAATGCTCAGTTTATAGAAGGAAAGTGAAATGGATATACGTATATATTTATATTTGATTTTATAGAATTTATATTTTTAGAAATTAGTTATTTTAGGCTTAGGAAAAAGAATTATAATAATCTGGTCAGTAGAATTCCTTTTTACAGTTGCTTGCAAATCTTTACTTTAGACAAGCAGCTTGAGTACAAAGGTCATGGTGCTTCCATAACTCCTGATCATCATGGACTTCTCCTTCATGTGTACCTCCTTTGTAATCTGGGGTAATGTGACATGCAGAGAATGAATAAATAAAAATACACCGTAAAGTGTAGTTGATGTTTTGGGAGATGAGGAAAAACCTGGGGTAACTTGTATGAATTGCACAAACCGTGTGTGGTGCAGGATCATTTACTCCATAGTTGATTGTCACAAACTGAGAAAGGAGTGAAGCAGATTATCTCTTAACAGTGTTGTAAGTCTTCCTTCTCTTCAGCCTCATTAATACCATATAGTCCTGTGAAAGTTTTTATCAGCAAGTTTTACTTTAGTAAATTTGGCATAGAATTCCAACTCCGTAACATTTAACTAGAATAGTAAGTTATATTAGTAATAATGAATTATCAGATATTTTAAGAAATGATGAATTTTTTTCCTACTAAAGGTGGCCTTACAAGAAAAGAAAAAAGCTCTGAACAGAATTTAAGAAGTATTATGTGGAAACTGCCAACACTTTCTTGTAAACTAAAATACTCTAATGTACATTTATTAATAAAGGTTAAATATGAGTGCCTGGCAGAGGAAATCAAAATAGGAGACTATTACCTGAGATTACTATTGGAGGAAGATGAGAATGAAGAAAGTGGATCAATTAAGAGATCGTAAGCTACTCTTCATAAATTGTTATATTTGATTTCATTGTTAGTTTCATGGCTGATTCCATTGTGAACTTTCTCTAAAAAATCTAGGTATGAATTTTTCAACGAGCTCTATCATCGTTTCCTGCTCACCCCAAAAGTAAACATGAAGTGTTTATGTTTACAAGCTCTTGCTATTGTTTATGGCAGATGTCATGAAGAAATAGGACCTTTTACAGATACAAGATATATCATCGGAATGTTAGAGAGGGTAAGAATATCATTTAAGGAAACTGCTACTTGATAGTGCCTTTTGGGTACTTGTTAAATTTTCAACTGAATATAAATTCTGTTTGATTACATTGTTAACATAACTTTCTGTATGAGTTTTGTGTAGTTTATATTATACTTAGTTAAATATAAGTTAGATGAATAGAAAATGACTAATGGGTTAGTGTTTGTACATGTCAAGTTTATTTTTTTCAGTTGCTGCTTTTGAACTTTAGTGACTTATTTGCCAATCTTTAAGTGTGGACGAGTTGGACCAGTGTATAAAAGAAATAGTGACTGTTGGGTTTGTGTATATACTTGGTTTTCCAGTTCAGAAGAATCTTAAATTATGCTAGCACACTAAATTTTTTTTAAAAGATTTTATGTATTTATTTGAGAGAGAAATAGAGAGAGAATGAGTGGTGGGAAGGGGCAAAAGGTGAGGGAGAAGCAGACTCCCTGCCAAGCAAGGAACGTGATGGTGTACTCGATCTTGGGACTCTGGGATCATGACCTGAACCAAAGGCAGACGCTTAACCAGCCAAGCCACCCAGGCACTGGCTAGCATGCTGAATTTCAGTGTGAAGATTATAAAAGTTTTTAGAACTATAATGATAGCCAAAAAAGGGGAACCTTGAGTTAGTACATTTTAGAAAGTTTGTCCTTTAACACTTGAGGTTGGCTGGGGGAAAGAACATAGTGACCTGTTCATCTATCCTGCAACTCAGATACGAGTATAAGCTACTTGTTGCTGTATATACACTTTGTTCTTTCATTTGTGCTTATATTCCTCTTATATTTAACATTTTGAATTTCAGTGAACTGCCTAGAACCATTTCACCGGTTTTTAAATGGCCATCAGTGCTTATTATAATTACCTTAACTGTCAATCATACTTTGTATATTAGAAAACTGATTCTGGATAAGATCATAAAAGCATACCTAGGAAATAAGATAACCAGATGAAAATTTTTATTGTTTGTTGTTAGACCAGATTGTGCTATTGAATTCTAATTCGCTGTTAACTCCAGCAAACCCGAGTACTTGTAGCATAGCCTTTGTATTTCTTAGGCAGATACATTTTTCCTTCTTGTTTGTGTTCATCATGATGTGGTTTATATGAAATATCATTAACCATTCTTTAGAATATTTCCTTAATTGAGAAGTGTCATCTGGGGTAATTTGTCTCAATGTTCATATATTAAAGCATGTATTTGTATATGTATACAATACATGTTAAAGTACTCTGTTTTTGACTTTTAAAATATATGCCTTTCTAGGGAAATTAGATAAGTTATATAAAATTTCGGGGAATGTAAGACATTGAGGAATTAAAGAATAATGAATAGTCTTCTCTCATGTTCTTGACATTTAAAAGATGACTATTTCTTATTGACTGTTGTTTGTCTAGTGATGATAATAACTTAGTTTGTGTTTATGTTCACTTCTGACTAAATTCTCATTTATTTCAATAGTGCACAGATAAACTTGAACGAGATCGGTTGATCCTCTTCCTTAACAAGTTGATCCTTAATAAGGTACAGTATTTTTGCTTAAGTGTACAGTTATTTGGAAATAAATCACACGAATATATAACAAAAAGATAAATTATTACAGTTTGAGCTAATTATCCAGACATGATTCTTTTCTTATCTTCTCCTTTTAGATCAGAAATCTCTTTGTGCTATCAACTTCTGGAGTGAAAATTTTTTGCCAAATATTCTCCGTACATTCTGTCCTACTGTTACAGATACTGAGTAAATTAATGATAATAAAATTCTGAATGAAGAATAATGAGAGATGAAATCCAATAGCTGATTTTTCTCTAGGGACTCTGTAGGATTGGACTTGAAGTAAAATAAATGTTTGACATAAAATGGAAGGTTTCTTATTTATTCAGTGTACATTTTGATGATAAAGTAATTTTGAAGACAAGCTCCAGAGGCACTTTAGCTCTTCACATTTTTTTTTTAAGATTTTATTTATTTATTTATTTGTCAGAGAGAGAGAGAAAGAGCAAGCACGTGAGCACATGCGCACAGCAGGCAGTGTGGCAGGCAGAGGTGGAGAGAGAAGCAGGCTTCCTGCCAAGCAAGGAGCCCGATGCGGGACTCGATCCCAGGACCCTGAGATTAAGACCTGAGCCGAAAGCAGTGGCTTAACCGACTGAGCCACCCAGGCGTCCCCACATTTTCTTTTTTAAGACATTTTAGGGAGCTCAGTTGGTTAAGCATCTGACTCTTATTCCCACAAGATTTTATTTATTTATTTGATAGAGATTGATAGAGTGAGAAGGAACATAAGTATGGGGGAGCTGAGAGAGAGAAACTGGCTCCGTGTTGAGCAGGGAGCCTGATGTGGGGCTGGATCCCAGGACACTGGGATCATGACCTGAGCTGAAGGCAGACGCTAAATGACTGAGCCACCCAGGTGCCCCTAAGCTTCTGACTCTTAGTTTCAGATCAGGTCTTGATCTTAGGGTGGTGAGATTGAGCCCCACTGTGTGGAGTCTGCTTGGGACTCTCTCCCCCTTCTCTGCCCCTCTCACATATCCTCTCTCTCTCTCAAATAAATAAATCTTTTTTTTTTTTAAGGAAAATTTCATTTGTTTTTAAGATTTTACTTATTTATTTGAGAGAGAGTTCAGGCAGTGGGGGAGGGCAGAGAGAGAGGGACAAGTAGATTCCCTGCTGATGAGATCATGACCTGAGCCTAAGGCACTTAATTGACTGAGCCACCCAGGCACTAAATCTTTAAAAAAAAAAAAAAAAAAAAAAAGACATTTTAATAGGTTAATATTGGTTTCTAACAAGAATTCATAGTTGTAAATGTAGCATTAACTCACAATTATATGATGTTGCAGTGAAATCTGAGCAAGTCTTTTATTTCTAAAATTCATGATATTCTCACTTGCTTAGTTTTATTCTCACTTTTAGAAAATAGTGCACATTTTAAAATGAAGTATAATTAATAAGTTTTATGAAAATTTAAATTATAATCTCTTCCGAACTTCTAAGAAATTGCCAGTTTTTATCTTAAGTTTATAAGAACTGGAACATTAAAAGGTTTTTCAATATACTAGATTTTATTTCTGATTATATAATAATCTGGCTATTAACAAAAAAAATCTAGGAAAATGCTGGATAATTCGAGAACCACAGAATTTATCGTGGGTGTTGCTCCTGCCAGGCTTTGTTTATTTTTATTTTTATTTGCTGAGAATATGTTTAAGTAAAAATTCTTTATGCTGTTTCTTTGCTTTGGCCTTTTCACATTTATCTAAATTCATGTTTGTTGAACACATAATCCTGAAAACACTTAAGTAATATCAGTTGTATGTCAGCTTTTCCAAAGAGATCCTAAATGTTTTCTTCTTTGAGAGTCTTTTTGTAATAGCACCTATTGGAAAGATAAATTTTCAGTTAGGTAAAAGTGTTTTTGCCTTCCAGAGAAATGTTAAAGATCTCATGGATTCAAATGGAATTAGAATCCTTGTGGACTTGCTTACCCTTGCACATCTCCACGTGAGCCGAGCTACAGTACCACTGCAAGTATGTATGCTTATCTAGATTTCACAAAAAGAATCCTAAAAATGGACATGAAAACGTGTCAGTATATGTGGCCCTGAATGTGGCCAGTAAAAGTTGAAATAACCATAAGAACATTCTCAAATGGACAGTGTTGAAAGTAACTGTATTTCTAATGTGGTTTATTTTGAGGCAATGCAATCTGTAAGATTTAAACTGAATTTGTCAGTTATGTAATTAGAACTTATACCATTGACAGCCACTGAGAATATATTTTGCCTTTAGAAATCTGGAGGCCTTATTGAAACCAGACAGTAAGAGGATAGAGCTCCAGGTCTCTACTGAAAGCTAACTTTCAGTACCTAACGAGTAGAAGAAATCCATACCTAGTTCACTGGTGATTTTTTTTGGTGTTACGTTTTGGTTTTGTTTAATCTCCTGGTTCGAGGAGATGTTCCATGTTAGTTTTTGGCTGAGTTATGTACAAAAGTGCTATTTGAATATTTAGAATATGGCATTTTCTATTATCAGGTATACATAATAGTAATTGTAATGCTTCTGTAGAGTGACAGTATACCCAGTACTATTTTGGAATACATGATATATTAACTCTTTAAATTCCCTGGTGGCCCTCCCATTTTATAGAAAACTGCAGGACAGAGAAGCCAAGTGTATTACCCAGGACCAACCATTAAGGAACAGAGCCAGAGTTAGAACCCAGATTCTAAGCACTTAACCACTTTGCTGTGCCTCTCTATATGAATCTAATCATAAGTAGTAATTATGAGGGTAGTTAAAAACCTGTTTTAATAAAATATACTAACTACATAAAAATTTTATCTTTGGTTCCCATAAACATTGATACATAAAATTATAAGAATTACTGCAGTGAGGGTAGTAGATTGAAAGTGTTTAAAAGCATTAAAAACCTCCCTTTTAGTATTTTAACTCTTCGATCACAGATGATTATTGAAATTTTTGGTTGGAGTTTTCTTCCCTCAAAAGAACTTTAATGTTTTCAGCATTGTGGTTTAAAGTTAATGTTATATTTATTTATATAGCTATTTATAATATTCTTTGCTACTAAAATTTTACTGGCCTGAGAATTTATTAATGACCATAGGGAATGCAGATGTCTTTGAATTTAGTTTAGATTGCCAAGTGAATTTAGGAAACCATTTATTTCAAATGCCTATTAGTAGGGAAATAGCATTTTTGGACTGCTCGGTTGGACATCTAATACTTTACTCTTAAGATAAGGTCACCTGAAATTTAGGTGATTTTTCAAGGGCGTATAAACCTAGAAAGTTAGTACTGTGTTACTTTTTTATGATATCTGCCCCCTTAGATTTCTGCCTTGAAAAATAACTACATCTTTTTAAAACTTAGAGCAATGTAATCGAAGCTGCTCCAGATATGAAAAGAGAGAGTGAAAAGGAATGGTACTTTGGCAATGCAGACAAAGAAAGGAGTGGTCCATATGGATTTCATGAGGTTGGTGTTTTAGAGGAACTTTCTGTGATGGTCTTTGTTCTTCTTAGGCCCTCCTGCTTAGCACACATAGCAAGAGATGTTGAGTATTTTTAAACTATGATTTGAAGTACTGTGATCTGCTTCAGGGGCTCTGCCATGCAATTTCTACATGAAGGATTAACTGGCTTGCAGTTATAAAGAACCACACACGCAGACACAGACACAGTCCTGTCTTCAAACCTTGTTGTTTACAGGCTGTTGTTACAGAGGTAGCACTTAGATTTTTAATGAATTTTAAAGTAATAATAGCAATTGCTACATTAATAATTATAAGATATTATATTATAAATATTAAGGCTTTTCAAACTATAATGCTTCTATATGGAATGAATAGGTAAATTTTAATATGCAGTCTGAAATTCACTGAAAATTTCCAGTGCAATCCAGGGGCAATTTCCATCTTAACATCTGCTGATATTTGTTCTTGCCCTCCCAGGCTCAGTTGGAATTTAGCTGAAGATAGTTTTATAGAGGACCAAGCCTTCTGCTTGTATATATTATTTTACACTCAGCCTACTGTTTTCATTCTTTCCAGTGTTCTTTATGCTCTGCAGGTTGGCAAACTCAATGGTTATTTTCTTACATTAGTAACCTATTTCAGGTTCCTGAAGACTTGTCAACAAAAGTTTGTTACTGGTTTTTGTTTTTTTTTTTTTTTTGTGATAGTGGACTTGGATGTTTATTACCGTCATTCATGTATTTACTACAAAATAGAAGACCTTAGCAAACCTCATTTTGTTTCGTTTGTGTTGGTAGTAATGGTTCCTTCCATTGATTTAGATGCAAGAATTATGGACCAAAGGAATGTTAAATGCAAAAACCAGATGCTGGGCTCAAGGCATGGATGGATGGCGACCACTTCAGGCAATACCTCAGCTTAAATGGTGTCTGTTAGCCAGTGGACAGGCTGTGCTAAATGAAACTGACCTTGCTACCCTTATACTGAACATGTTGATCACAATGTGTGGATATTTTCCAAGCAGGTAAAATATAATTGAACATTTCCATGGTTAACAGTGACTCTGAAATATCTTGTTCTCTCCATTTGTATGGGAGCTTCCTCAGTAGCAACATGGGATAACCCTGGTGATTTAGAGCAAAGATATTCCATTTGTGACCTTGAGGGAATGCTGCTTTGAGTTTTGGACCTTTTGAAACACGCAAATTATTTGCAAAATATATTGAAAAGGTAACTAAAAAGTGGCTTTCTCTGGGAGACTTCAAATAATGTTACCAAATTGAGACTTACTAGCTGCACTCTAGCAACAGTAACAATTGTCACATTCCTGTGAATCAAATATGAACATTTGAAATAAACATACTGCAGTCTACTGCAGTCTGATGTTGAGTGCCACCCGCTCTTTGTCAGGTTAGCCACTCCTAGTATAGAACTTGAGTCTAAACCCACATCTTGGCCCCTATCTTGTCCCACTTGACAAGTGAAGGTGAGAATGTGTTTTTCAATAATAATTGTAACTTTTGCGTGGAACTTTTGATATTTATAGAATATTTGTGTATGTATCATTTTGTTTATTACTCTACTGGAGACATTTTGTGATGGAAGTTACTGAGAAATTATCAGTTTCATAACACTTAAGGCTTTTATGGTGCCAGTTATCTTTAAAATTCAGATCAGAATCAAAAGCATACAGTTAGCATTTAGAAGGAAGGTAACATTAAAATTAAAGCTCTATGTGGAAAATACTGAGAGTAGTTAAGGTTTAAATTTATGTGACAAAGTTTGATACGCCCTTTGGGGGGAAATATCCTCTGACAGTGTGTTGGACAACACCAAGTTTAATCAATTAAATAATAAATAAGAGTCTTTGGCTCTTCTAGGGCACTGTTTTTCAAGGAAATCTTATGGAAGGAAATGAAGTCATATTAAACAGCCAAATAGATTTAAACCAAAATACCTAATCATGTTCCCAGCTGTATGAGAGCTTAGTCTTCATTAACAAAAAAGTAAGGTAACATGCTTCATGCCTAGTAGAATGTCATATCCTCTGCACATACAAATTTTAATAAATATATTAAATGTTGACCTTAGAAAATATTTTCTAGGGATCAAGATAATGCCATCATTCGCCCTTTACCCAGAGTAAAAAGACTGCTGTCAGACAGTGCTTGCCTTCCCCATATTATTCAGGTGAGTTACCTTTCTGTTACCAAATTAGGAACAATATTTTAAGAATCATTCTCCCTTATTCAATTTTGGCATAAGCCCTAGTTTTTGTTTTATTGTAGTGTATTCCACTTATAAAAAACCTAAACCCTGATTTACATTTATTTCACTTAGTCCTAATTGAGTCAATATTCTGAATACACTATGGAAGATTTCTATCTAAGAACCTTAACATAGGAAGCTTCCAGACTCCAGAATTACTCTCAGAAGGTTTTATTTATTATGCATTCTTCAAATCATACCATTGAAGTTAGGACTCCTGGGAAGCACACCAGTAGGCCACAGAAGTGGACATGTGGTCCACTGTGTTCCAAGAAATAATCATAGCAGTCTTGCCAGCTTGCCTTAGAGTTTTACTCTTTTCAGTTAAATGTTTTCATGGATAACAACCAGTCCAACGCATTGAGTTGGAATTACATAGGATATACTAAAGTATTTTTTCTCCTTTTTTTCCCCTTATTATTCCGCTTTTTAGAATTATGCTATTCAGATTCACATTAAATCCAAGTAAGTCAGGTCCCAGAGATTTTAGGTCAGTGTTTCCCTCCTATCTGTTAAATATCCTGTCATTAAATCTCTTTATTTATTTATTTTTAAAGATTTTATTTATTTGAGAGAGCATGAGCAAGGGGAGAGGCAGAGAGCAGGGAGCCCAATGTGGGACTTGATCCCAGGACTCTGAGATCATGACCTGAGCTGAAGGTAGACGCTTAACTGACTGAGCCACCCAGGCACCCCTAAATCTCATTTTTTGTATTCACCACGCATGATGTGACTTTGAAGTATATGGCAGTAACTTTTGCTATTTGTACACATCAGTTGTACATTGGTGTGAGAAGGGAGAGAATTACTTAGTTTGTATATTTTTACATTCATAGATATGCAAATGCCTGTGTAAGTCACTGATAATGAAAATTGTCCTCTGAAATAAAACAGTGACAGTGCCCTATTTAACTCCCCCCCCCCCCCCCCCACCTCTGCAACTTCTGTCATTTAAGTGTATCAACATTTCAAAATATGCTTTTCTGTTATGGACCTTTTTGTTTCACTGCTTAAATGAAAGAGTGCTATAATTACTGTTTCTTGGAACCCACCACCCATTCCGGTCTGGAGCATTATACGGCTGTGTATGTGGGGTGGTACAAGAGAAGGATTTGTTTTCTATTCTGGGCATGTAGGTAAAGGCCTTCCTCTTCCAAGTATAAGACTTAGGAAGCTGGAAAGAAAGAGGTAAATGCAAACACTGTTGATTTTCAGGCCAGGAAAGAATGACTAAAAAAACCTAAGAGATACGGTTGGGGTAACATGAAGCTTTGGAGGGAAAGAGTCCATCTTTTATTTATTTATTTTTTTTTAAAGAGTTTATTTATTTGTATGAGAGAGAGAATGAGTCTAAGTAGGGGGAGTAGCAGGCAGAGGGAAAAGTTGTTTCCCGGCTGAGCAGGGAGCCTTATGTGGGGCTCAGTCCCAGGACTCTGGGATCATGACCTGAGCTGAAGGCAGAGGCTAAACCCACTGAGCCACCCAGGCGCCCAGCCTATCTGTTCTTAATAGTATATACTGCCTATATCTTTTATGCTGAGTTCAAAAAATGTTTTTTAGAAGCCCTTTTTGTTTTTCCTCAATTTCCCACATTCTGGGAGATTGTACTCTTGCTAAACACAGGCAGCTATAGTAGTTTTTAGGAACATGCTATTTACATTGGTTGGTACAAATTTCTGTACTTATTTGACTTTAAGAGCAATCACTGGCTTGACCTTTTTGGTAACATCTTCAGAATTTTTAGAGAGTATCTGAGTGCATGTCCTAGGTTTTCTGGTATAGTCAGTTTCAAATATTCTGAGTTTGTGCCTCCTAATTCCTGTATTTTTTAAAAAATGATAACAAGTCTTGAACTACAACTGCTATTAAACTAGGGAAAATCCTGTGCTACCGTATCTCAGTTTTTCCTTTATAAAATATGGCATAGTACTAAACACTCAATCTAAATAACTCATTGAAAAGGTAAAGACACCAAAACACAGAGAAATCCAAATTATTTACTTAAAGACATATAGCAGTTCAGTCTTAGAACAGAGTCTACAACTTTGACCTCCTAATATGAGCCAGAATTTACTCGTTATGCAATTTTTTACTGGTAGAATTTGACCCAATGTTGGGGATTCTTGTAAAGTGTTTATAGAAAATTGAGATGCTACCTATATTAAGATAAAACTTACCACATATCTTTGTCAAGTGTTTATTCATAGCAACTCTGTATGATTTTTTAATAGCCTGGATTCATTATGGTGGTCCCAGGTACTCTCTTCAGTACTCTTAGCTCAAATTTCTAGAGACCTCCTCTCTTGGTACTTTCTGGCAGTGGAAGTACTACTGATACTCGGTTACCTGTTTGCCCTCTACCTGCACTTGGACATCTATTTTTCAGTGCTGTTAGTGTGCACTGATAGTTCTCTGCTCCTTGAGTTCTCAAGTAGTCTTCAGGGAATGCTTCATGTTCTGAAACTAACCCAAAGCATAGCTACTTTTCCTTTTTATTTTGTCATTAACAAAGAAGTCCACTCTGAAAGAATCCTGCATAAGAAACAGTTTTTTGTTTTTGTTTTTTTTTTTTTTAATTTTATTTATTTATTTGACAGAGAGAGATCACAAGTAGACAGAGAGGCAGGCAGAGAGAGAGAGAGAGAGAGGGAAGCAGGTTCCCTGCCGAGCAGAGAGCCCGATGCGGGACTCGATCCCAGGACCCTGAGATCATGACCTGAGCCGAAGGCAGCGGCTTAACCCACTGAGCCACCCAGGCGCCCCAAGAAACAGTTTTATCTGTAATGATAACATAGCTTCCCATGTCTTTGGGCCTTTTCTGAATAAGTTTTAATCAGTTCTCAATGTTTTACTGTCTGTACATTAAGTTGTAAAATGAACTAATTTTCAAATCTATTGAGTCTGGTAGACAGAGTTACTAAATCCCACAGTTTTTATTTTATAACTCACAGAAAGGAAACTATAACTTCAGCACATGAAATACATACTCCTAAAGTAAATGATGTTATTGCAAGTTTTTTTTAATAATCCAGTAACAAAAACAATTTATTTTTTTTAGCTACTGCTGACCTTTGACCCTATCCTTGTTGAGAAGGTTGCGATTTTGTTACACCATATCATGCAAGATAACCCACAGTTACCTCGTCTTTATCTTAGTGGAGTATTTTTCTTTATCATGATGTATACAGGTTCCAATGTGCTTCCTATTGCTCGGTAAGAACTTTAAAGGTAATCTTAAAGTTATTTGAAATGTAGAGGGATAGATTTTTTAAATTGATTATTTTTGTGAGTACATCATTGCTTTTGTTAAGTTTTTCATTATAAAAGCTGTTTAACTATATGTCTGAAAATTTGGCAGTTAGAGTGAGTAAAAAAATAACTCAGAATTATGCCACTTTACCACGAAGTGGTAAGAAGAATTTGTCAACATCTTTTATAATACATAACAATTCCATTAATATGTGTTTAATATAACTCTACTCATACTACACATACAGTTTTACATTTTGATTTTTCTTCAAATTGGGTGATTTTTCATATTACTACATAATCTTACTATGACTGTAATTTAAAAATCTTCCTAATTCATTTAATTTTTTTCCTTAATTAGAAATTAAACAATTTAGGAATATGTATTTTGCGGCTTTTATTTATCTATAAAAAAATCTGATCTTTAGGAAGCTAAGGTTACTTAATTTAAATCAGTTCCTATGTCTGACAGGTCATTTTTTTCCCCTAGATTTTTGAAGTATACGCATACCAAACAGGCTTTCAAGTCAGAGGAGGTAAGCCAGATTAATCCTCTGAATATATAACTTAACGCTGGATAAGCTATCTTGGCACTTAAGTTCCCCTAGCTGTGTATGTTTACTAGAATGTAAGCACTTGAGGGCAGGTACTGTTTTACTCATTTTTCATATTCCTTGTGTTACCTTGTACATAGAAAGTCGTAAGGTAATTTTTTTAATGAAAATAAATGTTGCCCATTAGACTTAACATTGAAATTTTAGATGTGAATTATAACTTGACACTATGACTATAACTTTTTCCCTTTGTGTGAAATTTAGATTAATAATTTTCATAAATACTTGAGTGTATAACTGAATCTCATATAATCAGCTAAAATTTAGTTAAGACATCAGTCTTCTTTTTGTTCAGATCACAAGGTGGCAGAAGTGCCAGGTTTCTTTTTTGAACCTGCTTAATTTTTAGGGTGCTCTCAAGTGTCCTTCCATTTTACTGGGGAAGAAAAATAGGAATCCAAAAAAGATAAGACTCATCCAGATAGCTTTTGCAACCTGAAACCTTATCTTTATTGTCAAAACATAACTAAAAGATGTTTCAAATTTTGTTAGGGTTTTCATGGAGCATTGATTTTCAGATCTTATTGAGAGCATAAGAATAAACCAAAACCAGACCACTGTTGAGGAGACTAATCAAGGAATGTTTATGCCACTTTAACAGTGGATACTAGTTCAAACTGCATGTTTTCTAGAGAAGCCAGTGAGGCCCTGGAAATAATCTGTCTAATGCTATTAAAGAGATGGCCATGGCAATATAATTTCCACAGTTTTATACAAATAGAAAATGAGAATATTAAGGAAGTTTTTTAAAAAATTGCTTCTAATGCTATCATTAGGCATTCTTGAGCGTTTTTTTCCCTTTTTTTTCCTGTGCAGTTAATGCATATGTAATCTTTTTTCCAAATTTTTATAACATGAGAAATGATACATCATTTCACCTAACAATATTTTGAATAAACTGTGTGACAAAACTCTGGGTGCAGGAATTACCAAATCATAGTAGTATAAAGAACAAAGCAAGCATTTTTTCATCCTAAAATTTAACGGATAGTGAATTTATGACTTTTATTAGCAAAAAGCCTGGAAGTATTCATCATCTAATTTGTCCTGCCACTAGGTGGTAAAACTATGTCTGGGTTTTCTTTGTCTTTGTCAGATCCTAGAGAAATAAAACATTATCAATTTGCCTAGAAGGAGAAAAGAAAATTATTTCTAGTCCTTAGGATTTTATTTCTATCAGGTAAAGAAATGAGTTTTAAAATTTAGTATGGTAAAGTATGGTCATTATTCTGATTACATTTGGCCAGCCAGAGAATATGAAGTTCTTAAAATAGCTAATTATAATTACTTTGAGTAGATATTCTCCATCTAAGTAGCCATACTTCATGAGGACAGACTTTTTAAGATGCTGATTTTCTGGACTGACTTGTTTTTGAAAACAGAAGCAGGTGAAAATTGTAACCAGCAGCATAACACAGAATGGATGTAAATCTTCAGTGAGATCTTCTCCTTGTGGTTTCCCTTCCTGTATAACTAAGCCAGTTGTCCCAAGTAACGTTGGCAGCACCTGACACCTGACTGCTGGAGGCCCAGCAAATGTTAATCCTATCTTGGATTTGGCTCATGCCAAATCCAGTTAATACCAGACATCTTCCCCTTCACATTTTGCCATGTTTTCATCTTAATTTCCAAAGCATAAAAGCAGTTTGTTCCAGTTGTTTTCTTAAAATGTTCTCTAACCTTAATTCATTTATTAGAAAATTGAAAGATAACTTTAGTGTTTCTATGTCTTGTTTTGTTTTAAAGACAAAAGGACAAGATATTTTTCAGAGAAGTATACTTGGGCACATCCTTCCAGAAGCAATGGTTTGTTACTTAGAAAATTATGAGCCTGAAAAGTTTTCTGAGATTTTTCTAGGAGAATTTGATACTCCAGAAGCAATCTGGAGCAGTGAAATGAGGTAAATAGCCCATTGACTGCATTTTATACTCAGAATCTGTGCATCTTGCCATCTGGTTTGACTTCTGTTAAAAGAACTGTTTTAACTAGCTGCATGATCTCAGCTACAGTAGTCATTCGTGCCAAGTCGGTGATGAGTTTGATAAGACTGGGCTGTACGCTTTTTTCTATTCTAACATGATTTGACAAAGTTACTGTTACCTTAATAGAGCTTTATATAAGGGCAGAGCCTGTTAACCACTGGTGATTCTTAAACCAGTTTATAGAACTGGTAGAATTTTAGGCAGTATGTATGAGGAATATATGGAGATAAAATCAAGACATGCCTCCTTGGTATTTGGAAATAGAATTGTACTCCACTAATTAAAAACTATGCCTATGTCGAATGGATCGCACCAAAGATAACCCCAAATCATAGAATGAAGCCCCCTAGTCAGCTTATTTTGACCTTAATGTGGAAGTTAGCATTTCTAAAGAATGTCCTTTAAGAGGAAAAGAAAAAGTAGAGGCACAGAAGCAGTTGTCAGCATCCAGACAGGCTCTGGAAAAGAGTTTACACTTCATAGATTAAATGTCAGGGCCACTCAGTCCTCTTAGCTAGATGGCAGTTGATCTTCTGAGTCAGTTATGCACTCCCTTGGCTAACTTCACACTCACAGTGCCACTTGCTCTTTATCATTTGGCTTAGGTTGACCCGTGGACTTGGCATGTGCTAGGCACCAACTTGAATATGTTCTGTATGACAGTCCTGTTTTTCACTGGGTACAAATGTATAGGAATATGGAAAGTCTTAACAACAGTTTTTCTATCTAATATTTTTCTCCTCTGATTGGTTAATATGAGTCCCTGTCTAAAAGATACAGCTGTCTGTGTACTAATTACATCACGTTTTTGCTGAACTGAGGGTCAGAGCCCAGATTGTTAACTAAAATAAATACCATGTAGTGGGTTTCTTTGGGGTGCTGGGAAACAGTCCTCTGGTTATGCCCTCATGCGTTGTATGAGGTATGCAGATGCCATACCATTTGACCTTCTAATGACTGATTTTTGAAAGGACTGGGAATATCAGCCTTTTGTTCTATAGTTGTGTTTATAGATAAATACTACAAATAAGTTTATATTGATTGAGGATTTTTACACAATAACTTTAGAATGCCCTCAGTAACATATTTTATAAACACTTAATTTTAGGCCAATAATTGAATTATTCTAAAGAAGATCCATGTTGTTATCGTACGTGATTACCTGTCTTAACCTTTTTTTTTTTCCCCCACTGAAATAATCCCTTATAATGCTTGGAGATTTTTGTAATTGCAGGCGCCTCATGATAGAGAAGATTGCTGCCCATCTTGCTGATTTCACACCACGTCTTCAGAGTAACACAAGAGCACTTTATCAGTATTGTCCCATCCCAGTAATCAACTATCCACAACTAGAAAATGAACTATTTTGTAATATTTATTACCTCAAACAACTTTGTGATACACTCCGATTTCCTGATTGGCCCATTAAAGATCCAGTAAGTCAGTAGATTATTTTGTGCCTTCTCAAACTGTAAAAATAGCTTCTAATCACTTCTGGATATTTCTTCCTCCTCTGATAAGGATTATAGCTTCCTTAAGTGTTCCCCCTTCCATAAGCACTATGCAACTCTGAGTGTAGTTTAATATATTTGGGTAAATCTCAAACTGAAAGATAACTTTTTGAGAAATTATTAAGAACTTTACAATCTTTATCTTTTTGACAAATATAAACATAATTTCACTTATATAAATAATCATATACTGTAATGGCTTGGTGGAAACTTGTCTTTATAGCATACTGAGTAAGCTCACAGATATTAGAGTTAGGCAGTCTGGGATTGAGTCTCAGTTGGGCCATTAATAGGTCTGTTTAACATTGCTTGATTCCTCTAGGCCTCAGTTACGGTAATAGTACTACTATTACTAATAGCAACTATCTCATGTGGTTGGGCAAATTGAGAACTCATATTAAAAAATAGCATAATTCCTGGCACACATAGGAGGTTCTAAGTGAGACCTGCTGATTTATACAGCACTGCCCTTAGGAACTCTCCAACTTGAGCCCCTGAATATCTACTGGAAGCCTGGAATGAAGCCTGGGTGCCCATGTTGGTTTGTTACTGCAGCAGAGGTTATGCCATCATCCTTACCAACAAAAGATCTCAGAAAAGTTCTGTTTATACCAGTAGACACTGCCTCTTTACAGTACTGTGACCAGATGAAGACGGGTGTCTCTGCCACTTGGTCTGGATTCAGCATGAAGTAATAGAGGAGTATGGGTTTTTTAGTGAGACCTAGGTTTGAATCCAGTTCCATCACTTCCTAAGTGAGAAACATTGAGCTATAGCTCAGAATCTGAATGGTTTTTGAACGTATTATTGAAATTTTATAAAAGAATTAAGTCTGCTACAGTCTGTAAAGCACCTAGCTCCTTGGCATAGAGACATGCATAAATGCTAGCTTTCTTCTTCTGACCTGCTACCCAGACTCCCTTGTTTTTACTATCCCTTAGATTTGTTTGAATGCCAGCTTATGGGGAATTACATGAGATCACCTGGAGAAGCATGCCACCATAGACTGCTTTCTTTCTTACTGCAGTGTATCATCTACTAGTTTCAAATTTTTCTGTACTTCCTGAACGTTTAACAATTAAAAATAAAGACCTAAAAATTGGCAGAGAATAAATATTTCACATAAGAGGGTTGTCTGGGTCGCTCAGTCGGTAAAGTGTCCAACTCTTGATTTTGGCTCAGGTCATGATCTCAGGGTTGTGGGATCAAGCCCTGCATCAGGCTCTGTGCTAGTCGTGGATCTGGCTTAAGATTCCCTCTCTCCTTCTGCCTCTCCACCCCCTCTAAAAAAAATCGCATAAGATAAAGAGAGGGATGTAGCCCTATAGCAGATACCTTGCTCTCTGTTTAGCAGTGCCAAGAAGGTGATTTTGATTATTTGTAGTTCAATAATTGTAATAATTGGATAGCCTAGAAATGTCAGTTTAAATATATATATAGCACAAGAATTCTGTAACTTAAAAGTTACATTCAGAAATAGTTTAACTTTAAGAGATACAAATTTTAATCCTCTGTCTTTAAGGTTAAGCTTCTAAAAGATACACTTGATGCCTGGAAGAAGGAAGTAGAAAAGAAGCCACCTACAATGTCAATAGATGATGCTTATGAAGTGCTTAATCTCCCTCAAGGACAGGGGCCGTGAGTTATTTTCAGTATTTCAGTAGTAACTTTCTGCCTTGTCTTAGGATATTAGTATCAAAGATGAAATTCTTAAACCAACAACTTCTAAATTTTTTTGCTTATTTGGTATATACACCTATGGGAATAGCCATATGGAACTGTATCCATGTGATTACCATTTACTGCACATTTATTAGCAGAATTAACACTTCTCTGTCCTTGCTGGTAAGCCTTCGCTGTCTATTAATTGAAGTAATGGTTGCAAAACACCTGGCACTATACCTGACACATGGTGGATACTCAGATATTCATCTTCGCCTTTCCTCTTACAGTTCGTGTTATACATGAGAAAGAGACTTGGTAACAGTATGTTTAGGTCACTAAGTGACAGATGTGTAAGAATGCAGGTTTACTTCACTAATTTATTAGAGATGATTTTGTAGTAGAATAGATAATATGAGAGAAAAATGGTTTATAGGACATTTTCTCAAGTATAGACTGAATTTGTGTATTTTTGACAAGGCTGATAGTTAAAATTACTTAATATTACAGAGTTTGAAGTGTCATTCTGAAAAATTGGTTTGAAAAAAACATACTTTAGTTTTTCAAATATGGTTTTGTAATTTGAAGTGATTGATAACTTTCCATAGGGAACATTGAGTTTTTATATTTTAGATATAAAGTTAATATAAAGAATATTCTTTCTTGACTCTTGCTGGGTTTAATTTGATGCCTAATTTATGATCATATACAATAAAAGTAAGGTTCTTACAGTATTGTTTTAAATAATATAAAATTTTTTCTTGCACCTTACTCTGTTAAAAAAAATAATTTTGTTGTTTAACAGGCATGATGAGAGCAAGATTAGAAAAGCTTACTTCAGACTTGCTCAAAAGTACCACCCTGATAAGAATCCAGAAGGGAGGGTATGTACTGCCTTTGGAGTTAGGACTTTCGGATTGACTTTCTTTGGCTCTATTATTATGGTAGATGGATAAAAGAGACACTTACTCCCTCTGCTCGTATCTGCCTCATAATACAATGCCCAGTGTATGTTAAATTAACTTTTAGCCCACATGCTCATGGTTTCTGCATGAATGGTCCTCCCTCAGTTTACCAAAAGGACTGCCCTTGTGACTCATAACTTCTGGATATTTTCTCCCATCTGAGAATTAACGCTAATGGACAGTTGTATAAATAATTGAACATCAGGAGTGTGGATGAACTTAATTCATTTGTAGATGATGTTATTGCCATACGAATTGCTCTGGGTACTTTTTTTTTTCTAATGACACCTGAAAAAGTAGAAAATTTGGATCAGACTTGAAGTTAACAGGTGTCAGCGTTTCCTGATCCTGCCTCTTCCAGCTTCTTACTAAAATACCAAGAAGGATTCATAAAAGATGAAATCACACAGTAACTTCTGTAACTAAGACTGGTAGTTTATTGCTAGAAACTTGTAGTAATTTTCACTGATTTCAAGGTTAATAACTTTTTTTATTAGAGATAGTATTCCTAATTGGGAAGACTTGGTATTGAAATGATAATGCTTTTATATATTTGAGACTTTTTAATCAAAAACTAGGAATTTTTTGAGAAATGGGTAGCAATGCAGATTCATCTGGGAGAGAAAACAATCAAAGTAGGAAGAAATTTTTGAAATCAGTGTTAAATTTCTAGACTTAACCAACCAGATGTTAAAATACTCTATAAAGCTATAATAATAAAACAATATGACCTTGACACAAGAATCAACATGTAGATCAAGGAACATAATACAGTGTTAAGAGAATGGATTTAGGAGTCAGACCTGAGTGTAAGTCTTAGCCCATCACCAGTTGGCTTTGTGCTCTTAGACAAGTTATTTAACATTATCTAAAAAATGAGGATATAACTGTACACACCTCATGTGGCTGTTTGGAGGCTTTAATGAGATAATGTTTGTAAAGCATATTCAGTACAATGCCTGCTATAGTACTCATTAAATAGTATCTCTTCTATTATAACTGTCTTTATAATAGCTTAGAAACTGTCTTTAGTGTGTATGAATTCAATGTGGGTATAAACCCAGTGAAGAATTTTTTTAGTAATGGTATTAAGATCAATCAAAAGCTATTTGGGGGTGGGGGAGAGAGAAAATTTCACCTTCCAAGTATACCAGCTAGATTACAATTGGAATGAGTTCCTTAATGTAAAAAAACCAAAATAATAACTAAAGAAGTTGCTGGTAAAATACAGACCAGCTGTGTTCTGTTGAAGTTGTGGTTTGAGATGTTCCAAACTAAAAGTTAATTATCTTTGGTCATATTACAGGATATGTTTGAAAAAGTAAATAAAGCATATGAATTTTTATGTACCAAATCAGCAAAAATAGTGGATGGACCAGATCCAGAGAATATAATTTTAATTCTGAAAACACAGAGCATCCTCTTCAACCGTCATAAGGAAGGTAAGGCATATGTTAATCTCAAATTTTAGTTTACCTTCCATTTAACTCTACAAGGTTACTTGTTTCTATAGCATATTTCAATAGATTTAGAGTTATTATTGCAAAAGATTCTTAGAATTGCATTTCACATATAGTAAAAGAGTAGTTTTCTGTCAGAAGGCCCAAAATGTTGTTTGTATTATACTTTCTACTTCCTGCCTATGTTTTTCAATACTTTACATTTCCAGCAAATTTTCATTTTTCTTTCCTGAAGGACATTTGTGTTCTGTGGAGGTACTTGGGTAGTTTTTTGTGTTTAGCCATTAAGCAGCAAACATTAAAGGAGATCTGTAATGGATCTGGAATTTAAGGATCATTTCATGTTGTTCTTAAATCACAAATCACATGTAAAAGACTGCGCCTGTTAAAACTTTTTAAAAGCTTCTAAAGGCTGGTCTGGTCTTTCAAACGCAACAGAAACTTCAGATGATCATATGCTTTTCTCATACTTCTCATTTCCTCTGGTAGCTCTCAAAACTTTCTGATCCTGGGGCCCCAGGTGACTCAGTTAAGGGTCTGCCTTCAACTCAGGTCATGATCCCAGAGCCCTGGGATCAAGCCCTGCATGGGGCTCCCTGCCCAGTGGGGAACCTGCTTCTCCTTCTCCTTCTGCCACTGCCCTTGCTCACGTGCTCTGTCTCTCTCTCAGTCAAATAAATCAAAAAATTAAAAAAAAAAAACAACAACCCTCTCTGATCCTGTGGGACAGTTTGAAAAACACTGTTTTAGAAGAAATAGGTATGATTTCAGCATACAGGGTTATTGGGAATTTCCGGCATGTTTGCAGGGTCATTTGCAATAACAATAGCGCCTACAAAGCCAGGAGTATGTTGTAAACGTTAAAGGCTTTGTTAGAGATGGGAAGTTAGGTTCAAAACAGCAGGTATCCTTTGGCTTGGGAAATGAATGGCTTGAAGTGCCCTGTGGGAGACCCATTTGCTCTGTAGGATGATGTTAGGAGAAAAGGAAGGGAGGACAGTGGGGATTTGACATAAGCAGGACTGTTGGGTAATTAAAGACAAGTGGGCTTGCAGTTTTACTATTGGAGGGGACAGCATGGGGATCTAGCAATTTGAGAGCAGTGGTTAATTGATTCACTTTTGCATGAGTTGAACAGAACACATTTAGGTATATCACATTTACCACTAAAAAAATGAGTTTAAAGAAGTCATTTTCAAACCATTGGTTGTGTTTTAATGGCTAACAGCTATATAAGAGTGGTAGTTGTGGCTTACCATTGGTTTGTTATCAAGGTCATAAAGTTTTTTCAGGCTGTGTATCCCACTTACCCAAAGGGGATTTATAGCTAATTAATTCTGGTGTGGGATCCTGATTTGTCTGTGCTGTGATCAAGTGAAAAGTTACAAAGATCCCATGGACAACATAGAAAGTAGATATTTTGTGAAGGATCAAAACCACTACATACTTAAGTTCAGTAAATTTATCAGAAAATACTCTATTTTTGGTGGAAGCATTTTGGAGAAATGAGCCAAACAAGTGTGCTAGAAAAAGAAAGATCCAAGAGATTTATACCATTTTAATTTCTTTTTATGAACTAGAATTAGGAGACATTTAAAATGTCAAATATTTTATCATTTTCTTTAAGGGAACATAATTAAAAATAGTTAACTTAAAACCATAAGTCAGTTTTTGTTTTGTTTGCCATTTTTCCAACACTAACCATTGATTATTTCAGATTTACAGCCTTATAAATATGCAGGATACCCCATGCTAATTAGGACTATAACAATGGAAACTTCAGATGACCTCCTTTTCTCAAAAGAATCACCACTGTTGCCTGCTGCTACAGAGCTGGCTTTCCATACTGTCAACTGCTCAGCCCTCAATGCTGAAGAGCTCAGAAGGGAGAATGGAATTGAGGTAATGTGGAATGTCCTCTGTGCTTCACTTCAAGCTCGTTCAGGCACATTGTATGACTTTTGGCAATAGAGAATTCACCAAGTATAAGTAAAATTCATATAATTTCTTAATTTTAATTTATTCCAGCAAATAACATGCTATAGTCTCCATATTCTAGTGTCAGAATTAAAAATAGAATGGAGCCTTATTTCATAATATGAATGGGATAGTATTGGATTCAAGATTGGTAAACTTGCAGCTTACAAACTAGCTTATTGGGAATGTTTAAAAAGAAACTTATGGTAATCCTTTGTTTATTTAACAAATGTTAAGCAAAACACCTTTATTTACCAAGTATCTAACATGAAAAGATTTTTAATATTTTATTCCTATAAGAAAAGGCTTTTCTGGCTTCAAGTCCAAATGTAGAATTAATGGCTGATCTTCTCTTTTTCCAGGTGTTACAGGAGGCGTTTAGTCGCTGTGTGGCTGTCTTGAATCGTTCTAGTAAACCAAGTGACATGTCAGTACAGGTGAGGCTAACATGTATGGTTCTAAGAAAGTTATACTTGACTAGTGGTAGTTCAGACTTGAACATCTATGAGGATCACTTGGAGGGCTCATGAAAATGTGGTTGGCTAACCTCCACTTGCCCTGCTGCCCACTGTTTTGATTCAGTGGTTCTGGGGTGGAGGACTGAGAATACGCTTCTCTAACAAATTCCCAAGTGATGCTGATGCTGTTGGTCTCTACATCATGCTTTAAGAAGTACTGCAGTAAATTACTTGTGATCTAGTGGCTTAATTTTTTTTTTCTTAGAGAATAATATAATGAAGCTTTCTATCTCCATCACCCAGTTTCACACATTTGTCATTTTGCCATTCTTGTGTCCTTTATCATCTGCCCCCTTCCCTAACTTTCTTGTTTACCTCTGTCCATCATCCCTTGTACTTTTTTCCTAGTTGTGTTGAGAAATAATTGGCATGCATCATTGTATAAATTTAGGGCATATAGCTTGATGTTTTGATTTATATATATTGTGAAAAGATTACCACAGGTTCAACTAACATTCATTGTCTTATACAGATTCAATAATCCACCCCTATTGTAGTTTTTATTTTTTTTTTTTAAGGTTTATTTATTTATTTGACAGAGCACAAACAGGGGGAGCGGCAAGGAGAGGGAGAAGCAGGCTTTCCACTGAGCAGGGGGCCCAATGCAGGGCTTGATCCCAAGACCCTGGGATCATGACCTGAGCAGAAGGCAAGCACTTAACTGACTGAGGCGCCCAGGTGCTCCCCCCACTGCTACAGTGTTTTGATTGGTTTATTTTCTTTCTGTTTATAATTGAATGATAGAAAAATCCATCAGGAATTCATTGAGATTATTGTAGAATGCATCTTTTTATGTGATCCTTTTTTTAATGCCAGTGGATTTTAGGATTTAAAACAATCAAGTTCAAGCTTTTTAGTTTCATCCTGAGAATTGTAATTCTGCAATGTTAATAGGTTGGACAAAAATACCTTAATCCAGAGTTGGCAAACAATTTTTATAAAGGGCCAAAGAGTAAACATTTCAAACTTTCAGGCTATAGATACAGTCTCTGTTGCATATTTTTGTGGTTTTCTTTGCAGCCCTTTAAAGATGTAAAAATCATTCCTTGCTTCCGGCCATGCAAAAATAGGCCACAGTCATTTTGCCCTATGCTGCATGGCCATTGGCTGCCAACCCTGCATCTGTAGGAAATCATAATCATAACCAGGAATACTGGCGATTCAACAGAGATGTTCTCTCTCTTTTTTTTTTTTTTAAAGATTTTATTTATTTATTTGACAGGCAGAGATCACAAGTAGGCAGGGGTGGGGGCATGGTGGGGAGAAGCAGACTCCCCACTGAGCAGAGAGCCTGATGAGAGCTCAGTTCCAGGACCCTGAGATCATGAGCTGAGCCCAAGGCTGAGCCACCCAGGTGCCCCAGAAATGTTTTTTAATTTTGAAGCATCATATGTACTATTAAAACATTATTCATGAATCTTTGCTGATTTTATTTCTGCTGTCTTAAATAAGGAGCTCATGTAACTCTCTTGTTTTGCTCTGTTTTGTTGTGTGCAGGTGTGTGGACACATAAGCAAATGCTATAGCGTGGCCGCTCAGTTTGAAGAATGCCGAGAAAAGATCACAGAAATGCCTGGCATCATCAAGGATCTCTGTCGGGTGCTATATTTTGGCAAGGTACAGCTCATTTTTAATGCTTTCTGGATGCAGTAAGCAATGGGTGTTCTTGTCAAGTAGCCAGTTCCCAATTTATAAATCAGCTGTTTTTCCCAAAATCATTTTTATGTGCATTATTTGGATCTCTAAAATCATTTTTCACAGAGCCTTTGCTGTAAATGGAGGCTTTTGTTCTTAACTGTGATCTATAAGGAATAAAACTAAAGTGATACTTGTATAGCGAAGTGGGTCTCATCTGAACATTTGAAGAGAGGCAGAGAAGAAATGAGAGACTAGAGTAAATAGATGTGGTGCAAGTAAAGGACCATGTGAAACATGAAATAGTCAGTAACTGCCTGGTGAGAAAGGCTCTGTGGAGCTGAGAACTTAGCACTTCCTCCCAATCCAGTCGGGCTGTGGGCAGCTGGCTGGGGTAGATGGAAGTGGTGACTGGGAAGGAGAGAGAGATTTCTTAGATAACCAGAGAGAATGAGTTGTGTTGGAATAGAACAGGATTGGGGTGCTGATCCTGGCCTGAGGTATCTAGAAATAAGGAATCTGATGAAAATCTCTCAACTATATTTACACGATGTCCTTAGAAGTATTTAATAAGAATACAGACTCTGACCTAAGGAAGCAAATCCACAGAACTCTGCTGAAGATACTGCTGATACACTTAGGATCCTAGCGTGTGAGTTGCTGTTAATGCCTTATCACTACTTTTAAAAATTAAAGATAAGAAAAATGGAAAAAACTGTGTTCCCAAGACTTTAAACACTAGCTTCAAAGATAATTCTCTGTCTTGTCACAGGGTCACTTTTAATTTTAGGCTTTAAAGGATATTGGATTCAGATTTAAGTTGGAATTGAAAATCGACTAGGAGGTAAACATCTTGCACAGTAAGATAGCTACCTTGACATAAATTCACAGCCAGTTTCTCTTGGGAGTTTTTTAAACCCTGTAATTTCATTATTCTTTCTTTCTTTGTTTTAAAGATTTTATTTATTTGACAGAGAGAGACAGCGAGAGAGAGAACACAAGCAGGGGGAATGGGAGAAGGAGAAGCAGACCTCCCACAGAGCAAGGAGCCTGATGCGGGACCCTGGGATCATAACCTGAGCAGAACGCAGATGCTTAACAACTGAGCCACCCAGGCGCTGCTAATTTTATTATTCTTATTCTCACAGAGTATTCCGCGGGTTGCTGCTCTTGGAGTAGAATGTGTCAGTTCTTTTGCTGTGGATTTCTGGCTTCAGACACACCTATTTCAGGCTGGGATTTTGTGGCATCTGCTTGGTTATCTGTTTAATTATGACTACACACTAGAAGAGAGTGGCATTCAGAAAAGCGAGGAAACAAACCAGCAGGTAACTTTCACACTGCTCTAATCTTGAATTTGAACCCATACCATAGGTTAATGCGGAATTAATGCAAAGCAGAGTTCCAGCTATTCAGAGCCCCAGACATAAACTGTTTTCTAGATAACTTAAGCTTATTGCTCTTTAAGCCCCAGAACTTTTTATCTTAACTACTTGTGCTAGAAGGATACAATGGTGGGAATTTGCAGTAGCATATACAGAATGTAACAGTCTTTTCTTGATTACTTAGAGTGACCTTTATGATTGCAAAATTATGGTTGTGTAACACAGGGAAATATAACAGTAATATTGGGCTGTTGGGGCTAGCCACCCCTAGATACTTTAGTACTTAACTGATTTTCTTGAATATTTTTTCCTGTCTCTCCTTGTTTAGTCACTGTCATTCATTATTCCTGTCGTTCATGTGTTTCTTTAGCAGGCAAGTCTGCCTGCCTATCCCCTACTCCCCACCCTACGCCCAAATGTGCTTCTTCCAGTTATCTACAAGATACTGTATTGGCTATAAATGAGTATACAGATTCTGATTTCCTTTTGTGTAAATGAAAGAGTAAGCTCTAATGCATAAGCTCTTACATCAGTGTTGGGGACTTGCTTTTGCTCCTTAAATGTGTCCCAAATAGTTTTGTTTTGTTTTTTTTTCCTTATGGTTTTGATTCCATAAAGGTACCATGTTACTTATGTAATATAACAGATCTACTTCAATGTCTTAATTTTTTTTTATAACAGGAAGTAGCCAACAGCCTTGCTAAACTGAGTGTCCGTGCCCTAAGTCGCCTTGGAGGATATCTGCCTGAAGAACAGGCGACCCCAGAAAATCCAACCATAAGAAAAAGTTTAGCTGGCATGCTGACACCCTATGTTGCTAGAAAACTTGCTGTGGTTAGTGCTACAGAGGTATGTTGCTTCAGAATAGCCTGGGTTTTGATGAATGTTCCAAGATCATTTAAATAGTAGAATAACACAACAATGTTGATTGCTCTAGGAAACCTAAAAATTGAGAATGATCATGTTTGTTCTTTCATCCAAGAAATTCAGTTTATTGTGGATTGATCCTGATAATATCAGGTCTGCAAGCCTACTCTTTCTGCAGGGGAAAATTAACTTTGTTTTTTGGCTCTGGAGCCCACCATAATTCTTAGCAGCCTTGTGTCACAAGGGGACAGGAAAAGAGAACAAACTTGGAAATGGTATTTCACAATGGGCAGAGAAGTGGGAGTTAGGAGACTCTGAGTCTATTTATGGCTGTTTCTTTTCTTCCTTTCTTTTTTTTTTTTTTCCCCCTAAGATTTTTATTTATTTATTCGAGAGAATAAATAGGAGAGACAGAGCATGAGTACCGGGTAGGGAGAAGCGGACTCCCCATTGACAGAGCTTGATGCAGGGACCCTAATCATGACCTGAGCTGAAGATAGACGCTTAACCGACTGAGCCACCCAGGCACCCCCATTTTTGGCTGTTTCTTACAGTCTCTAACTTAGACACAGAGTTGAAATCCTAAAAGCTAACACACATACATGCATTCATGACAGAAATCAAGCATTTTTTTTAACAGCTCTGCCAACCTCTTTGGCCTCTTCTGTGAGGATCATTGAGAAACAATCTAAGAATGTGGCATTAAAGAATTAAACTATAAAAATCCATTCATTAGAATACTATGAAGCCCTAAATTGTAAAGGTATGTTTAAAGACATTAAAAGAAGTTTAAAGTATTTTAAGTGAAAAGGCTAAAAATCCCATTTTTGGTATTAAAAAAGTGTATGGATGGATCTGTGCTAATATGGTAACTGTAGTTACCCTTGAATGAAAGAATTCTAGACTTTTTTTATGTTTTCTCTTACGATTATGCAATCCTTTTGTAAGGGAAGAAGTCCTCAGTGTCCCAGATATAAAGTACTCTTAGAATTTTTAAATATTTGTTTTTAATTCAGTCTGACTCTTTTTTTTGGTGTAGGCCATTGCTTTTCAGTGTCCCCTGAGTAAGAGGTGAAGAGCTTTAGATGCTACTCTTAATCTTCATACTTTTTCTGAGTTTTGTGTTCAGCAGCATGATGTATTTTACTGGGGAGACATTCTTTCCAGAAATACTGGCAGGTTGTTGATACACTACGGGGGTGGGGGGGAGCATTTCAGAATCTTGGTCTGAACACCATTTGGATTTTTTAAAATGTTTATTTTAAACCACAATTCTCAAAGTTTTACAATTCTTCTAAGAGTTTTTTTTTTTTTTTAAGATTTTATTTATTTGTCAGAGAGCAAGAACACAAGCATGGGGAGTTGTAGGGAGAGGCAGAGAGAGAAGTAGGCTCCCTGCTGAGCAAGGAGCCTGATGTGGGGCTTGATCCCAGGACTCTGGATCATGACCAAAGCCGAAGGCAGACACTTAACCAACTGAGCCACCCAGGTGTCCTACCTAAGAATGTATTCTTCAGTCATTTTAGTTAACTAATGGTTAACATTTTTAAAACAAGTTAGATGGCTTTGTCTAAGACAAAGGTATTAACCCACTGACTTCCTGCTAGCATAGAGCTTTGTAAATGCAAAATGTACAGAAATTTGTATTAAAACATTTGAAGGAGAGTTAGATGTCTATTCACTTTTAATTGCAGAGGACCAGATAGACAAAGGGAAAGCGCTGTGGATGGCTAAGCAGAAGCTATGCTTTCAGAATTGCTTAATGCAGCCTTGGGTTTGGCTAAGAAAATCGAAAGTGACTCTCTGCCCATAAATTTTGCTTCCCTTCACAGCAGTGTGCTTCAGAAAGATTTCGATTTTGTTTTCAGACATGTTTATATAAAGGTAGTATGGAATGATTCTTTCTAAGCCTATGTTTACTAAGAGTTTATTAAATGTTTCAGCACAAACTATCTCTCATATTTTTCACTGTAACAGAGCAAATGTTAAGGATGTGAAGTCACACAGACTCTAATTTGAATCCCAGTTTTCCCCCACTTAAGGGCTGGTTGTGTGACTTGGGACAAATCATTAGATTGCTCTTAGCTTTGATTTTTCTCAGCTGTAAAATGGATACTATCAACAAACTCGTTAGAACTATTGAGGCCCATTATACTTAAGGCACTTACTACAGGGCTTGGCATGTCATCAGCAGTTTCAGTAAATGCTAACTTGCACTATTTTTTTTCTGTTAAAAAATAGTAATATTCTGTGTCCTAGATTCTGAAGATGCTCAACAGCAACACCGAGAGCCCCTATTTGATATGGAATAATTCTACAAGAGCAGAACTACTTGAGTTTCTTGAATCCCAACAAGAAAACATGATTAAAAAGGTATGTTATTGTTTCATAAACTTCTGGGGTTACTTGGTCTCAAAAAATATTCTCTGGAAACATAATTCAGTACTGACAAGACAGAAACATACTGTTTCTCCATTTGGTGTTAGGCCTACAGGTTTTTGCCACCTAATGGGTGGCCCATGTAAGAACAGCAGTCTTGTACTAAATGATAAATTTGTGTTTGTTGTTGTCCCGTTTACATGTAGCTGTTCCCCTTTTTAACGAATTTTTATCTCCAAAAACACTGTTAGAGTTGTTGTCTTTGGCTTCTTTTCCCAGTACATCAAAGTTGCTTTCTGGTATCAGAATCGAACAGTTTCTCCTGTCTTGCCACCTTCTGGTGGAGAATCTATGAAGCTGTGAAAAACAAAAAACAACAACAAAATAACCAAGATAGTCCTGTGGCCAAAGATAAGGCCTGCTTAGTCCATACACTGGATGGTTGAGACTTGATGGTTTAGCAGACAGTTACGTTTATGGGCTTAGATTTTATTGAACAATAAAGACCAATGTTATGTCCTGAATTATTCAGGATTTTTTTTTAAACTCATTTCATGATAGAACTCTACAGATCAAAGTTTTGAGAATTGCGGAGCTGGAGAGAACAGGTCTCACATTCTTGTACATCTCTTCATTTGCCAGAAGAAACATAATAGCATCTTCTCTTTGTTTAACACTTTACAGTTTATTGTATACTTTTACATACCATTTCAGTCCAACTTAAATTCTGTGTAATTTCCACCTAAATCTACATTGGTGCTGTTTTTCTGACATTCCTCTTTTCTGTCTTTTTCCTTTTCCTTAAATGGATACGCTTCCCAGTGTGGCAACCTCTGTATTACCATGTCTTCTTTCTTTTTTTTCTTCAGAGACTCTATTTTCTAGCACTTCCATTCAGTGTATTACTTCTCTTTTTTTAATTTATTTTTTTACTATTTTTTAATTTTTTTTTATTTTTTATTAACATATAATGTATTATTAGCCCCAGGGATACAGGTCTGTGAATCACCAGGTTTACACACTTCACAGCACTCACCATAGCACATACCAGTGTATTAATTTTTAAAGGCCAGTCCAGATGTGTTCACTTCTTAGCTCCATCACCCTGGAGCTGACCAGGCCAGATGTCTGCTGAGTGGAGTGAGAAGAACCAAGTGTCATACTAGCTTTATAAACATTAGCTCTAAGACCCCTCGTTGGATGACCTCTGTGATCTTTTGAAATTTTAGAATGAGTTATAATATTAACCTTTGAACTAAAAAATAACTCATGCCTATTCAAGAGTTAATATTATTAGTTGTAAACATTAATACTGCATTGAGTGCTTTGATGTGTGTCCCACCACAGTTTCCCTCTAGAAAAAAAATGGAACTTCCAGGCTATTTATCTGTTAAGTTATTAAATTGACTATGGTTAGATTTATAAATCAGATGATGATCCTCATTTACATCTAACAGTCTGTTTTCTTTTTTAAAAAGGGTGATTGTGACAAAACTTATGGATCAGAATTTGTCTATAGTGATCATGCCAAAGAACTTATTGTAGGGGAGATTTTTGTTAGGGTGTATAATGAAGTCCCTACTTTCCAACTAGAGGTAAGCTCTCTACTTTTCATTTTGTCTGATACCCTCAGTCATTTTTTTTATTGAAAGCTGCTAGTTTATTCACACTAAATAAGTTGAAATAATACATGTTCTTTGCCAAGTGTGTTACACTCACCTGGGTATGTGATGTGGTTACCATAAGTAATTTGTAAACCTCTTTATTTTGCTTGTTGAAGAATTTATTTTGTGGATTCATGAAAATAAATATTCCTTGCCCGACTATTTTTTATATTTTATGCATGATGCTACCTACCTAACTGTGTCATGTGCATATGCCTTTGACTTACTAGTCTCTCCTGGAAGTGCAAGGTCACTTACACATTAACTATATCATGTAGAATATCAGACCACCAGACAGAAGTATTTCTCTGGCCAATTATTAGAGGAAAATAAGAAGATACCAGTGGAAAGCAAAGAAATTTTTTAGAAAATGATTGAGGTCAAACCATGTCATTTCTTTTGATGATCCCTAATCACTTTCAGAAGCAAACGAGGAGCTTTTTTATCTTCTAGTGCTTGGTGGTCATGTATAGGAATTTTTTGTTGTAGTTTTTTCTTTGGAGGGAGTGGCAAGGAAGATTTGGTGGTTGGTTGGTCTATAAGAAGGGAAGAAGTGAGGCTTTGGTTTGTTTTTGTTTTTTGTGTTTTAAAATTTATTTATTTGAGAGAGAGCACAAGCAGAGAGAGTGGCAGGCTCCCCATTGAGCAGACAGCCCAACGCGGGGCTGGATCCCAGGACCCTGGGATCATGACCCAAACCAAAGGCAGATGCTTAACCGACTGAGCCACCCAGGTGTCCCCCTGGGGCTTTGTTTTAAAGTTTGCACTTGGGAAAAAAGGAATCTACTAAACCATAATGTATATTATGTATCACAGAATAATTTGTATAAATAGCTATTAAGCAGAGTGAGTTCATTGATTTGTGAAGTCTCTTTGAAAACTGTCCTTCAAATTTATATTCTAAAAAAATATTTTTTTAAATATAAAAATATAACCAAATTGTGGAAGTTACATACGGTACTATCAGTTACTTTGATTTATAAAAGGAAGAGATACACTAATTCAGAATTTGTATACTAAGGTCCTAATGGGACTCTATCAGATCTCTAATGTATTGGGACAAAAAAAGTTGAGAAATGATTTCTAATGCAACTGGGTTTTACTTCTTCTGCCCCCAAATCCATAAGTGTTCATGTATATGTATAATTTAATCGTTCCATACCCTGAAGTTTTTTGGGAGGAAGGGAGTGGGTGTTGCTGTGGAGTCTCATAGTTATTTCTGAGAGCACACATGTTTGTAAATATTTCTCCACTCGACTTAGGTCCCAAAAGCATTTGCTGCAAGTCTTTTGGATTATATAGGCTCCCAGGCCCAGTACCTCCACACATTCATGGCTATCACACATGCTGCAAAAGTGGAGTCAGAGCAACATGGAGACCGCTTGCCAAGAGTGGAAATGGCTTTGGAAGCTCTGAGAAATGTCATAAAATATAATCCAGGTGTGTGACTGTACCCTTGATCAGTAAGATCCTTACAATAGCAGGGCCCTAAACATTCCAGTTCTTGATTTTATCAGAGAAACTTAAGGAAAACCGTATACTTGGTTATAATGTTATACTTGATATAATGTAACAAGAATTGGCTCATAATATTTTTACCTATAAACAGTCGAGTAGAAGGAGGGGAGATGAAGGCATCATGTTTAGAATTCATATCTCTAGGAGAAAAATTAGTCTCGATGAGTTGAAGAGACAGAATAACTTGATAGTATAAAATTTCATATTGATTACATAAGTTGACATGTAAGTGCTTAAATTAGATCGATTTATTAGGTGATCTGATTTGTCTCTTCTGGTATCTAACCCAATGCTGTGTATAGATGGGCTCTTATATTTTTGAGAAACTACCTGAAGGTTTTGGTGTATAAAAATTGTAATAAAAAAAGTGAGTTTTCATTCTTACACAGGCTTAAGAGGATATTTCCAAAAATGTTACCACTCTTGCCTGACAGCAGGGAGACGCATGAGTGAAAACTTGAAAGCTTCTTCTAATTCTAACTTTGATAACAAATATGGTGCATAAAACCTAAAACAATATAGATTCAGTTTAAGTAACTTGAGGACCCCAAATCCTTTTTGTTAACATTTATCATTAACTCTCAGTTACTCTTTTGCTCTTTTCCATATATATTACAGTGGTATAGTGGTTTGAAAATGAATTTAAAAGCAATCTATTTATAGAATATTTTCAGACTCCTTTAAATTGAGGAGTCTTAGTGAATTATCTTCTGAAGTCTTAAAAAACTACAGATTATACTATATATTCCACTAACATATAGTAAAAGGAAAAATACACTGCACAGAACCTTAATGTTTAATATTTTTATTCAATTAACATAATGATAGTAAGTATATGGGATTGGGGTTTGAGGTGCATAGGAATGGAAACAGTATTCAGTTTTATGTATTTTCACAAGGAGCCCTTTGTATATCCATTACAGTTGTTTGTAATGTAGTCCTCAACTGACAGAGTTCTAATTCAGTTTATATTAAAAGCAAATGATGTCACACTCTCTCAAACTGTAATTAGGCTGAGGGGGTAGGTCTAAGGTCTAAAGGTAAAGAGTAGAAATATCATTATCTTACACCCTTATTTTTTAAGTTGCATTTGCATTGTGTATTTGAGATACTTGGTTTTAGTTTGAAGGCTGGGGATATGGATGGAAATGAAAACAAAACAAACCTAAGAAATTTTATCTTACTTTTTGCCTCTTAAGATTTACTGCTGTTTAGAAGGTATTCCATTTATTCCGTGTCACAAATGTTGAGAAAGTGTTGTCAGAGACTTAGAATCGATAGTAAACAACAGTGTAGATCAGTTTTCTGAAGGTATGTACTTAGAACATCTCTTAGAAATAAAAGATAAACCTCTTATTCTTATTCCTTAGGCTCTGAGAGTGAATGCATTGGGCACTTTAAGTTAATATTTTCTCTTCTCCGTGTCCATGGAGCGGGTCAAGTGCAGCAGTTGGCATTAGAGGTAAAGGAATTTTGTATTAAAGCATGCTGTCTCTCCTACCACTATCTGAAGTTGAATGGAAGTTTGCATGTATTTTCTTTTCTTTTCTTTTCTTTCTTATTTTGTCTATTAAGCCAAGTAAATGTGTTCTTAAAACTTAAATTAGTATACTCATTTTGAAGAACAGTGTTGCACGTTGTTGTTCAGGGTGGTTCCCTGTGTGGTCATTGTCTGCCATGCATCAGAACTTGGGATGCATTATATAGTGTCATGCAATGTGGGTTAAGGAATGGGCCTTACTGGGGAAGCTTGGAAGCCAGAGATGACAGGAACAGGGGGCAGGATTTCCCTGATCTCTCAGTGTCCCCAGAGACCAGGGCATACTGCTGGCCACACGCTGTACATTTGTGTTCAGAGGACTCACCTACCCCCTTCCCTTCAGTTGCTGTCCTTTTTTAGTACAAAATTAGATTAGTACAAAAGCACCCTCTTCACTGAGGGTTACAGACAACTGGGCTGTTACGATGTTTACAGGAGCTGTCTAAGAAAGCCAGCTGCCCAGAATCTTTGGGCTTTAGCGGTCCAAGAGAAGTTGGAAGTCCCTTTTTTAGGAGAATGAAACCACTTGTCCCATGGGAGGCTGGGTGCAGCCTTTTCCTCTGGGAGAAGCAGGAGGTTTCTGGCTACAGGGGTCTCATTGTCAAGGCAATCCAGAGTAGGCTTCCCGGATCATTTTTCAGATGATCCTGCTAATTGTAACATACACAATTTATTGTAAAGAACGCCAAATTAAACCCTGAAGCAATAGGTTTATGAGCAGTTTATGAATTAGTTGCATAACATGTTCTTAGGTTGCATTTTGGTTGAAAAGATTTTTAATAAAATAATAAAAATTATTTTTAATAAAATAATAAAATAATTTAAAAAGCTTATTAACAAGCATGTTCTTTTAATTGGAAAGCATGTTTCTCTACTTAATTCTTCCATATCCTTATAACTTTTTAAATGAACATCATTAAATCTGACATGTTGGTTTGAGATGCTGACCATGTGTTTCAAGTGACATTGATCTTCTAGATGTATACTATAAAAGTTAGACTTGAGAGGTCATCTTCTTTGAAAGAAAAACATGCCTGTTCCTTTATAACAGATAGAAAGATAAACTAAATCTCTTGTGCTGGGCACTGAAGATATTTACTGTCTCCCTCTAAAAGCAAAAAGGAAGTCCCAGTAGTGAGGATCATTATCTTCTAACCACTCCCCACCCCAGTTGTGATTGAAATACATAGTATGGAGCATGAACTGTATGGGATTGAAAGCATCTTTATAACCTCGAGATTGTGACTTGTTTCTAATATATTTTTTAGATGATTACATTTAATTCTTATCTCTAAATTAATAGGAAGTTTATATATATATATATACTATATACATGAGCATAAATGTTTTTTAATTATTTTTATTATTTCACAAAAGATCAAAGTAATAAAACCAATCTTTTAAAATTAAACTGTTAAAAGTTATTTTCTCCTCCAAACATTTTTTTCCACTTTGGGAAGCCTCAAACTTTTTTGGGTCTGACTAATTGGACTTAATTTTATTTAGGACCAAAATTATTTCCCAAACTCTTAATATCTTGTTGATTTAATTTTCAGGTTGTGAATATAGTGACATCTAACCAAGATTGTGTCAACAATATTGCTGAATCAATGGTTTTGTCCAATTTATTGGCTCTTCTGCATTCATTACCATCAAGTATGTATATTTCATGAATGGAATTTTGGAAACCAGAGCATAGCCAACCTATAGAGGGAGCAATCACATAGCAAATAGAAAACCTCTGACAAAACATGATATCCATATTTACTTTAGAATCTCTTAAGTAGTATCCGTTATATTGAGTTGTCTTCTTAATTGTGTTTTACATCAGTAAATAAAACTATTTTGTATTTACCATTTCAAAGGTTGAAAGTTAGAGGTAAGAGAGGTCCAAAAGCAAAGGAAAATAACCTAGGTTTTTCAGTTTCAGTTTTCTGAGAATGGTATGCACTGAGTAATTGAGAATTGACCCATGGTTTGTAAAGAAACCTCATTGCTCTTAGATGATAGGAAAAAATGCTTAAGATAAAAATTACCTTGTGGGGCGCCTGGGTGGCTCAGTGGGTTAAAGCCTCTGCCTTCAGCTCGGGTCATGATCCCAGGGTCCTGGGATCGAGCCCCGCATCGGGCTCTCTACTCAGCAGGGAGCCTGCTTCCTCCTTTCTCTCTGCCTGCCTCTCTGCCTCCTTGTGATTTCTGTCTGTCAAATAAATAAATAAATCTTTAAAAAAAAAATTACCTTGTTTTCAGCTTACAGTTCAATCCTGCATTATTTGTCCTTTACGGATTTGATGTGGATAGAGATTATTACCACCAAAGTGAGATCAGTTTTTAAAAATATACCTATCTTATTTCTTGAATACAGCCTGCACTGATATAGGCTTCTTTTAAACTATGCGGTTGTCTAACACAGTCGTGTGTGTTCGTGCCAGAATTAACCTTGAGATTGCTTTTCAAAGGCAACTGTAGTATAACTCCAGCTTCACCACGGACTGTCAGAATACATTACTCACTTGGCTTTGCCAACCCCTTGGAAGCCATGTTGCTCTTGGCTCACACCTGTCTGCCTCCTTAAGAACAAGAGCCTTTCTCTTTCTATTTATGCCTTAGTGACTTGCACACAGTAGTGCTTCAGTGACTTGAATGGAGTTGAATTTCCATTGAATGATGTTGTTTTCTTTAATAAATAACATTTGAAATAGTTCTCTAAAATGACGGCTTTTGAAAGTCATTTGCAGATTACTTGTGTCATACCTACAACCTTAGTTGGTTTTTCTTTTTTATCGGTTTTCAGTGGTTTTGTGAGGCTTTAAACAATGCAAAATCACACTGACTTATGAAGTAAAGAATGTTACAAAAATCATAGTTTGAGAACTATAGTCCAGTCAGTATTTTAAGCTTACAGGTGAAGTAGTTGACATCTAGACAGCTCAGCCTACTCTGCTGTCGTTAATATTTTAGACTAAATCACCTGTCTTCCCGCTGGTTGCTAAGGGATACTAAATACATAAAATATTTAACCTTCCTAGTATCCCCTCCAAAGACTTACTGTTCTCCTCTGAAAGTGTGTTTCAGCAGTGGTGCATTTTCAGTAAAGTGTTGTCGCTTCTCTTAGGATTTTGAATGTGTGTTCTTCTGTATGTGAGCAGAGCCCAGCCCAGGGAGCAGCCTTTGTTGTTGCTTCAGGGTCAGCTTAATGCTTGGCAGCCTCCACCCTTATTGCCAACTCTTACCCCTTTGGTCCCCTGTATGTCATTGCTGTTTGACTCTGGAAGAGTTAAAGTCCAATAGCCGAATATACTTTGATGGCAGGGGATGAGAGATGTATAGGCTGCGTCCAGAAAGATACTGTCATGTCTTAGATTGGAGCAGTGTCTTGCGACTGCTGCTTCCTACTCACTTCTCTAAGACCAGAGCACCAGATAAAAATGTTGGATTCCTGACCAGTATCTTCAGTGTGGTGCCAGGAAGTGGAAAGATTTTGCCTGTTTAATGATCAAGGTAGGAAGGTAAGAAGGTAATGATCAAGGTAGGAAGACAGTATGGCACAGTGGTTACGAGTGTGAAGTTTGGAGTCAGACCTCTCAGTAAAACCCAGCTGCGCCACTCACTAGCTGTGACACCATGGACTGGTTAAACTGGGCCTTCTCTTCCCCATTCCTAACAAGGCCATAATAATACCTGTCGCTGGTTATTGTGAAGAGCTAAGTATGATAACGCTCTGTAGAACACCTAGGCCAGTGCCAGGCCAGAGCTGATGCCCAGTAAATGTCAGCTGATGTGATGATGGTGCATTCCTTGAAATATCTTCTATCCTACAGGTCGCCAACTTGTTTTGGAAACTCTTTATGCTTTGACATCAAGCACAAAAATAATCAAAGAAGCAATGGCAAAAGGTAACGTATAGATTGCTTTCTCATCCAGTCATGCTCCAAATAAGAAGCTTACTTTAAACTGTTTCTGTACAGTCTGATAAACTAGGAGAATGCTTTGGAAGGATTATAATTAAAAAACTCATACTCCAATAAGTTGAAATAAAGTTGAAAATGAATTCAGCTGATCAGAAAAGTCATATTCTTTATAGTATAAATGCTAATTCTTTTTTTTCCTTCCTAGGAGCTTTGATTTACTTATTAGATATGTTCTGCAATTCAACGCATCCACAGGTTCGAGCCCAAACAGCGGAACTTTTTGCTAAAATGACAGCAGACAAACTAATAGGTCCAAAGGTGAGCACAAAATAGGTCCTTAGAAAGAAATTATTTAAGGTCTGTTACTTTGATATTGATTTCATGAAGTTTACCAAAGTCTGATGGTGAGGCTAAGGACGTGATTTGATGTGAAAGTTGAAAGATCGATATACTTGAAATTGTTGCTCTGCATTACTACTTTGAGAAAAAGTATAGATGGAGAAGGCTTTATTGGAATTGAGAAGTCTTAAGACAGTGTTTGGATTATGGTGGTAAACCGTATGCCTTCCTTGAAGAAAGAAGAAGAGTATATGTAAGTTTTGACAGAAGATAGTTGGGTTAGACTTTGACACTGTGAGGACTGGCCTGTGGAAGTAGCTCGTGAAGGGGATATGGTGATCTGTGTTCTTAAACGCCCCACATCTTTGTTAGTACAGACATAGCACCTGGGCAAGTAAGTCCATACAGGCACGGAGTGTAACAGCTTCTCCATGTTGCAGGGAGATCTTTCGTCCAGAATCTGAAGATGATCGGATGATCTTTGGAAACAGTCCTGTTTGTAGAACATGAACCTGTTAAAACAGTACTTCTGAGTAGAATTCCATCCAGACACAGGTGTAGCCAGTCTCCTTCATTAACTCAGTTTCAGCAGAAGTAGTGCTAGCTGAAGCATTCATTGTCTGTGCCTAGCCCGGGAAGTTAGCACCTCAGAGAAGTGTTTCAGGACTCAAACCCCCGAGCCACCACTTCCAGAGTCAGTCTTACCTCAAAAAAACAATCTGGATTTAGGTTTTTTCCTTGTCTTGTCTCTAGATTGGGATATTGAGAATGTGTCAGAGTCTCGGAAACAATTTTATTTTGGGAATAAAGTTAACAGTCTGTCATCACAAGGGTTGATGAGGGAGATTACACTTGGATTTCTGTAGAAAGGGTCCATAAAAGTATGAGTATTGGTATATAATACAGAGTTTTTTAAAGCTAGAGTTGGGTAGCACAAAGTTGTAATATCTAATATTACATGATGTACATAATGTTTTAGTTGTTTAAACATGTACTGGAGTTAACTTTGAGCTCTTTAGTAATTTTTTGTCCATCGAAATACATGAGGGACAGATTTTCTCAAAGTAAATATATTTACACTTAAATTTTTTGTATAGGAACGATACAAGTACCAGCCCCTTCATTGACTGGTTTGCAGGAAGGTATTTTAGAACTGGGAGGTGTGAACTGTTTTCCTTTTTGGTTAACAGCTTTTTTTTTTTTTTTAAGTTTTTTATTTATTTAACATAGAGAGATCACAAGTAGGCAGAGAGGCAGGCAGAGAGGGAAGAGGAAGCAGGCTCCCCGTTGAGCAGAGAGCCCGATGTGGGGCTCGATCCCAGGACCCCGAGACCATGACCTGAGCCGAAGGCAGAGGCTCAACCCTCTGAGCCACCCAGGCGCCCCGGTTAACAGCTTTATTGAGATATAATTCAATTCACACATGTAAAGTGACCAGTTCAGTGGTTTTATTATATTCACAGATTGGGTAACCACTGTCTGTTTTCTTCAGTGCAGGAAAAAAAAAAAACTGTTCTCTTTGGCAGTCACTCCCCATTCCTCTTCTTCCAGCACCTGGCAGCCACTAACTTATATTCTGGATTTGTCTATTCTGGGCAGTTCATATGAATGAAATCATGTAATATATGTTCTTCTGTGACTGGGTTCTGTCACTTAGCACGTTTTCAAGGTTATTCCATACTGTTCATCCCTTTTTCTTGCCAAATAATACTCCCTTGTATAGATAAACCACATTGTTTTTCCATTTATCAGTTGATGGTCATGTGAATTGTTCCTTCATTTTGGCTCTTCTGACTAAAGATATGTATTTTATTTCTCTGAGAATAGAATTTTTGGATCAGAGGGTACTATTTGTTTAACCTTTTGAGGAAGGTCATACTGTCATACTGTTTTCCAAAATGGCTGTAGCATTTTACATTCCTACCAGCAATGTCTGAGGGTTCTTATTTCTCTACATCCTCTCTAACACTTGTTATTAGATATTGATTTTGATTATAGCCATCCTAATGGGTGTGAAATAGAATCTCATGGTTTAGATTTGCATTTCCTTGGTGACTAATAATGTTGAGTATCTTTTCATGTGCTTTTGGCCATTTGTACATCTTTTTTTAGAAAAATAACTATTTGTTTTTATCTTTTGCTTATTCTTTAATTGTTTTTTTTTTTTTTTTTAAGATTTTATTCATTTATTTGACAGACAGATCACAAGTAGACAGAGAGGGAGGCAGAGAGAGAGAGGAGGAAGCAGGCTCCCTGCGGAGCCAAGAGCCCGATGCGGGACTTGATCCCAGGACCCCGAGATCATGACCTGAGCCGAAGGCAGAGGCCTAACCCACTGAGCCACCCAGGCGCCCTAATAGGGTTATCTTTTTACCGTTGAGTTGTAATTGTTCTTTAATGTTCTTTATACATTCTGGATGCCAGTCCCCTATCTAGTACATGCTTTGCAGATATTTTCTCTCATTCCATGAATGTCATTCTGTTTTTTTATGGTGTCTTTTGAAGCACAAATTTTTTTTTTAATATTTATTTATCTGAGAGGGGGAGTGTGAGGGGGTGGGGCAGAGGGAGAGAAAGGAAAATCCCAGGCAAGCCCTTCACCCAACACAGAGCCTGACAAAGGGTTCAGTCTCTCGATTCTGAGATCACAACCTAAGCCAAAACCAAGATCAGATGCTTAACTGACTGTGCCACCCAGGTGCCCCTTAGCACATAATTTTTTTAGTTTTGATGAAGCCCAGTCTGGGTTTTTTGTTGCTATTATAGCTTGTGCTATTGATCTCATATATTAGAAACCATTGCCAAATCCGAGGTTACAAAGAGCTATCCCCGTGTGTCCTCCTACTAGAGTTTTATAGTTTTAGCTCTTGGATTTACATCCTAGATCCATCTGAATTAATTTTCATAGATGATGTGAGGTGGGGGTGGGACCAGTAAACTTTTCCTATAAAGGAAAAAACATGGTAACTATTTTATCCTTTTTGGGTCATCTGATTTTTTTTCACAAATACTGAACTCTTCCATTGTCACAGGAAAGCAGCCATAGACAGTAACTGTAAATGGTTGTGGCAGTGTTCCAATAAAACTTTGTATGCAAAAACAGGTGGCAGGACAAGTTTGGCTCCTAGTGTGCCAGCTCTTGTTCTCGGATAACTGAGTAGCCTGTACGTAACTCTCAAGTCTTATAGTCAAAGAATTTGCATTATATAAATTGTTTTACTTAAATGTTTAATAATATCAGTCACTGATCACTTCTAATTTGATTTCTCTCATGACCAAGAAAAGTGAAATACTTCCTATTTTGTGAATGTTGTCTGTTATGTAATGGACATAACTTCCTTTAGTTCATTGGCTGCTTAGGAAGTTCAGAACTAAATTTGTAGTACATCACTATCAGTTACGTAGTTTTTGATGTTTCCCTTGTGTCCTGACTTTATATTAGTCTTTGTTCAAATAAGTTTTTGACTATCTGCTCCATGCCAAGGTCTGAGAATGCAAGCAATGAGTGAGAAAGACTAGGTCAGGGAAGCTTTCCAGAAGATAAGTTTGAGGGGCATCTGGCTGGCTCAGTCAGTTAACCATCTGCCTTTGGCTCAGGTCATGATCTTGGGGTCCTGGGGTCAAGCCCTGCATTGGGCACCCTGCTCAGTGGTGAGTCTGCTTCTCCTTCTCCCTCTGTCCTCCCCCCTGCTTGTGTTCACTCTCTCTTTCAAATAAATAAAATCTTTAAAAAAAAAAAAGAAGAAGAAGAAGAAGAAAACTTTGAGCACAGCCTCGAGTGATATGAAGGAAAGAAATCATGTGAAGATCTCAGAGGAAAACTAAACACTTCCCAACCTTCATTTTATGTTTGACCTTAGGCCTCAAACTAATTTTCAGTGCGTGCGTGTGTGTGTTGGATGTATTATTTTTACTGCCCTTTTTTTTGTTTTTTTAAAGTAATCTCTACACCCAGTATGGGGCTTGAACTCATGACTGTGAGAGCAAGAGTTGCTTGTTTTACTGACTGAGCCAGCCAGGCACCCCTGTATTATTTTTAAAGCTGCATTTTAAGTCCTTTTTGGAAAAAAGACACAGTGTAGTATAAAACAGAGTATAGCAAAATAAACGCACTTGAAAGGCACAAAGGCAGCATGAAAAAAATTTGTTTGCAAGGGCAGGGGCATGATGGAGAGCTGAAGGGACAGGCCAACCAAGGGTATTCTGGGAAGAAGAAACCATGTGTGCAAGGCGTGATCTAGCAAGGTGTGCTCTGGACAGTATATGCATTAGCAATATTGAATTTCTTCAAGGGTCTTAAATTTGAAACAGAAAAAACGAAACTGGATAGGTATGTAAGAGCGGGTCATATGAGTCTTGTTAAAGTTACCTTTGCATAAACCAAGATTGATCTCTTCTCCTACTCCGGGTGGTTTGGTTGATAGTTGAGGCCCAGATCAGCCACACCACAAGTAACAGCAGTAATCCATCCTAGAGAAATGCAAAGCACACCAAACACATTGAGCTGTCCAATAGACCTTTTTTCTTTCTCAAATCCCCTCATATAGGTCCGCATTACATTAATGAAATTTCTGCCAAGCGTTTTTATGGATGCCATGAGAGACAACCCAGAAGCTGCTGTACATATTTTTGAAGGAACTCACGAAAATCCAGAGCTGATTTGGAATGATAGCTCCAGAGATAAAGTGTCTACAACAGTTAGAGAAATGATGCTAGAGTAAGTAAAGCCTTCAGGTAAATCGCCAAGAAGGACAGATGTTTTCTCCATCATCCATCATCTCTCTAATACTTATTCTAATGTTTAATGAAAGTGTATGTTATGACTGAAGTTTGATATTCCCCTCTCCTTTTCTTTTCCCCCTAAGGCACTTTAAAAATCAGCGAGACAACCCTGATGTAAATTGGAAGGTAAAATATATTTTTATTCAGAGGAAGGAATTTTACATTTTACTATATTTTTTGTAGATTTGTTGTTGTTTTTTAATTCCTACTGAGTCAGTTTAATGACCGTCAGATATTTTGTCATTAAGACATTTAAGTATTCCCCTGGAAAATAAGGTTTTAAATTCAAAAATGGGAATATTCACTTTTTAAGTAAGTAATCAAAGCACCTTTTTTGAATTTTATTAAGGGAAAATAAAACTTACAGTAATTATAATTTGATTATGTTAATAACCACTTAATGGGATTTGCATTTTTTGTTTCATGTAGGACTAATGATTAAGTGACTTGACTGTGATTCATTCTTTGTTTAAAGTTGCCTGAAGATTTTGCTGTGGTGTTTGGAGAAGCAGAGGGTGAACTTGCTGTTGGAGGAGTTTTCTTGAGAATCTTCATTGCACAACCAGCCTGGGTTCTAAGAAAGCCCAGAGAATTTCTTATTGCACTATTAGAAAAATTAACTGAGCTCCTGGAGAAGAACAATCCACATGTAAGCTTCAGCCAGCAGCAGAACATTTTGAATTTGCTAAACATATTGATGGTGTTTCTGTTAAAACACCATCATAGGGGCACCTGGGTGGCTCAGTGGGTTAAGCCTCTGCCTTTGGCTCAGGTCATGATCCCGGGGTCCTGGGATCAAGCCCCAAATCGGGCTCTCTGCTCAGCAGGGAGCCTGCTTCCCTTCCTCTCTCTCCTCCTGCTTGTGATCTCTCGCTGTCAAATAAATAAATAAAAATCTTAAAAAAAAAAAAACCATCATAATTGACCATACACTAAGAACTGGCTCCCTCTTCTAATACCGTGGCCACATTTAAATTCAGATATACCTATTCGTCTTTTTTGGTGCATTTCAAAAGTGCAACTCATTAGTAAAAGAATTATTTCTGAACCAAAGTTGGAAATGACTATTGACAGAATGCGGTTTCTGACGATTACAGAGGCTCTAAAAGAATTTTAATTTTAAGGAGAAATGTAAATGTTCAGTACTCCCCTGGAAGCGTGTCCTGCTAGGGTGTGTTCTTCACTCAGCTTTCCATATGTGACCGGGATGACCCTCGTGAAAGAAGAGTAGTTAACAGTTGACAACAGAGTAGTTAACCGTATGAAGGAACCTAGTACCAAAGCCAAGGCTACTAGGGAAGCAGGAGTGAGAAAGTAGCCTTGGTCTTCATTCGCTGAGTCAAATCCTGAAAGTATATAAGGTTTTGTTACTTAAACCTTTAGACCAAAAATACTTGAGGTACGTGACTGTTGTTATATTAAACAGACGGGCTGTGGGCAAGGTGAGTAAAGAACCCAGGCTGTGTTATTAGATGGTCCTGGACCCAGTACCAGCTCCACCACTGACTGACTATGTGATCTTGAGCAGTAGTACCTCGTGGTTCTGCCTCATTTATAGATGGATCATAGCACCTGCCGTAAGGCCGAGGTTTTAATGAATTTTGATATATAGAGGGTCCTTAGCATAACGTCTGGCACATGCCAACTGCCTCAGAATTACTAGTTACTAACATTAGATTAGCACAGCTTCGGAAAAAAAAATTAGTTTACCAAATATTTGCATATGTCACTTGCCATAATCAGGTTTTCTCTTCACTAGGATTTTTACTACGTATATAGCTTCCTTTAAAAAAAAAAACAAAAAGAAAGAAATCCTCAAAAGGCAGAAACTTAGGGGGGAAAAAAACACAATCTTTTCCTCACATCACCTTTCTTGGTAGGCTCATCCCAATTTCCATGTTCATTTGAGATGCTGCGGTTGTATATGTCTGCATATAGTGGTATAAGTTACAGGTCTTTGCTGTCTACAACAGAAAGTGCCTTATGGCAGCCGGACCTGTTGAGTAGGATTTTTAACAGAACTGGAACACACATTTCATGATTTTTGCATTCTCCTGAACTAGTGATGTTCCCTGATAACTGACATTTCTCTAACATTGACTACAGCTTTCTCATAATACCTTTTGGGAGATGATCTCTTAAACCTGCAACAGAAATGAGATATGACGTGTCCCAGTGAAAGGCTGCTTAGAGTAGGATATGACCTTCTTAAAGTCCTTGGAATTCATACCTCTTTTTCAAGATGGGAAGTTTGTTGTTTTTTTAGGATTTGTGAATCAATTTTCAAAAATCAGCACTTAGAATTTATAGATCTCTAGGTTAGAATATCAAATAATATCCAAGGGTATTTAGGACTTACTTTGTCAGTATTTTATAGTTTGTTTGTTTGTTTGTTTTACACCTTCCAGGGAGAAACTCTGGAAACTTTGACAATGGCCACAGTTTGTCTCTTCAATGCACAGCCTCAGCTGGCTGACCAGGTCCCACCTTTGGGCCACCTCCCTAAAGTGATCCAAGCGATGAATCATAGGAACAATGCCATTCCTAAGAGTGCCATTCGTGTTATCCATGCCCTGTCTGAAAACGAGGTATGTATGAATGCATTTTGTAGCTTCTACTTCTGGAGTTTATGGTCCCCTCTTCTGATGAGTGCACAGTGTAGTATAGATCCCCTTCCTACCATGTGCCTCTCTGCATATGAACCAACAGTATTATAACAACTCTGAAAGTAGTTCAAAGGATGTAATTAATAGGAGACTGAATTTGAGTTCATTATTAAACTTGAGCTGAATGGAGGTTTTCCACATATTTTATTATTGTATTTACTGTGCTATATGAAATACTGCTGTTCTACAAGTAACCTTTTTTTTGGACACTTAGCTGTGTGTTCGAGCCATGGCATCTTTAGATACCATTGGCCCACTGATGAATGGAATGAAAAAGCGACCAGATACTGTTGGTCTAGCCTGTGAAGCAATTAATCGAATGTTTCAGAAGGAGCAGAGTGAATTAGTGGCACAAGTAAGTGATTCTACATTTAGTACTATTTTAGGAAAACAAACATAGCAAATAGATTTTCATTATTTAGCACTGATTTGGTTTCTGTGACTTAGATTTGGTAGGGAGATAAGTTGGGGTTTGTGCGTGCATGATTTTATATTTTATACTCATAGAGGCGTGCATATATATATACATATATATAAATGTGTATATATGTATGTGTACACATATACTTTCATTCACACATGTACACACACACTCACTCATAAAGGCAGACCAGCTATCAAAAATCTTAACAACTTCAGGGCACCTGGGTGGCTTAGTCGGTTAAGAGTCCAACTCAATGATTTAGGTTCAGGTCATGATCTTGGGGTGGTGAGATTGAGTGAACCCCATGTCAGGCTCTGTGCTGGGTGTGGAGCCTGCTTAAGGTTCTCTGTTTCCCCCTCCTCCTCTGCCTCTCCCCCATCTTGTTCCTGCACTCTCTTTATAAAAATAAGCAAACAAAAGTACCTTTGTGATGCTTAATTTTAAATTTTGGTTTTTTGCTAAGCATTTATTCTTAGCTTGCTTTGTAAAATTTACTTCCTCCTCTTTGGAAGGACTCACTGTCTTTTGATGCCTTCATTTCTTAAGTCATGTTTAAGAAACATGCCAAGATTACTGTCTTTTTCAGAGAGATTACCCTCCCACCTAATGTAGATAGGACTTGGTGGATACTAATGTAGACAGACACTAAACGAGCAAAACCATTGCAAAAGTGATCTTTCTAAAATACAATTCTTAAATATAACTGGGTCACTGTTCATCTTAAAAACTCTTCTTTGGTTGCCCGTTACCACCAGATGATAAAGTGACAGCTGACATCCTTAGCCTCAGTACAAGGTCCTGCATCTTTATATCTGGCCCTCCAATTCTCCTGGCCCCTTTTCCTCTTCCATCTTCTATCCCCTTCCACCACTTGCCCCTCATTTAGGCAGGTTAGAAGTACTGGGTACCTCTCAAAGAGGTAACTGGATACTTTGGAATTCGAATTTAGGATTGGCTTGAAGGGGTTGTTGTATTGGAAAAAACTTGAGCTAGTACTACCACTTGATGGCTCTGTGACCTCAGGCATGACACATAAACTTAGACCATTCAGATTCCTCATCTGAAATAGTTCTGAATCCTTCCAGGGCTGTTAGGAGAATGCTATCTGTAAAGGGAGGTACACTCACTGTTAGTTACTTCTCCCTCTTCCCTTTGAGCTTCAGGGTGGGTAGTGACAATTGTGTGATACCTGAGTATTATCTAACTTTTAATAGGCTGATGGGAAATGTTTGGTGAATGCAAAGATTGATGTATTAAGAAAATGTGAAAAAAAATTTTGTGCCCATTAGTGTGGAGTGATTAAAGGAAGCAGTCCAGTGTCGTGGCTAAAGGTCATGTTCTGCATTCTGTGGGCCAACATACAGATTCTGTCACTGCCTGTGATTATCAGGTTTTACCTCTGTGTGATGATTTTTTTCATCAGTAATAATCCTAGTGCCTATGCTGTTACATGTTGTGAGGATTAAGTAAAATGATCAGTCTACAGCATTTAGAACGGTTAATGGCATGGAGTAAAGTAGAGTGTCATTCTCATTAGATCTCTAAAGGAAATCTTTATCTGCATTAAAATGAAAGAAAGGAGGTTGTCTTCTTCCAGGTATGGTTCCAGGGTGAAATTGTTTCGTTGGTGAATCTTTTTCAGCATATTTATATATGTTCAATATTCTCTTTTAGGCCCTGAAAGTAGATTTGGTCCCATACCTCTTAAAATTACTTGAAGGCATTGGCCTTGAAAATCTCGACAGCCCAGCAGCCACGAAGGCTCAGATTGTTAAAGCTCTCAAGGCCATGACTCGAAGCCTGCAGCATGGAGAACAGGTGGGTCTGCACGGGGTGACTTCAGCTGGCTGGTAACAGTAGGGTAGTCTCTGAGCCAGGGGTCCTGGCTGTGGATGATCTGTGCGCCTCTCGTCATAGACTCAAATAGTCACTTGGTGGGGGTTCTTTTTTGGAATACTGATAGTGTGATGTACATTTCAGGAAGAAAAATGCTGGAATTCTTCAGCATAGAAGAATATGGAGCATTTAGTGCTGGTTGAGGTTAATATTTAGTTGTAGGATTTTTTGCCAGGCAGTGATAACTAACCACAATGATTAACAATCCCATAAGGCCATTTTCGTTTATCCTCTTTCTTTGTTAACACTTAACAGTGTGTGTCAGCCGCATGCTTGTGCTGACTTCCACCTGGCCCAGTAATTTAATTTTCCTCTTTGGCTTTATTTGTATTGTTGCTTCTGAGAGTTCTCATTCAATGTTACCATCTAGCATTATCTAGTAAAGCTCTTTCTCTTTTTTTTTTAATTCAGGTGAAATTTACACAACACGAGATTAACCATTTTATTTGTGTTTCACCATATTAACAGTGTTGTGCCACTGCCACCTTATCTAGTTCCAAAACATCACCCCAAAGGGAACCTCCATATCCGTTGAGCAGTTCCTCCCCATTTCTCCCTCCCCCTAGCCTCTGGCAAGAACCACTTTGTTTTCTGTGAATTTATCTATTCTGGATATTTCATGTAAAATGGAACCATACAATGTATGACCTTTGTGTCTGGTATGTCATTTAGCGCATTTTCAAGGTTCATCACATTAATACCTTGTATCGATGCTTCATTCCTTTTTATGGCTGAAATAATCCTGTATGTATGTGCCACAACTCGTTTATCCATTCTTCTGGTGATAGACATTTGTTTTTGTTGTTCGTTTGTTTGTTTTAAGATTTTATATATTTATCAGAGAGAGCACAAGCAGGGGGAGAAGCAGACTCCCCAATAAGCAAGGAGCCTGATGTGGGACTCCATCCCAGGACCCTGGGATCATGACCTGAGCTGAAGGTAGACACTTAATCAACTGAGCTACCCAGGCAGCCCAAGGACTGTTACTCCCTACTAGTGTTCTTTCAGAGGTTTAAATTGTCTTTTAGTGATTCCACTGTGTTTGTGTAGAGTCTCACTAAAGAAACATTTGTTATGCCATTGTCCATTCTATCCGTATCACCATTTGAATGTTTTTAAATAATCTTAAAGAAGAGAGGCCACATATCTTGCTGTGGTCATCAACTATGTGCTTAGAAGTATTGGGGGTTTTTTTCTGTGGGTGTGTACCATGTGCATGCGGTTGTCTTACCCTGGACCTGCCTCCAGATTTCTGTTGATGAAATTAGCCAAGTAACCCTGACACGCATCTTCCAGTCTGAAGAGGAGGAGGCAGGTGTGATAGTTTTCAAAATAGCACCTCCTCCGCCACCTTCACAAGTGATTACTTCCAGGGGTGCCTCCAAGCTTGGGGCAGGGAGTCTCTTGGACCCGCATGGCCCTGTGTGTGTCTGTACTGTAGTGCCTGCCACCAAATTACCTGGCGCTCTCTGTGTCCCACACTAGGACTAGACTGTAAGCGCTTCAGAGACAGACGCTTTCTCATCTTTGTGTCCGTTGTGCCTCCACATAAGGAGGTGCCCAATAAATATTTGATCTCAGTGTTGATACATGAAAGACAGTCTCTGAGTTGGGATTTCCTAAACTTTTTTTAATAAATCTGTATCACAAAGAAATATGTCCTTCATCTTTGTCCATTACACTCTACATACATATTTTGTGCTCTGGTATGTATATACATCACAGATCAGTAGTTACCCATTTTACATGTGATGCTCTGGAGCTTTCTGTATTAACCTGTTAACCTCAGGCATGCCGATCACAACCCTCTTAATCAATTTCATAAACATCTAACAGGTCACAACCCATAATTTGAAAGGCTGCTTTAAGTTTTAGCTTGAGTTTGTAGCATCTTCTCCCCAGACCCCTTCCTTAGGAATACTTCATGGGCTCATGCCACATGCTCAGCTAGTTGTTACTATCATGAGAAAATCTTCCTGCTCAAATTACAAACAAGCCAGTAAATTATAGGCTCAAATAACAGCGTCCAGCTCTAGTTGGACCTGGTCCTTATTAATTCATTTATGCTCAAAGAGTTTGCTTTACTTCCCTAGGTGAATGAAATCTTGTCTCGTTCTTCAGTCTGGAGTGCCTTCAAAGATCAGAAACATGATTTGTTTATTTCTGAGTCACAAACAGCAGGATACCTCACAGGTAAACCGCACCTAATTGGTTACTCTGAGACATAGGGCAAAAGCCACTTGAGCCTTCCTTTTGTCCTGACTAGACTGAATGTAGTGCTTAGAGTTTCTTCCTAGGCTGCTAGCCACTTGTCCCGGGTGCTGTGGGCATGCGGTAGACCTCTGGGGTTAGCCCTGGACAGACACCAACCGCTGTTGTGTTGAACGTGTGCTCACAGAAACGTGGACCTTGCTCAGTTGTGACCCAGTTAATTCATGGTGTCATAGGTTATAGTTGGAGCATGATATTAAAATGTTTGTCTCAGACGTGTAAAAAGAGAACTATCTACTCAGAAGGATCAGTATCAGAAACCTGATAGCATCGTTCTGTTTCTGGTAGAGTAGCAGTTTGAAGCTCCAGATGTGTACATTCACATGTGAAATACTTTTCTTCTAAGTTTCCAGTGATTGATCTGTAGTTTTACAAAATATTTACAGTTTGTCCTCTCAAGGGGAGAAATAATGTGGGTACCAAAAAGGAAGGGACATTTTACTATGTAGGGATCAAAAGAACGTATATTTTTGAAGTTCAGGGCATTTGTCCATTTGACATGCTAATTGCTCAACAATTTTGGAATATTTGTTTTCATACTGATTTCTGTTTAAAAAGAAAGTCATACCATTTTATTGCTATATCTGAAGATGAAATATGGTCTCTGGTATAAGAGTTTTTAGTTTGAAATTAACCTTAAGAATAATAGGTAGGTTTTGCCATCTGCTTGTGTATAATACGTATATTTAAAAAAAAAAAAAAAAAAAAAAAAGTCAGTTCTGCGTCCTCCCCTAACCAGAGATGATGTGGGTAGACTGAGAGAAAAGAAACAGTACCCAGTGGTTTGCATGCCTGTGTAATCATTTTAGTAATCTAGATCACTAGTATAGAAGTGTCTACATCGTAAAGACTAAATCTTGAGTATTAAAAAGCGACAGCTTTAGAAAACATTTTGCTTGGTTTTAATTTTAGTCTCAGTTGTGACACTATTGCTTTTTTCTTCGCTATGACCACTTTCATATGAATCTACTAAAATGTAGAGGCAGCGCCCTAACATTTATAAACACATGGTGCTTTGATTGCCAGTGCCAGGTGCACATGAATGAAGAGTAGTGTCATAGGTCTTCCATCTAACTTTTCCATGCCCTGTCCGGTGATTTCTGTAAGGAGAAATACCTAGAAAATGGTCTTTGTTTATCTCTTGTCTCTCTCTCAGATTTGAAGTAAAGTTGTAGTTTCTAAGTAAGAGTATGGAACTAAAAACTTTATCTGTTTAGACTTTTTTTTTCCCCAAAAGCCACCTTTCTGTGGTGTTACGTTCATTACTTTGTATCTAAGGATGCTGTGACTGGAAAATCTGCCTTGTTTTTCCTCCAGCTAAAGATAAGTACTTATTGAAAGTTTGGCCCTGAAGAATAGTAAGATGTAGATTATAAGCTTCCCTGCAGGGAGAACTCTTCTAATTTGTTGTGCTCTCCATTGTGCTTAGTGTTCATTGACTTGACTTAATAGAGTAAAAGACTTGAGGTGGTCCTTGACTTACTAACAAGATGTGGGCCTAAAGGTCTATGGTTAGAATACAGAAGAGATAGGGATTTATCTTCAGGGACCTAGATTTCATTTAGAAATCTGTTGATCCTCACCCCATCCAAATATGCTAAAACTAGAGAAGAAAGTACAGGGATCAAAAAGGTTCCTCTCTGTGCCTTTCCTTCTATTTGGATCCCTGGGGTGGCTTCTGAGTAAGGTGTGAAAAGAGCTATGATGAGCTATAAGGGATGGAAGAGGGTTGGGGAAGAAGAAAAATGGTCACAGATTTCTTTACAGCCTCCTTAGGGCCTGCTCAAGGGGCAGCAGGTTCTATAGAAAGTCAGTCGACTAAGGGGGCAATGGTATAAATCCCAACTTGAAAATGGACTACTGTTACTGTGGCCATTCTGAAGGCCCTCCTGAAGCCTATAGACACGTGTGCATGGGACAGTGCGGACTAGCCCTGAGCTGCGTGGGCCCTCAGATTGTCCAGTTCTTAGCGCATCATCCATCTGGGGTGTTCTATTGGCGAGAAGTTTGAAAAATTTTTCCCATTAGTTCTAGTGTTTTTTTTCAAAGGACTGTTTAAAGAGAGCGCTAGGGGTTGAATTGCTGTCTGCTCATTGTTTAGACTGCCAAATGTTTCCTTCTTGTTTTTGAGCTTTTCCATGGGTGCTTCGTGTTGTGTGTCATGTGTTTGCTAAAAGGGGCAAGTTCTTTGTATAATGGTAAAATCGATGTATAACTCTAGGCAGTGTATACAGTGGTGTGTTGAGTGGTAACTTTGATTAGGATTTACCCCACGCCACCCTCAGTCTCCCTGAGACGGTTCTCATTGTGCCCAAGCGCCTCTCTCATCAGCGTGCAAATGAAGTAAGGTGCTGTGAGAACACACTTCACTGGCCCTTTTTCTGAAGTGCCTCTGGGGAGTTTGGCAAGTAAGTGGACTTCGTGTAGGAGATGGGAAAAGAGAAAAGAAAATTAATTACTATTTCAGAGTAGGATAAGAATAAAAATATTCCTTAATGACTTTCTTCACCCTGGCTGCTGAGCAGATGCCATTCAGTCACAGGCTTAGGACTGGGGTTATAAATAAGGCTTCCTGACAGGACTACTCATCGTTGATGAATCGAGATGAGACTGCTGGTTCCAGAGGCTCTCCAGCCTGGCATAATTGTTTTGTTTTCTGATAAACACTTCATCTAAAAGTATCTCAGTGTGGTTTTACCCAGGATGCAGGAAAGCTGTGGTTGCTTGTGGGCCCTGTTACGTAGCTATTTATTCGGTTCTAGAAGAGCTGGGTACTGACAAGCTCACAGCCTATAAAAATCATTTTGGCAGTGAAAATCCTCAGATTACCTCACTTAAAAAATCAGAATAGAGAAGGAAGGAACAACAGGGAAAGGAAGAGAAACAGACCAAGGTAAACATGCTTGTTAGGAGTTGGAAAAGAAGATAAGAGCTTTGTATACACACAAACATGTACACGTATATTTATATTTAATTGGAATTGGAGAGGAAGAGCTTTATACACACACGCACACACAGCCCTCCGTATATGTTTACATTATGTTTAATTAGAGGCATGTAGAATAGTTAACTTGGCTTCCTAAGGTCATTAAAGGGAGAGAGGGTGCAGTTCTTGGGTCCTTCCTCAAACCAGTCTGTCGGTTCTTTACAGAGTTGGGTTTTTTTTTTTTTTTTACCTTGTGTTTTTCTTTTTACACCTGTCCCAAGACTACACAATGTGAGCAATGTTAGCAAAGATTCCCTAAGGCTGTCAGTTTATCACTGCTAAGGCAGAGCTTCCTTCTTTTTATTTCCCTGCTAGGAATCCTGTGCTCATTTTTACCAAAGCCTATGCTCTTTCACGACTCCATTGCAGCCAGTTCCATTTTGTGGGATTCTTTAATAGTGCATCTTTTCTCGTTCTTAAGTCCGGCAGCCTGGCGCAGAGTTGCCGCACACCCCTATTTCTGGCAGCCCCTACTCTGTCCTTCTGACTTTCTCTGGAGAATACAACTGCTCTGTCCTGCCCTCATGACTTTACTGTACCTTCTAGCCCCTGGAAACCAGACATGCTCTAAAGGAGAGGTCAGAGATATGAGGGAAAGAGCATTTCAGACTTTATTTACAGAAATGTCCAGGAATTGGTTTATCTTTCCTAAAGCAGCAAATGGTGGGGCTAGAATTTGGTCTCTTGTGGATAATCCTTCCAGGCCCAGCATTTCACAATTTAATCTTAGCCCAGAGGTTCCCAGACTTTCTCAGTTCACAGTCCCCTTAATATCTTCTACCCTTAGGCCAAAAGAAATAACCTAACAGTTAAGTTTAAGTATTAGATCCAAACAACTTGAAAGTGGTTGTGTGGTGTCCAGAAATTTTGCTGTGTTTCTCTCCAATGTAAAATACCTAGCAGCATCCCTGTGAATTTGTCCTAGGATGTCTCAGCACCCAGTTTGAGAACAGTAGCCTTACTCTATTTTCTACATAGTAGCATTTGTGATTTGGTCCCATAATCTACTCATTTGGTGCAAACCAAGTTGAGTCCATAATTGGAAGTATCTGGGCACTTTACCAGTCCAGGGTGTTGGGGCTTTATTCTTCAGGCTTCTATCTTTGGTGAGACCTGCTTAATAGTTCTCTGGTCATCTTGCTGCTGCCTACGGTTCAAAGAGTGATAGGTGGGTGGCAAGTGATGGTAACAGTGGGGGCGGTGGCTCCGTACTGTCCTGTTGGAAGGGGTAGGGTGCCCCGGAGGTCTTCTCCTGGGCAGCTTGGGGAAGGCCTGGCTCCCTGATGGGCGAAACACAGGAGTTGATAGATGCAGACCTTGTGGTGCCTTCGAAAGGGAAAGTCCCTTTTCTCCATTTTATTAGATGAGGGTTCCCAGTGCCTCGGCCCTCTGATTGGCATGTGACAGCTCACATGGGTTGAATTGTCTCTGGCTGTGTAATTACATACTAGACGCAGTGTCTGCTCAGTGATGCGAGCCGTTTCATGTCCTCGATACAAGTGCTTATAAGGTGTGAGGTGAACGAGATGAATCTGAACTGTGCCCCTTTTGTCCTGCATTAGTGCCTGTTATGCCTTAGCCTCCATCAAACTGCTCTGCTGTTTGCACTTCCTTATAACTTCCCTTGCTGCTTATATTTCTTTTCTCCCCTCAGGTGTCTCTCCTTCCCTTCTAACTGGCAGCAGCCCCCTTCACCTCAGGAGCGGGCTTTAGATCCGCTCTGCCAGGCAGCTTGCTAACTTCTGTGTAGCTCTCTGAAGCAGGTAGAGAACCATTTTGCTAAATGCATGCCGCTTCCACTGCCTTTCTAGTTCTAACCCTTTGATGTTCCTTAGCCGTTTGCCTTATTTCCTCCAGTTTCAGCTAAAAGTATTGCTCAGTTTGCAGTATTATGCTACAATGTCTCTCACAAGTACTCTGTATGGTTTGTGCACTGCTCCGGGGATGTAATTGTCTGCGATGTTTAAGATAAACTGGAGGGCTAAAGCCGTTATAGAGAATGCACACAGGACACCTCTTGATAAATGCTGGCATACGTAGCATTTCCATGCACTAGAGATGGTTAGAATCAAGGAAGACCTAAAAAGTGAAAATACTGCTCTTTTCCCATGGCATTCTTGTTTTGATCTATGACAGATGTCCAGAGCATTCCTTTTTTAGAGACATCAGTGTAGCTGCCCTTGTTCATTTGGTGTTACTTGTTACGATAGCACTTCTTTGCACCAAATGAAAGTTGGTTACCTTTAATGTTGATAAAGTGTTTTTCTTGGGCATATCATCAAGGATGACTTTTGGTTGGGCCAACTGAGTACAGTTTCTTTCCTCTACTTGTTCCCTTCCTCACCCTCCCCATTTGACATAGCTATCCTTTAGTGCCCAGGATTTTTTTGGAAACATTAAATTACCAGAATTGAGAAGGGGCAGTTTCCCATGTTTCCACACCAGTGTGCCTGTCCAGCATCAGTTTTGAAGTGATTTTTAACTTTGTCATCTACTAACGCCATACCTTGAAAATGGCATTGTGTAGCTGTTTGTTAAGGTATGATAAGATGCTTGACTAGCTTCTTACGTTTTTGTAGAGGTCACTGTTTTCCCGTGGCTCTGCCCTCTAGAAGGTGTGTGTTTTCCTTTCTCTCTTGCAGGACCTGGAGTTGCTGGCTATCTTACTGCAGGGACGTCCTCGTCAGTCATGTCTAACCTGCCGCCTCCCGTAGACCACGAGGCAGGCGACCTTGGCTATCAGACTTGACACATTTGTGAGAGACAATAAATGCTGAAAGGCCGGTGCCCAGTCCACATTCCTCCAGCTGATACGTTGAAGCAAACTCTTACTGCCTTTCTCCTGGTTTCATGACAGTGTTACTCCTTTTTCTATAAAAATATTTTTATGTAGGAAAAAAAGTCAGTGATTCTAATCGTATCACGCTGTAAGAAAGCACTCTGTGGATCAACCTAAGTGGGTACACAAGAATTTTTTTTCTTGATGTATGTAAGCACATTCTGTTCCTTTATATCTGTTTACAAGACTGTGAATCAAAACGACAAAACTTTCTCCTAGTTTTTATAATGTTTTTTTGAATTAGTGTGACTGTGGGGTTGAACTGCAATCTCCGGAAATTGGACTAGGTCACTTACCCCCGGGAAAGGGTCTTTCCCTCTCCTGCATCGAGTCCACGTGGCTGTCCTCCACCGTCAAACACCGTTGGGTTTTGTCCTTGCGCCCGTTCACTGGTATCCTCTCATCAATCATTAACCTTCTGCGAGCTCACAGTACATGTCGGTATGTATAAACTGGCTTTACCAAATTGAATGAAAAAGGAGCTTGTGCAAAACAATTTAAAAATTTAAACACGGATGTCAAGATGTTATGTAAGAGATTAGTGTAATTGTGAAATGTTCTATACATTATCAAATATATAAAGCTTTCTATATTGAATGTACATTATACAGATCATTCATATGTGTACATAAAATTTTAAAAATAAAGGGAATTGACTGCTTTGTTAATGATATATTTGTTCTAATTTAATTTTTCCATGGAATACCTCTTACCTGTTCCTGAGATCGATTTCGCAGTAGGAATAAACAGACTTGCCTCACATTCACTGCTCCTCCTACAAACAAGTACATTGACACATCTGATCATCTGATTATTCCTAACGTCCTTGGTTAATATTTCAGCTGCATCTAAATTTCCAGAAACATAGCATTTCCTTTAGTTTCTATTAAGGAATTCATTAGTGGGCGAGCCTATCAATACTCTGACGTGTGAGACACATTGCCTGTCCACACATTTCAGTATTTTTAAGAGGTGAGAAATTGAGAGTGAGAACATACTTCAGATAACACAGATCTCAACATGTAGGTCTCCTAGTATGGTCACAAGCTGCAAGAAAATATGAACATGTAAAGAATACAAACACTTCTTGAAGAATGAGGAGATACCCAAACCTCCACATTGACTTTGAAAGGAAGAACCAAGTTTATTCCACAGTTGATGTGTAAACAGAGCTAGAATGGAATGGAATCACTAATTCAGAATTTTGCATAATCTCTCAAAGATTATGGAATAATATGCCCGTGTAAGTATTTTAATAGATAACTGATTTTAGTCTCCAGATAGTACTCGTCATAAAAATATGTTCATTAAAAGAGATTATAACAGCTAATTTAGGAGTAGGTGTTTTAGGAGAGTGCATATCAATATATTTCCTTTACATACTATGAGAACATAAATATTGCATTGATAATATTTTTTTTTAAGATTTTATTTATTTATTTGACCGAGATCACAAGTAGGCAGAGAGGCAGGCGGGGGGGTGGGGGGAAGCAGGCTCCCCGCAGAGCCGAAAGCCCGATGTGGGGCTCGATCCCAGGACCCTGGGACTGTGACCTGAGCTGAAGGCAGAGGCTTTAACCCACTGAGCCACCCAGGTGCCCCTGTATTGGTGATATTTAAAAGGCTATTTAATCTATGATCACTGATATTTGGATACCAGTCATAGCTCATCTTCACTGAACATTGCCTGAAAGCCAAACATCATATAAACTTACACATACATAGCCTCATTTAATCCTCAGAGCAAGCCTATGGGCTTGATACTGATAAAATTTTCATCTTCCAGGTGAAGAACATGGGCTCTGAGAGGCAAAGCAACTTAGCAAAAGTCACACAGTAAGTAACAGGGTAAGAAATCAAAGCTACTTAGACCTGACACCAAAGTCTGTGTTCTAAGCCGTGATCCTGCCAGAAAAGCAATCTCCAGCAGGTGTACATAACTAGGAAAACTAAGGGGGTTTTTGTTTTGTTTTGTTTTTAAACATTTTATATTGTAAACCAAAACAGATACAGAAAATCTCACTGGACAAATTAGTTTAATGCATCATTATATAAGGCAAATCACCCTTAAAACTACCATCTAGGTCAAGAACTTTGCTAGCCTCTCCAGAGGCCGCTTCATGTGCACCTATCAAATCACAGCCCCTCCTTCCAAAAGTGACCACTGGTCCGACACTCCCTTGTTTTCCTTTGTAGTTCATCACCCGTGTGTACATCCTAAACGCTAGAGTTTGGTCTTGCACTTTTTCTTCTTTAAGTATCTTTTTGAGTCTTTTTTAATCTTGTGGCTCCCCTTCTATCCCCTTTTCCCCCAAAATTTTGTTGAAGGCCCCAAGGCCATTTTTTTGTTTGTTTTTCCCAGACTTTGGAAGTTACTGATTACACACTTATGGTGCAGTTCAACTTAATCCTCTGTCCTTTACATCCAGAATCTTCATCAGATTCAGGTTCTGTCCCTTTGGAAGACTAGAGGGGTGTTGGGTTCTTCTGTTTAGAAGCACAGTATGTCTGTAGGTCATGTGATATTGACAATAATGGAAGCTCATTGTGACTGGATCCATTCATACATCAGGAGTACCAAATGCTGCTATTCTAAGGCCCTTTCACTTAATAACTGTAATACTTTAATAAGAAATGCTTCCTGCAAAAAAAGAAAAAAGAACGAAAATGTAAACAAGTAGGACTACGTCATACTAGAGTTTCTGCACAACAAAGGAAATCATCAGTAATAAGAAAAAGTAACCTACTAAGTGGTGGAAAATACTTGTAAATTATATCTAGTAGGGGTTAATATCCAAAATATGCAAAGAACTCAATAGCAAAAAATCTGATTGAAAAAAAGGACAGAGGATCTATATAGACATTTCCAAAGAAGACATATAGATGGCCAACTGGCACATGAAAAAATGTTTGACATCACTAATGATCAGGGAAATGCAAATCAAAACCATGAGATACAACCTCATACCTGTTAAAATGGCTAGTATTGAAAAGGCAAGAAATAACAAATGTTGGAGAGGATGCAGAGGAAAGGGAACCCTCGTGCACTGTTGGGACTGCAAACTGGTGCAGTCACTGGAAAACAATATGGAAGTTCCTCAAAAAGTTAAAAGTAGAACTACCGTATTACCCAGCTATTCTCCATCTGGGTATCTGATAAACCAAAAACACTAATTGAAAAAGGTACATGCACCGCTTGTGTTCTTTGCAGTGTTCTTTACAATAGCCAAGATATGAGGACAACTGAAATGTCCATCAGTGGATGAATGGATAAAGAAGATGTGGAATGAATATATATATATATATATATGTATATATATATACATATATATATATGAATATCATTCAGCCATAAAAAAGAATGAGATCTTGCCATTTGTGACAACATTGACGGACCTTGAGGGTATTACCCTAAGTGAGATAAGTCAGAGAGACAAATACAAGATTTCACTTACATGTGGAATCTCAAAAGCAAACGGACTAACATAAAATTCATAAACATGGAGAACGGATTAGTGGTTAGTAGGGGAGAAGGAGTTTGGGAGTAGGGAAAATGGGTGAAGGGTGTCAACTGTATAGTGATGGGTAGTAACTAGAGTTACTGTGGTGATCACTAGTTTCTACAAACACTGAATTATTGTATAACTGAGACTAACAAAATGTAATATACCAATTTTACCTCGATAAAAGAAAAAGGAAATGCTTTCTTTTATCTGCTGTTTGTTATCCAGTGGTACATTTCTATGGGAGAGGCAGGATAAAGTCTTCATTCATTTCCTTATCAACTTTCAAGATAACTAATTTACTCCCTGTCTTGTTCTGAAGGTGACCAATATGCTTTCTTACCATTACTGTTGTATTTTGGGGTATCCTAGATTTAAACATTTGCTTTGTTTCACTCCTTTGCAGTTATAGGCGCACCTTGTTTTGTCGCACTTCGCTTTATTGTGCTTCACGATACTGCCTTTTTTTTTTCCTTTTTACAAATTGAAGGTTTTGGCAACCTTGTGTCAAGCAACTCATGGCACCATTTTTTCCAAAAGCATTTGTTCATTTCATGTCTCTGTGTCACATTATGGTAATTATTGCAATATTTTGAGCTTTTTTACTATTACTGTATTTCTTGGTATCTATGATCACTGATCTTTGATGTTGCTATTGGAATTATCTGGGGGAGTTACAAACCATGCCTGTTTAAGACTGTGAACTTAATAAATGTATGTGTTCTGGCTGCTCCGCTGACTGCCTCTTTCCCAGTCTGTCCTCAGGCTTCCTGTTCCCCGACACACAACAATATTGAGTTTAGGCCAATTAGTAACCCACAATGACCACAAAGTGTTTAAGTGAAAGGAAGAGTTGCACATCTCTGACTTTGATTTAAAAGCTAGAAATGATGAAGCTGACAGAGGAAGGCATGACAAATCTGAGCTAGGTGGAAAGTTAGGCCTCTTGTACCACACAGCCAAATTGTGAACGCAAAGGAAAGTTCTTGAAGGAAATTAAAAGTGTTGCCCCAGTGAACACATGAATGTTAAGAGTGAAACAGCCTTATTGCTGACATGGCCAAGTATGAGTGGTCTCAACAGAAGATTAAACCAGCCACAATATTCCCTTAAGCCAAAGCCTAATCCAGAACAAGATCCTGACTCTTCAATTCTGTGAGGAAGCTGCAGAAGGAAAAGTCTGAAGCCAGCAGAGGTGAGTTCATGAGATTTAAGGGAAGCAGCTGTCTCCATAACATCAAAGTGCATGGGGAAGCCCCCAGTGCTGATATAGAAGCTGCCGCAAAAGATCCAGAAGATCCAGCTAAGATAACTAGTGAAGGCGGCTGCGCTAAGCAACAGATTTTCATTGCAGATGAAAACAGCCATCTGCTGAAAGAAAATGCCATCTAGGACTTTGATAGTTACAGAGAAGGAGTCCGTGCCTGGCTTCCAAGCTTTGAAAGACAGGTTGTTAGGGGCTACTGCAGCTGGTGACTTAAAGTTGAAGCCAATGCTTGTTTACTGTTTGAATGATCCTTAAGAATTAAGTTAAATCTACTGTGTTTGTGCTCTGTAAATGGAATAAGAAAGCCCGGATGACAGCACCTCTGTAACCTGGTTTACCGAATATTTTAAGCCCACTGTTGAGACCTCCTGCTCCAAAAAAAAGATTTCTTTCAAAATATTGCGGCTCATGTGCACCTGGTCATCCAAGAGCTCTGATAGAGATAACAAGATTAATGTTTCATGCCTGCTGACACAACATCCATTTTGCAGCCATGGGTCGTGAAGTAATTTTGACTTTCAGGTCTTATTTAGGAAATACACTTTGTAAAGCTCTAGGTGTCATAGCTAGTGATTTCTCTGAGGGATCTGGGCAAAGTGACTGAAAACCTTCAGGAAAGGATTCCCCATTCTAGATACCATTAAGAACAATTGGGATTCATGGGAAGAGGTCAGAATATCGACATTAACAGGTATTTGGAAGAAGTTGATTCCAGCATACACGGATGACTTGGAGGAGATCAAGATCTTAGTGGGGGAAGTAACTGCTGATGTGGTGGAAATAGCAGAACTAGAAGTGGAGCCTGAAGATGGGTCGGAGAGAATCCTAAGCAGACTCCTTGCCCAGCCTGGAGCCCGACGTGGGGCTCGGTCTCACAACCCTGAGATCGTGACCTGAGCTGAAATCAAGAGCTGGATTTGATTAACTCAAGTTAAGTTTTGAGTTTCACCACCTGTGACCACCTTCCCTGCCACCCAGGCACCCTGCAATTAGGTTATTTCTTACTTAAGGTATGTACATTTTTTTAGACATAATGTTATTGCAGTTAATAAACTACAGTATAATGTAAACATTTTGTATATGCACTGGGAAACAAAAAAATTCATTTGACTCATTGTGATACTCACTTTATTTCAGTGCTCTGGGATTGACAGTATCCACAGGATCTCCAAGGTATGTCTGTATCTTTATTGAAATTGGAAGTGTCTTGTCTTTGTTATTGGAAGCTTCTTTAGCCCGATTCCTAAGTCCTTTTTTTTCTCCCTTTAATGTGGTAAAGTACACATAACATGTATCATCTTAACCACTTTAATTATACAGTTAGGTGTAACACCTAAGTACATTCATAATGTGCTAAGTACATATAACAAATTTATCATCTTAACCACTTTAAGTATACAGTTAGGTGTTACTAAGTACATTCATAATGTGCTGTCATTAGCACCTCTATCTCCAGAACTCTTTTTTACCTTCTAAAACTGGAACTCTGTACTCATGAACTGAGTTAATGTACTTATGTAACTCCATATTCATTAACTCATTGCTAACTCTCCATTCTCCCTTTCCCCAGCCCTTGGCAACCACCATTCTACTTTCTGTCTCTGTGAGTTTGACTGTTTGAGGTATCTCAAACAAGTGGCATCGTACAGTGTTTATCTTTTAGTGCATGGCTTATTTCACTTTAGCATAATATCTTTAAATTCATTCATGTTGCATATGTCAGAATTTCCTTTTTTTTTTTTTTTAAAGATTTATTTATCAGAGAGAGAGAGAGGGAGAGCGAGCACAGGCAGACAGAATGGCAGGCAGAGGCAGAGGGAGAAGCAGGCTCCCTGCAGAGCAAGGAGTCCCATGTGGGACTCGATCCCAGGATGCTGGGATCATGACCTGAGCCGAAGGCAGCTGCTTAACCAACTGAGCCACCCAGGCGTCCCATGTCAGAATTTCCTTTTTAAGAATAATAGTCCATTGTATGTATATCCCACATTTTCTTTTTTTTTTTTTTTTAATCCCACATTTTCTTTATCCATCCCTCTGTTAATGGACATTTAGGTTTCCATATTTTAGCTACTGTGAATAACGACACTATAAACAACAACTCAATTTTAAAATGTACAAAGGACTTGGGGCGCCTGGGTGGCTCAGTGGGTTAAAGCCTCTGCCTTCGGCTCAGGTCATGGTCTCAGGGTCCTGGGATGGAGCCCCGCGTCGGGCTCTCTGCTCAGCGGGGAGCCTGCTTCCCTCTCTCTTTCTGCCTGCCTCTCTGCCTGCTTGTGATCTCTGTCTGTCGAGTGGATGAATGGAATCTTTAAAAAAAAAAAAAAAAAGTACAAAGGACTTAAATAGACATTTCTCCAAATAAGGCATACAGATGGCCAATATGCACATGAAAAGGTGCTAAATCACTAATTGCTAGGGAAATACAGATCAAACTACAGTGAGATGCCGCCTCACACCCAGCAGGATGACTACTATCAAAAAACAGAAAACGAACATCAATGAGGATGTGGAGAAATTGGAACCCTTGTGCACTGTTAGTGGGAAAACACGATGGTACAGCTACAGTGGAAAAACAGTGTGGCAGTTCCTCAAAAAAAAGAAGTAAAAATAATTACTCATCATTAAGGAAATGCATATCAAAACCACAGTGAGATACAACCTCACACCTGTCAGGACTATAATCAAAAAAGATGAGATACAGCAAGTGTTGGCGAGGATGTGGAGAAAAGGGAACCCTCATGCACTGCTGGTAGGAATGCAAGTTGGTACAGTCACTGTGGAAAACAGTGTGGAGAATTTTCAAAAAACTAAAAACAGAACCACCACATGATCCAGCAATTCCACTACTGGGCATCTATCCAAAGGATACTAAAACTAATTGGAAAAGATACTTGCACCCCTATTATCATTGCAGCATTATTTGTAATATCCAAGATCTGGAAGCAACCGAAGTGACCACTGATAGATGAACCGATAAAGAAGATGTGGTTTATATCTAATGGAATGCTACTCAGCCATGATGGAGAACGAGAACTTGCTTTTTGTGGCAGTGTGGATGGATCTACAGGTGTTATGCTAAGTGAAATAAGACATAGAAAGACCTACCATATAATTTTTGCTTATATGTGGAACCTTAAATGAATAAAAAAGCAGAAACAGACTCATAAATACAGAGTACAAACTAGTACTTGTCAGAGGGAAAGGACATGGGGTATGTGCAAAATAGGCAAAGGAGTGTGGGAGATACAGACTTCAGCTTCTGGGATGAATATATCCTGGGGATGAAGGGTACAGCATAGGGACTATAGTCAATGGTATTGTAATACCGTTGAACCCTTGTGAGCATAGACTTGTTGAGTCACTAATGCCGTACACCTGAAACCGATGTAACATTGTGTATCAACTATACTTCAATTTAAGAAAATATAAAATAGAATTACCATATGATCCAGCAATTCCACTTCCGGGTAAATGCCTAAAACAACCGATGAAAAAGCAGGGCCTCAGATTGAAAACTGAGTTTTAATCTTTTGGAGTAGAGGGTTTACCTAAGACCTACACATGGAGCATTTTGCCTTGGTTCTCAGGTATAAAAGCAAGACAGCACAAGCACGGGGACAAGAAAGTAAATAGAGGACCTCTAGGGAGTGGTTGGTGTATAGGGGTTGAGAAAGAGAACCCAGCCTGTAACCCGGGGAGTGGCCGGTTGGGCAGTATCCTGAGAGCCAGATGGAGGTGTGGGCATCCCAGCCTAATTGTGATTTAGGAAGGAGATCTGTGTTAGGAAACAGACAGCAGTGGGGTGTGATCAATTTATGTTTATCTCAGGGAAGGTGGTCACAGGTGGTGAAACTCAGAGACACAGGTAACTCAGCCCATGTGGAGGAGCAGAGCAAGGGACGAACACAGAACAAGCCCTCACCAGTAAAGGTGAGGATTATCACCAGGTGGCTGGAGAATACCTTTCAGTCCAGAAATTCTGTAATCCCTTTCCTTATCTTAAATTCCATTATAGGATGGAATGTCTCTAAATACCTAAGCTTAGCTAGGTTTTTGGAAAGAGCAGTTTGATAAAGGAAAAAAATGTTACAGATAAATTTAGTCTATTTCTGGCAACCTGTTGACTAGAAATTTAATGGTCTGCTTGAATTTTCAGGACCTCATGGTGTCCTGTATGGTAAGCCACACTTCTTCTGGGGCACCTGGCTCACTGAGTAGAGCATGTGACTCTTGATCTCCAAGTCCTGAGTTCAATCCCCATGCCAGGAGCAGAAACTACTTAAAAAACAATAACCACCACTTCCCTTCGAGTGACCCGAGTAAGTGTGAGCAAGGAATGTGAAGACTCCTTCCAGCTTGTTTCCTTATCTACATGGTCAGGTTGATCATTCCTTTGCAGAGCTGCTGTGAGGACTCTGAGAACCTCGGGCCAAACACTGGCGGAAATAATCCTGAGCCTTGAAGTCAGCAATTGTCAATAGCAATTTTTCTCCCTATGTTTATGATCAGGAATAGGGTAAAACAAATTCCAAGGACTTTAAGGTCTACATAAAACAATTTGTAATGTTTTAGTCATTTTTAGAAGTAGTCATGTTGCCATGTAATCCCTAACTAAAAAGGAACTATCTTGACTCCAACATCAGAGATGCTGCAGTCTTAGTCAGCAGATCCACCTGTTTCCTACAACGAAAACATCTTTCTCCCTGAGCTGCTGCTTGTGCACAGGCAGCGGAGGTCCAAGAGGCAAATCCGAGAAAGTGACTTAAATTTGCTTCTGAATTGAGAAGAATGCCTGACAACTGGGTTCAATGAAAAGTTCCGTCTGTGGACTGAAGCACAGACCATGTACATAGCTGAGCCAGTCCCGTTGTCTTCAAATGAATTGTAGAATTCAGAGTTTGAAGTTAGTTGATTAGAAAAAACTAGAGGGGCAGCTGGCTGGCTCAGTCAGTAGAGTGTACAACTCTTGATCTTGGGGTTGTAAGCTTGAGTCTCACTTTGGGTATAGAGGTTACTTTAAAATATTTTAAAAAAAGAAAGAAAGGGGCGCCTGGGTGGCTCAGTGGGTTAAGGCCTCTGCCTTCGGCTCAGGTCATGATCACGGGATCCTGGATCAAGCCCCGCATCGGACTCTCTCCTCAGCGTGGAGCCTGCTTCCGTCTCTTCTCTCTGCCTACCTCTCTGCCTACTTGTAATCTCTGCCTGTCAAATAAATAAATAAAATCTTTAAAAAAAAAAAAAGAAAGAAAAAGCTAGAAAATACAGAACTCCTTGGGAAGTGGATTTCTAGCAGGGCTGAGGGACAGCAGCAAGCAGTCTCCAGCTTCCCTTCCCAAAAGAAGCACCAAAGCTAAAACCTTGGCCTGCAAAAGTCCAGATGGCAGGGCATGGAGTGACAGCTCTGCTGATCAACAGCACACACCAAAACTTGAAACGGACACTGAGTTAGAACTGAGTAAGTGGCTGGCTCCAGGGACCGAGTATGTGTTTCTTTGGGGCTAATTGAAAGTATGTGTTAAGGGGCGCCTGGGTGACTCAGATGGTTAAGCATCTGCCTTTGGCTCAGGTCATGATCTCCAGATTCTGGGATTGAGCCCCATGTTGGGCTCCCAGCTCAGCCAGGAGTCTGCTTCTCCCACTCCCTCCGCCTCTCCCAGTTCTTGTGTTCTCTCTGTCTCCATCTCAAATGAATAAATAAAATCTTCAAAAAAAAAAGGGGGGTGCCTGGGTGGCTCAGTGGGTTAAAGCCTCTGCCTTTGGCTCAGGTCGTGATCCCAGGGTCCTGGGATCGAGCCTGCATCAGGCTCTCTGCTCAGCGGGGAGCCTGCCTCCCTTTCTCTCTCTGCCTGCTGCTCTGCCTGCTTGTGATCTCTGTCAATAAACAAATAAAATTAAAAAAATTTTAAAAAGCATGTGTAGAGTTTTGAGTTATCCACATTATATCAGAATCACCGCTGATGCCCAAGGGTCTAGATGTCAATTCTAAGTAGTCCATACTCATTCACTTCAACCCCAAAAGGTTGTGTGGACTTGAACTGTCTGTGTCTTGGTTTTGTGTCACCCAGTCTGTTGACGTGAGAGCAAGAGAGAGGCTACCAGTTGTCCTGGAGCAAGTTGGGGCCATCAGGCTGCAGTCCTGCCCTCACTGTGTGACCTCTCATCTTTAAATGAGGTCATTAATGCCTCCCTTATCCTGCTGTTTTGTCACTAACAAGCAACAGATGTAAACCCCTGATAGGGCGCCAGCCTCCTGGATGGCATCAGGGAAGTCGCTGGTGTGGCAGGCAGAATCTACCCTGCTTAGGTCTTTGACCTTGGGCATCAATTTCTTCTATAAAATGTCTGAGTTGGTCAGTCAGGAAATATTTCACTGCTAGGAATCTGATGAAAGATAATGTAAGCCCTCTAGGCAAAAGTGTACAAAAGCACATATTTCTTTAAATATTACAGAACTCAGTCCCACTCTAATTCCAGTTAAAAAGCCCAGAGCTAGATCGCTTCTAAGAATCATGTACGATAGGGGCGCCCGGGTGGCTCAGTGGGTTTAAGCCTCTGCCTTCGGCTCAGGTCATTTTCTCAGGGTCCTGGGATTGAGCCCCACATCGGGCTCTCTGCTCAGCGGTGAGCCTGCTTCCCTTCCTCTCTATCTGCCTACCTCTCTGCCCACTTGTGATCTCTGTCTGTCAAATGAATAAAATCTTTAAAAAAAAATTATGTACGATATTGTTTGCCACAAATTGGGCTTATCATGAAACACTCTTTCCTCTGCTGTGGATTCTCTCCTGGTCATCAATGCTTGCCTATTGCTATTTTTTTTTTAAACTACATATCTTTAATATGTTACTTAGCATTTAGAGCAAAAAAACTTGACATCTGGGTTGTTGACCATCCCCTGACTTCCAGATTGAAAAGAGTAAAAGGCAAGAGCAGTTTACTACGGGTTCCAGGGCCCATGAATGCAGGAAGTAGGGTAGCCAGTTTAAAAGTTTATTTTTCCACCAAGCTTACCAAAGACGTGTACATGTTCAGATTTTTACAAAACCGCCCCCCCCATTTAGGAAAATGACTTTGTAAGAGAAAAGAAAGGTCCCAGAACTGTTCATGGAAAGTCTCAGGGACCGAGTGTGCGAGTTACATATATAAATGTTCTTATTTATATATGTAACCGAGTTACATATATAAATAAGAATCAATGTTTACGCTTACATCTTTTAACATGGAAAAGGTATATGGTTTATTTAACAAGATTGTGTGGTTAGTATATATAAAGAGTTTTTGGTTATATGTCAGTGACAGTATATGTAAAATTAAATGTCTGCGAGGAACATTCGGCTCATTCCCTGGCCTTTGCCAAATGGCAGTATCTGTGGGCAGGAAAAGAGGAATCCCATGCCCTCAATTTCTCTATTTCATGGAAAAGTTTATGAAAATGTGACTTGAGTCAGTGAGGGAATGAGTCATTTGTCTTCAAAAAGAAAGGTCATATGGAAGTAATTCTGCAAATATTTAGTTGTGTGTAAATGCACTGAAGTTACTTCAACTAGAACTTAAGCTCAAACCCCACTCTCACCCTTGAATATTTTACAGGACTCAGAACAGCCCTCCGTGTACATCTGTCCAGTTTCCCAGCATTCCAAGAGAGGAAATGGAGCATGTTTCCTGGCTTTAAATGTGAGAGTTGGCCAGACACTGCTTGTCAGCCCTGAGTGATCAAGAGGAATTCAGAATATTTATGCACTTCCTGAGTTTAGAGCTGGAAACGTTATCAGTTGCTACAGAGTTGAAGGATACCCCACCCTGCATATACCCAGGACATTCCTAAAGCAGCTTAGCCTGATGGAAAACCTTTGAAGTCAAACCTAAGCTTGGATATCAACAAGTGTATACCTCCAGTCAGGATTTTAAGCGTGAACAAGGCCGAAACAGGAAGGAAAAGGGTAATTTGTAGAAAACAATAAAGGAAGAAGAGAACATTGGAAAAGAAAGGTATCATATTTAATACCTTTAGAGATAAACATTGCATGCACAAAACAACAGGATGCCACTTAAAAAAAAATTTTTTTCCAGAGAATTAAAATCTGGTCTTACAAAAAAATACCAAACAGCAGAAATGAGAAACAATGGAAGACACTGAGAGATAACATTGAAGAAATTCCCTTAAGCGGAATAAACAGAAAGAGATGGAAAAACAGGAGACAGAGTTAAAGTAGGGGAGGCCCAGCCTAGGAGGCCCATTATCCAAAAAAAAGGTGGATCCAGAAAGAGTTTTGAAAGGGAGATGTTATGGATTTGTGTCTCTCCTCCCCAATTCCTATGAAATCCTAAACCCCAAGGTACTTGGGAAGTGATAAGGTCGTGAGGGTGCCCTTGTAAAGGGACCCCAGAGAGCTCTCTCAAGATCTTTCTGCCATGTGAGAACACAGTGAGGAAGCAGCACTGCGAAACCAGAAACTGGGCCCTCCCTAGCTGCCCAATCTGCTGGTGCCTTGATCTTGGACTTCAAGCTTTCAAAACTGTGAAAATTGAGCCAACCAGTTTATGGTATTTTGTTATAGCAGCTTGAGCTAAGATGGGTGGAGAACAAAATAAGAAATTCCAAAGCATTCCCAGAAAGGAGGAGTATGCCACTGAGTACCCAGTCCAACAGATGAAAATAAACCCTTACAGACGCACATCATTGTGAAATTTTACAATACAGAACCAAGAAGTTCTTATAAATTTCCAGGGTGTGGCAGGAGAAGGAGAGAACATTACTTAGAAAGGAGCAAAAATCAGAATAGCACTAGATTGCTCAACACTGAATGTTAAAAGACAAAAGGGTGATGCCTTCAAAAGTCTAAGGGAAAAATAATTTCCCAGCCTCGGATTCTAGAGTCAGCCAAACTCCCAGTGAAGTGAGGGGACAACATTTAGACTTGAAACACCAGGTCTCAGATTTACTTCCCACGAATGTGTTACAAGAACCTCCTGAATGATGATGTTCTCCCCCTGAGTGGGGTAACTAAGAAAGGAAGGAGGGATTCTCCAAAAGGTGGTGAAGAGATGCTAAATCAAGACAAGAGCTAGCAGCTGACTTAGAGCATGACCAGTCCAGACCAGAGCAGTTCAAGAGACTCTGGGAACAAACTCTTCTAGAAGATGAAGCTCGTAGTCTCTGGGCTCAGCATCCTGAGAGGAAAAGAGACTGACATACCTGAGGGAGGGGTTTCTCGAAGAGTCAAAGGGCAGAATAATCTCCGTGGGGCCACGTAGTGCTGTGAGGTTCTGACTGGTACTTCCCTAATGACAATGCTAATATGATTATATAGGGAGAATAAAAGAACAGGATGTGAGTGAGAGACTGTTGTATGTTTGGTGGGGAGAGAAGACAAAAGACAATTGAATCTTCCAAGTGCAGAAATCAAAAGATGATGGCAAAAGGTAAAATAAGTAAGGGGTAACAATATAACAGACTATAGATGAATAGTAGTGTTTTGTCAAGGTCGCATTTCCCAAATGTAATCAATGTGTTATGGATAAGTGCCACGATGTCTGCAACTAACTCAAATAGCAGAGAGGAATGCAAATGTGAATCTAGGTGAGGGTATACGGGTATTCATTATACTTGTCATATAACTTTTCTGAAGGTGTGAAAGTTTTTCAAAAAAACCTGGGAGATAAGAAGTAGTGTAATTGCATTATTTGGAAGCAGATAACCATGCTTATCAATTAAAAGTTTTTAAGTGTTTGGCCATGGGACTGGGAGATGAGCATATTGGAGGGTGGGAAGGAGGAAGCATTGTGCTTCATAACTAGCTTCTTTTTTTCATAGCTAGCTTTGAATGGTGCTTGAACTCTTGAACTCAGACATAGACACTTTTTATTAAAAGCTAAATTTTAAAAAATTAATACAACTTAGGGGAAATTTAAAATTAGCAAAACCAAAGCTTTAAAAAAAGCTTTTTTACATACAACGTATGGGAAATATAATAGAAAAAATATTATCTGCCATGACAAAAAGAAACACAAAATAGTTAGGGACAACCTTAGTATGAACTATGCTAGATTTATATGGAGTTTGGCCCTCTACTGAGTGACATAAAGGAATTCTTGAATAGACAGATGCGTCTTTTTCCTGGTAGGATGATTCAAAATCATAGAGGTGTCAGTTGACCCCAAAGTAAACTCAATGCAATCTCAAGTCCCAATAAAATAATTTTATGGCTTATTTGGGAGAATGCTATAAAAACATGTGAAAGAAATGGATAAGGAATTACTCAACCAGATCTTAAAGCTATAGAAAATAACTGAAATAGGCACTATGAACAAAAGGTCAACAGAAGCAGTCTTGAAAATCAGTCCAAGTATATGACAACTAGCTTGGGACAAAGACGTGTGTACTTGGGTGAGTGGAGAAATGGATCCATCAAGCAAACTGGCCAGCTGTTATGTATAGGCCCCACCCTATCTAGAAAAGGATCTATATAATGAGCCCCTACCTCATCATCTTACATGCACATATATCCCAGCTGCACCAAAGGTTTAAAGTGAAAAATAAAACTATAAGATCTATTAAGTAAAATTGAGTGAACCTTGGGATCTAGCCAATTGCCTTGCCAGAGCCACAAGCATCATCCTTGATTTTTAGCCTGTCCTTCACCTCACCACTTTCATTTAATTCTGTTTGTTGCTTCTGTATCTTGAGTATCTGTACAAAGTATGGTCACTCTGTCTCCACCACTGTGTAGGCCTCTCACCTGTCTTCCCTGCATCAGTGCATCAGGACCCCAACTCCTGTCCTTACTTCCAGCATAGTCTGAATCCAATCCATTCTTCATGGAGTAATAGTTCTAAAACTCAGGTACAGTCTTTTCAGTCCTGTGTTTAATGCCCTTCCATGGCTCCTCACTGCTTGCAGGACCAAGTCCAGTGCCTCCTCTTGGATTACAAGGCCCTCTGTGGTCATCTCTGCCACTGTCTCTGCATCCTTTTTGAAAATAGGGAAATTCTCATTTTTTAGAATTCGCCAGCCTGTTCTCTCAGACCTTCACATACATGGTTCCACCCAGAACATTTTTCTGTCCTACTCGCACCTTCTCTTCTTCCCATCTGCCGGAGTTGGTGGACTCCTCAAAGGAAAGCATTTTGTTTAATTGACCATCTCTCTACAGGAAGTACGTTTTCTGAGTACAGAGATCATGTCTGTCTTGTTCATCTGTGGATCTTCCAGAATGTAGAACATAACGGGCACTCAATAAGTGGTATTTGGTGAATGAATTAAACTGTACTTGTATAAATTAGTTCTTTTTTATGATTAAAAATAAATAATAGCCCAAATCCACATGGTACAAAATGGATGTTAACATCCAACAGCAACCTTTACCAATTGACATTAGTAAAGTTACAGGCTGTGTCTGAATTAGTGCTGTGTGGGCTAGTTTCCAAAATTACAAATTCCTGCTCCAGGCCAGTCTCCCTGACTTCTAGGTATATTCGACAATGCCAGTTTTTCAGAATCTGACCCAGTGAGGCTTGGGGCTGGAATTAGTGTCCCCAAATAAGCAGAAATCCCACCTGTTATCTTGCTTCACTTGTAGATTCTTCATTTGAACTTGCTTCAGACTCATCCTGCATACTGTCCTCGGCTTTCTATGGTGGAAATGGACTCTAAAAAGAGAAATTTTTGAAAATACCTTTTTATTATCTACATACCAGTTAATCTTCTCAAGGTTGTGTGGTAGATAAAAATCTGGCCCTAACCAGAACAGATGGTTGGGGTTAGGGTTGAGTGACCTGTCAGCTGGATGAACACCTCCTGAGAACAAGGACATCCCCCATGGGTGCCCAGGAAGGGCCAGCAGAGCTGCCCACAATTGCAGGTGTCCTCTGTCTCAGCTCTACGATTAATCGAGAGTTCTTTCAATTCCAGATGGTCTAGTATTGTGTTGTTTCAACTAGATATAAATAAGAAATCTTTTTGATTCAATACACTTTAAAGAATCATGGGGCAGCAAAGCTAACAATGAATAGGAAGGAAATATCTTAAGTCCCTTAACATTCTTGCTCCACTTCTGGCAAAATGTTAGCACCGCCATGAATAGCTGTTTCTGCTTCTCTTCTTTTCTTCTGGATGGTTTTTGTCTCAAATTTTGTCAGCAAAAGAAAGGTTAAGAAGAGAGGGGTACCTGGATGGCACACTCAGTTAAGCGTCCAACTCTTGGTTTCCGCTCAGGTCATGATTTCAGGGTCGTTGAGATGAGCCCCGCTTTGGGTTCTGTGTTCAATGCAGAGTCTGCTTGAGACTCTCTCCCTCTCCCTCTGCCCCGCCTCTCTCTCTCCCTTAAATAAATAAATCTTTTTATTTATTTATTTTTAAGATTTTATTTATTTGAGACAAAGAGCATGAGCAGAGGGAGAGGGAGAAGCAGACTTCCATCTGAGCAAGAAGGCCCTCATGAGTCTCGATCCCAGGACCCTGGGCTCATGACCTGAGCCAAAAGCAGATGCTTAACCAACAGAGCCACTCAGGTGCCCCTAGTCCATCTGTCTTGAAGGATTGGAAGGAGGTTTCTTGCAGAAAGGTTTCAAAGGGATTTAGAATTTAAATCTAACTTCAACCGAAGGAGGAAGGTAGACTGCCCAGGCCAGCGGGTCCGTGTTGATCTGGACCTCCCACCCACCTCCCCTTCAAACCCCTCAGATTGTTTTTCAGAGTCCATAGTCTCTCATGGTTCATCTCCTCCTCCAATTTCCCTCAACTCCCTTCTCCTCTCCATCTCCCCATGTCCTCCATGTTATTTGTTATGCTCCACAAATAAGTGAAACCATA
>NW_019154123.1:15762413-15764815 GCF_002288905.1 Enhydra lutris kenyoni
TATCTGTTTTGTGTGTGTTGAGTTTGAGAAGTTCTTTATAGATCCTGGATATCAGCCTTTTGTCTGTACTGTCATTTGCAAATATCTTCTCCCATTCCATGGGTTTCCAATTAGTGTTTTTGTTTTCTTTGGGTAAATACTTAGTAGTGAAATTAGTGGATCATATGGTATATCTACTTTTAATTTTTTGAGGAACCTCTATACTGTTTTCCACAGTGGGTGCATCAGTTTACATTCTCACCAGCAGTGTACAATGATTCCCTTTTCTCCACATCCTTGCCAACAATTGTTCCTTGTCTTTTTCATTTTAGCCATTCTGACAGGTTAAGGTTATATCGCTCTAAGGCTTTGATTTGCATTTTCCTGATGATGAGTGATATTGAGCATCTTCTCATGTGTCTATTGGCTGTGTATGTTTTTTTTGGAAAAATGCTCAGGTCCAACATTCATTTGTAAAGTGGATTTGTTGTTGTTGTTATTGAGTTGTGTGTGTTCTCATATATTTCGGATAGTAACACCTTCTTGGACATATAATTTGCAAATATCTTCTCCCATTCAAGAGGTTGCCTTTTTGTTTTGTTGATTGTTTCCTTTGTTGTGCAGAAGCTTTTTAGTTTGATATAGTCCCAGTAGTTTATTTTTTATTTTATTTCCCTGGCTTTTGGACTTAGGTCCAAAACTTGTATATTCTTGCCTCCTTTGTTATAAACTAATTGACCATATATACAGGGATTATTTCTGGACTGTTTTGTTCCACTGATCTATGTTGCTTTTTTTTTTTTTTTAAATGCCATCTGTTCTTAATTACTGTAGCTTTGTAGTATAGTTTGAAATCAGGGAGCATGATGCCTTCATTTTTGTTCTTTGTTTTGGCCATTCGGGATCTTTGGTGGCTCCATAATAGTGGTGGAATTATTTGCTCAAGTTCTGTGAAATATGCCACTGGAATTTTGGTAGGGATTGTATGGAATCTTTAGATCGCTTTGGGTAGTATAGATATTTTAACAATCTTAATTCTGCCAATCAATGAGCATGGAGTATCTTTCTGTTTGTTTGTGTTGACTTCAATTTCTTTCATCAGTGTTTTAAGTTTTCAGTGTACAAGTCTTTCACCTCCTTGGTGAAGTTTATTCCTAAGTATTTATTTTTGGTGCAATTGTAAATGGGATTATTTGCTTAATTTCTCTTTCTTCTACTTCATTTTAGTTATATAAATACAATAAATTTCTGTATATTGATGTTTTTATCCTGTGACCTTACTGAATTCATTTACCATTTCTACTAGTTTTTTGGTGGAGGTTTTCAGGGTTTTCTATATCTACAAATAGTGAAAGTTCTACTTCTTCCTTACCAATTTGGATGCCTTTTATTTCTTCTTATTTTCTGATTGCTGTGGCTAGGACTTCCAGTACTATGTGGAATAAAAGTTATAAGAGTGGACATCCTTGTCTTGTTCCTTATCATAGGGGAAAAGCTCTCAGTTTTTCACCATTGAGTATGATGTTTGCTGTGGGTTTTTCATATATGGCCTTATTTATTGAAGTATGTTCCCTCTAAACCTATTTTGTTGAGAGTTTTTATCATGAATGCTTTTTCTGTATTTGAGATGTATCTATTGAAATGATCATATGGTTTTATCCTTTCTCTTGTTGATGTGATGTATCACATTGATTGATTTGCAATTATCGAACCATGCTTGCATCCCAGGAATAAAACCCACTTGACTGTGGTGAGTGATTTTTTTAAATATATTGTTGGATTCTGTTAGCTAATATTTGTTGAGAATTTTTGCATCTGTGTTCATCAGAGATATTGGCCTGTATTTCATCTTTTGTGGGTATCTTTATCTGGTTTTGTATCAGGGTAATGCTGGCTCATAGAATGAATTTGGAAAGGCCCCTTCCTCTGCTGTTTTTTGGACTAGTTTGAGAAGGAAAGGTATTAACCCTTTTTTTTTAAAGATTTTATTTATTTATTTGACAGAGAGAGAGAGAGAGAGATCACAAGTAGGCAGAGAGGCAGGCAGAGAGGGTGGGGTGGGGGAGCAGACTCCCCGCTCAGCAGAGAACCCGATGCGGGGCTCGATCCCAGGACCCTGAGATCATGACCTGAGCTGAAGGCAGAGGCTTAACCCACTGAGCCACCCAGGCGCCCAGTATTAACCCTTCTTTAAATGTTTGGTAGAATTCCCCTGTGAAGCTGATTCTGGACTTTGGTTTGTTAGGAGTTTTTTGATAAGTGATTCAATTTCATTGCCAGTATCTATCTGTTCAAATTTTCTATTTCTTCTTGAATCAGGTTTGGAAAGTGACATGTTTCTCGGAATTTATCCATTTCTTTCTTTTTTTTTTTTTTTTTTTTTTTAAAGATTTTATTTATTTATTTGACAGACAGAGATCACG